>NC_058130.1:72891498-73108646 GCF_016433145.1 Gracilinanus agilis
TATATTATATTATATTATATTATATTATATTATATTATATTATATTATATTATATTATATTATATTATATTATATTATATTATATTATATTATATTATAACCCTATCTATGACTTTTAGGACAGCTAAATGCAGTGGATAGAGTGCCAGACCTGAAGTCTATGGAAGACTTGAGTTCCAATTTTGTCTCAGAAATTTACTGAGTCATAGCCTTGGATAAGTCATTTAATCCTTTTTTGCTTCAGTTCCTACATCTGTAAAATGAGTCATAAAAGGAAATGGCAAACTACTCCAGGATCTTTGCAAAGAAAACCCCAAATGTAGTCATAAAGAGTTGAATAGGACTATTTTTAAAATTTGGAAAAAAAAGGTCTTTTCATCCCTCCTTTTATTCTTTAGACCAAATCCTAAACAATGACTTATATTGCATTGATTTTGCTTTCACATTAAAGATTGTCAAATGTGAAAAAAAATACTCTTTTAATGTAAATGGTTCAGTTTGGCTAGGGTATGGTATAAAGTCTACATGTATTTATTAAGCTATACCATGTGCTATGTACTATGCTAAACTGGGAATACAAATTAAGCAAAATGAGAGTCCCACTCTAAGTGAGCTTTCTTTGGTGCTAAATAGGGAAGATAACACATTAAAAGGAGGCTGAAAAGTTGTAGGACTGAGAATGTATTGTTTTCTGATCCTGGGAATGATAGAGAAAGAAAAGGAATGAGTAACAGAGCCCAAAGAAGAATGATGGAATGAGTACGAATGTTAAAATAAGAATGAGTGGAATAGTAAGAGCCTATCTCCTTAATTTTAGTTATAAGGAAACTGCCCTAGAGACATTAAATGACTTGTTCAAAGACACACTTGCAATGAACATCAGAGGCAGGATTTGATTCTAGGTTTTTAAGAATCTGATCTTTTTTTCCATTGTACCATTGTATCTAAATCTTTATGTGAGTAAAGCAGTCATCAGAAAGTAAGGACACTATTTTGTGCATAAGATTTATGAGCCTCAATCCCATTACTTGTCAATCCCATTATATATTTGTAGGAATACACCAGTTGTGAATTCTTTAGAGCATTCAGTTCTTCCAGGCCTGGCTGCTAAACATACTGCTTGTGCAACACTGAACAATCACTTAACCTCTTCTTGTACTTTTGAATCTCAATTACAGAAAAAAGTGTTGATAGAAATTTCATCATTTGGGTGTGCTTGTGTGAAAGAGAAAAATCACAGATCCAATCCCTGTTTCTTTTGCTATACATGTTGTGCTTAATTTTTTTTTAACCATACTCTTTTTTCACTATGCTCCTCTTCAACTGAGTCTTGACTAAGACTAACACAAGATTCCATCATCTCAATTACCCATCCCCAATCTTCCCATTCCCACTCCAGCTAAAGAAAGGATGAGGATCAGAGTAGAGTAAGCAAAGCTTTCCATCTTTCTTGCTCAGGAGCCATAGTTAGAGTCAAAACAAATTTAACAGTGTCAGAGAATATCAGACTCTAGAAATTGGAAAGACTTCAAAGGCCATTTTCTCTGACTTCCACATGATAAAACAGACCTTCTATAGCCCACTTAGAAAATGGACTTATAGCCTGTACTTAATATTGAGGAGACCCAATCTCTTTCAAGGCAGTCCATTCACCATTTGGTCAATTCTCTACCTCTACCATTGTTTCTTTTTTTACATTCACCCATTATTCCTAGTTCTGACCTTGGGGACATGCAAAGCAAGTTGAATTCCTTTTCTATATGACAGTCATTCAAATGCTTGAATGTGGCTATCATCTTGCCCCTCCTAAGTCTTCTCATCCAAATTGAACATCCTTTTTTCCTTTAAGTTATACTGGAATTGCATGATTCTGTGGGCCTTCATAAGGCTTACTGTTCTCTTTAGACAAAGTGCTGCCTAACTATGTCTCCTCAATAGTGTGAAGGTAATTTTTAAAAAAAGATATTAAATTTTGCCTTTTCCCCCTTAAGTTTAATTTAGTATGTTGTCATATTCTAGCTCTCACGATTGTGTCAAATCTGACTCTGTTTTCTGTTATATTAGTTATTCCTTATAGCCTGTAGTCACTTGTAAATTTTATAATTATTCCATGTGTCACTATCTAAATTGCTAAATCACTGATTATAATGTTAAATATCACATAGTTAAACAAAAGTGGTACTTCCTTCTCTTCTCTCTCTTTCTATTTCTCTCTCTGGCTCTGCCTCTCTCCCTCATTCTGTCTCTCTCATATATATATATTTTTTTTTCATTTATATGCCAAAGCATATAATACTTATAACAGAAACTTATATAATAGCAAAGAATGAAACAAAAAGTAGACACTTATCAATTGGGAAATAGCTAAACAAAGGGTGGTACATGACCATAAAGGAATATTATTCTATTAAAAGAAATGAAAAATAGAGTGATGGGAAGACTTACATGTACTGATGCAAAATGAAGTAAGCATAACCAACAAAAACATTGTACATGATGCCCACAATAACATTAATTAAAAGAATAATCAAAACAGTACTTTGAACTGATAATGACTATGCCTGACCAAAATAAGAATATATGAAATTACAAGGTTAGAGGACCACATATAATGCCAGACTTCTTCAGTATGTTGATTAGCTATATTAATTTTTTAAAAATTTATTCTTTATGTTCTTTGTTATAAAGGATGCTTTTCTGGAAGGGAGGGTGATAAATTCTAAAATATATGAATAGAAAAAGAAAATAACAATAATTAAATATTAAATTTTACCAAGAATTAGTCAGACAATAGTTTTCAGTTTTCATTATTTTACCTTTTTGAAATGACTTTTTTTAGCTCATACATTGCATTCTATCTCCTTGTATACTGAATATTCCATTCATATTCCATGAATATACATGTACATGTATCCATGTGTGCATATACACACCCTTATACACATACACTCTCAAACATTTCTCCCAAATCCAGATTATAACATCTTAAAGAATAGGGACAGATTCATTTTTCTTTGTTTCTCTACTAACAGTGCCTGACACAAAGTATATGCTAAATAAGCTCTTGTTGATTAATTATTAAACTAGACATTTGCTGTTCATCACCCCAGTGGTAACTCTCCTGTCCTCAAGATATTCTAAAATTCACTAACATAGCTCAACAATCACATCATTCTGTTTTTGTTATTTACTATTCTAAAATATGTTTGCTGCAAATCTGAGTCTAGTAAATTGAATCAATCAAGAGAAGCTATGTGTACTCTTGTTATCTTCCTGCTAATATTTTATATAAATTCTGCATTACCCATTTTTCTTTTGTCCCCTTCAATCCAAAATTCATCCTTCACAGACGAAGAAACCAAGAGATTAATAGTTCTGAAATTTCTTCATTGGATATTATAATTCCATCCACCCAAAGCTGTTTTTTTAATCCTATATTTAATCTCTCTTTCCTTGCAACATAAACAGAAACAAAACCCTTTTGTTGTTGTCTTTAGCATTCCTCCCCAATCTCAATTCATTTAGAGCATTAACAGTCTGGAAAATAATCCCATAGTACTATGACATACTTTTGCACTCATTCAATTAGTTGCTCTTGTTTTCATCTTCTGCAAGACTTTTTAAACCTTCCCTATGCATTCACATCTGTTTCTTTATATTCTTTATCACATCATCAGAATTTTGAATTCTTCCGTGTTCTGTTGATTTAAAATATTTTAATGAAAGATCTTATGAGATCTTTGTACTATCAGTTTATCCAAGTGATTGTGTTATTGCTTAATGGAAGAAATTTTCAAATGCATCTAATTGGACAGTTCATTGTTCAACTTTAACCTCCCCCCCCCCACACACACACACACTTTTTTACCTTTATTTTCCATCAGTAACAACTCTAAGACAGAAGGTCAAGGACTAGGCAAATTGCATTAAGTAACTTGTCTAAGGTCACATAGCTAGGAAGAGTATGAGGGCTGATTTGAACCAAGGACCTCTGGACTCCAGGATTGGAATTCTATCTATTATGTTAGCTAGCCATTACTCCCTTGTTCATCTTTTACCATTTGCATTGAGATCTTTTCTATTGTTTTTTGTTCTCTAATTCTACAAAATGTCAGTTTCCCTAAGAGCTTTGATTCTCCTTCCTCAGAGGCAAGATGAGTGGTCTTCTTAAGAATCAAATTCCTATTTTGTATACCCATTTTAAGATCTTTATCATATTTTAGAGAATAACTCTCCCCCTTTGGAAATATCAGAGGTAACCTTTTCTATTACTTATAATAAAATAATTCTTCCTTTCTTTCTCTTTGTTTTTGCCTTCCATCTGCCTTCCCATTCATTCTCCTGCAGGTTCTCTTATTTGTTGTTAATTAAATGATTTTTCCAATTACATATAAAAATAATTTTGAATTTTTTTTAAATTTTGAATTCCAGCTTCTCTCCCTCTCTCTCTACTCCTCCACCTCACTGAGAAGACAGTAATTTAATAAAGGTTATACATGTAGAATCATGAAAAACATTTCCATATTAAGCATGTGAAAGTAAACATGAACACAAGAAAAAGTATCTGCCCTTCAGACACTATCAATTTTTTTCCTCTGGAAGTAGATAGTATTTTTCATCATAAGACTTGAAATTATCTTAAATCTCTGTATTGCTGAGAATAGGTAAATCATTCACAGTTGATCATCAGACAATCTTGCTGTTACAGTGTCAATATTCTCCTTGTTTTAATTTTGTACCAGTTAATGTAAGTCTTTCCATATTTTTCTGATACCATCCTGCTCATAATTTCTTTTAACACAATACTATTTCGTCACAATCATACACCTCAACTTCTTCAGTCATTCCCCAACCGATGGGTATCTCCTCAATTTCCAATTTTTTGCCACCATAAAAAAGAATTGCTATATATTTTTGTTCAAGTAGTTCCTTTTCATTAAAAAATATTTTGGGCATATAGACCAGTAGTGATATTACTGAATTAAAGAGTATGCACATTTATATCCTTTTGGTCACAGCTCCAAATTGCTCTGCAGAATGCTTAGATCAGTTCACAACTCCATTGATAAATGCATTAATTTTCAAATACTCATAGAATATTTGGAATTATTGACTGTGGAGACTACTGAAATTGCTTTATCACTTGCACATAATTCCCATTTTTTAGTCATTTGGTAGTTTGTAAAGATTTGAGTGTGTGAATTAAATCCAACCCAGTACTATCCCAGAAGTCTTAAGCCATAGAAGTCATAGAATCATTTGTTTTAATTTTCCAGCATGACAGGCCAGATTCCTGACCTGCAGAACTCCTGGAAGTCAAAGGACATGATATATGGGGACTGAGGTAAGATGCTGTCCAATTGGAGGATCTTGGGGAAGGTTTTAGTTTGAGCTTGAAAAGCCAGTGCGTGAAGTGCTCTTGCTCTCTCTGCCATCTTTTGGGTTTGTGAAAGCAGCTCTCTCTCAGCTATCCATCAGCCATCTCTGGCAACCAGTGTTATGGGGACCTTTCAGAATGTAGGACCTGATGAAGCAGAAATTACTCTGCTAGGGACTTACTTTAAGTTAGAAAGACTGGAAACCTTATTTCTTACTTTCCTTCTCTACTAATAAACACTTATAATTTAGTGTAAGGTCTCCAAGATTAATTTTTATTCATGACGTGAGAAAATATTCAGATCTCAATCTTGTCACATCAGCAGAGTCCAGATGGAAGAGAGTTTGCTAAAGATGTCGAAGATATTTAGTTTTTCCCATTCACCAGGACCTTATACAATTTTCTGGAGGACTCAGAATACTACAGTATTTCTTCAATGAGTTTCATGAACTCTAAAAACAAATATTAGCAATCAATAAACATTTATAAAGTGCCTTCTATGTCCTAAACACTGTCTGAATATCTTATGAAACAAAGACAAAAATAAAACTACTCCTGCTATTAGTGGGTTTGCATTCTAATTAGAGAAATTATAAACAGTGTAAGGGTTAAATTGGCGGTTTGACTAAATAAGAGAGTTATAAATTCAATGTTGTGGTCACTGAATTCACAATATTACCTATAAGCCAGAAAAAACTGTTAGCAGTTTTTATTTATAACAAGGAAGAGAAAGAGTTTAAGTATGAAATGTAGGAAGGAAAGAGGTAGGAGTTGCCTAGCCTACCCTAAGTGCTAATCTGATCAGATTCAGCTTGTTCCCTGAAAAAGTCCCAATTTCCACATGGAAGTCCAAGTCACTCACCAACAAGCTGATGCAGGATCCAAGGAAAAGAGTCTCTCCACAGAACTCATGGTAAAGGGAGTATCTCACTAAAGCACCAGCGAACAAAGAGGATCTCCTTGCAGAGCTACCAAGGCAGGAATCTCTGCAACCAATCTCTCTAAAAGCCAGGGAGAGAATCCATGCTAGATCCTGTTGGTCTCTTTTTATAAACCCTTTTTTCCATGTCACTTCCTGTCACTCCTTCTTCACAGAAACCAATGGCAGTCCTTAAATTTGCCTACCACTGTCCAAGTGGGTGGGGGCAGTGGCCTTTTAGAGTTGTCACTTACTCTAGTAAGTGACTTGTGGACTCTCATACTTAATGGTAAGTAGGGTTACTTTAAGTTCTTGATTTGATTAACTAAAAATAAGCAAGTGGAGAGTTAATCCTATCTTCCCAACAAAAAGTTAGAAATGGGTAAATAAACAACACCTATTGACCAAACCAGGTCATGTAATTGAAGAGATGTTTAATTTTATTTGTTTATTAACACAAACATGTTGAAGGCACATTTCAGATGAATAGTGGAATAAGTACAAAATTGAGTAAGAGAAAGAAATAAAGTAGACTTGCATTTAAGAAATTCTGTAGTATATTATCGTTGTTTGTTTTTTTAATTCCAAACTCTTCCTTGTTTATTCATGTTTATTCATGCCAATGTTATTTTTTTAGTAATTTATTTGTTGGTTACATTAGCATTTCTAGTTTTTATTCATTCCTCTTTCCCCTGAGGGATTATTTAATTATATGTACATATATATGTATGTATGCATATAAAACCTATGTCTTTTGTGTTTCAGTTAATCATTTTTTCATCTGGAAGTGGACATTCACAAGTTATTCTTCAAGTATTAATTTTGTATCTGTATATAATGTTCTTTTGGTTCACCTGTGTGGATTTAAAAATTAATATTCAATATCTCCAAAGTATAATATTTATAGAGATTTATTAATATTTAACTAGAGAACTAGAGAACACAGAGAAAGTTCCCCACTCAATTCACATGGAAGAGAGAGAGAGCTAGAGGGGAGTTACCCAAACTTATATACAAACATGCAAAAAGACTCACAAGGCAAAGGAATTGTGGGTAATACAGAAAGGAAATTTGAATAATGTAGTTTCAGGAGTTCAAGATTTTCCAACTATACACCTGTCTCAATATTTATAATTTCATGTAGGTCTTTCCATGTTTTCATTTCTTTTGTTTTATTTAAATTTACCTGCTCATTATTTCTTATGATGTATTAGTATTCCATTACAAGCATATGTCACAACTTGTTCAGGCATTCCTCAGTTGGTGGATATCTTCTAAATTTCCAGTTCTTTGTCACTACAAAGGGAGCTACTACAAATATTTTAGAAATATTGGTTCTGATCACGTTGGGATATAGACATAACAGTGGAACTGCTAGGTCTAAGAGCATACTCAGTTTTAAAACTACTGGGGAGAATTCCATATTGTTCTCCAAAATGGTTGGATCAGTTCACAGTTCCACTAACAGAACATTACTGTCCCCATTTTTCAGTATCCTCTACAAACATTTACCATTTTGTCCTTTTATCATTTTAGCCAATCTGATAGATATGAGATGGTATCTAAGAATAGTTTTGATTTGTATTTCTCTAATAAGTAATAAATGAAAGTTTCTTTATATGACTATATATGTCTTTAATTTCTTCATCCAAAAATTACCTATCATATATTTTAATTATTTATTAATTGGGAAATGGTTTGTAGTCTTATAAATTTGATGAAATGATATGTTTTAGATATAAGATATCTCTCCAAGAAACTGTCTATGATATTCCCTCTCCCCCAATTTTCTGCCTTCTTTTTAATCTTGGCTACATTAGTTTTATTTGCATAATATACTTTTAATATAATCAAAATTATTCATTTTAAATTTTAGAGTGCATTCTATTTCTTGTTTATTCATATATTCTTCTCCTATCTATAAATTTGATAGTTAATATCTCCCTTTTTATCTAGATTATCCATTTTGATCTTATCTTAGAAAATCATATGAGATATTGGTTTATTTTCTTTCAAAAATGCCTATATTCTTCATGCTTATGTTTGATGAACATAAGGAGAAAGATTCAATTGGAAGTTGTCATTTTTTTTTGCAGCATTTTAAATTAAAAAAAATTTTTTTAGAAAAATTTTTTCCATGGTTACATGATTCATGTTCTTACTTCCCCCCCTTACCCAAAACCCCAACCCTGCCCCTTCCACTGTAGCTGATGCGCATTTCCACTGGTTCATATGTCATTGATCAAGACCTATTTCCATATTATTGATAGTTGTACTAGGGTGGTTGTTTAGAGTCTACATCCCTAATCATGTCTGCATCAACCCATGTGTTCAAGCAGTTGTTTTTCTTCTGTGTTTCCACTCCTGTAGTTCTTCCTCTGGACATGGGTAGCATTCTTTTCCATAAATCCCTCAGAATTGTCCTGGGTCATTGCATTGCTGCTAGTACAGAAGTCCATTACATTCTGTTTTATCACAGTGTATCATTCTCTGTGTACAATGCTCTCCTGGTTCTGCTCCTTTTACTCTGCATCAATTCCTGGAGGTCATTCCAATTAACATAGAATTTCTCCAGTTTATTATTCCTTTGAGCACAGTAGTATTCCATCACCAGCATCTACCACAATTTATTCAGCCATTCCCCAATTGAAAGGCATACCCTCATTTTCCAGTTTTTTGCTACCACAAAGAACTTGGCTATAAATATTTTTGTTCATGTCTTTTTCCCTATGATCTCTTTGGGGCACAACCCCAGCAATGGTATGACTGGATCAAAGGGCAGGAAGTCTTTTAGTGCTCTTTGGGCATAGTTCCAAATTGCCATCCAGAATGGTTGGATCAATTCACAACTCCACCAGGAATGCATTAATGTCCCAATTTGGCCACATCCCCTCCAACATTCATTACTCTCCCCTTCTCTCATTTTAGCCAATCTGCTAGATGTGAGGTGATACCTCAGAGTTGTTTTGATTTGAATTTCTCTAATTATTAGAAATTTAGAAAACTTTCACATGTGCTTATTGGTTGTTTTGATTTGAAAGTTGTCATTATTAAAAGATAGAACTGACTTTGGTGTTGGTAAGGATGTGTATGATATAATATCAAACATGCTGAGGGAAGCTAAAGAGCACAGATATTTTCTTTTCATTCAGCATTTTGTTTTCATCTGAAATCATTATTTTCTATGAGCACAGTATTTCTTATAATTTGGTGGTCTGATAATACTTTATACTCACACATTTTGAGAATTTAAATATTCAAAAATTCAAAATTGTTAACAACAGGAGGCATATAGTATGCATAACTAAGCAATAACATGGTAGAACAAGTAATGTGCTGAGTGGACAAAGCAATGGATGTAGAGTTGGGAATATTTGAGTTCAAATCTTACATCAGAAATTGATTAGCCATGTGATTATGGGAAAGTCATTTAGTCTCAGCCTCATTTTTCTTTTCTGCAAAATGGGAAAGGTAACAGAATATGCCTTCCAGGATCAAATGAAATAAAATTTAAAATTTTTCCATATATCTTAAAGGACCAGCTAATTATGAATTACAGTTGTTATGCAGGAAATGTATTATAGGAAAAGGACGTATGTAATAAGAATGATAAAGAACAGATGGATGGGCTACATATCACACTGTTACTTACAGAATATTTATTGTGCCCAAAATTATATATTGATGGGCCTCATTCCAATCCTATTGGAGAGAAACAAACCCTAAATAGAGGGCAAACAATACTTTTAAATGTGAGGAAATTGAGAATACTGATTGCAGTGACCATCTTACTTATTTATGCTTTGACTATAAGCATAAATTCAAATAATTTCAACAAACTTGTTTTTAGCACCTAGCATGCATAAACCATTATGCAATTTCCTGAGGATACAAAAATATACACTCTATATGGATCTTACTCTTTCCAATCCTTTGTGGGAAGAGGAAGAGTAATGAGCTCTAATGAAATGACTCTTTATATTGATCCTTTGTCTCTATTTTACAGTGAGGAAACTGAGGAAGAAATAAACCTGCTTCAGGTTCATCTAGCTAGTAAGAGTCAAAGAACCAGATCTGAAATAAGATCTTCCTGGCTCCAGGCCTAATGTTGTATTTACTGTGCTATCTAATTGTCTTCTAAGGCCATTTGGGTATTTTATTTATTTATTTATTTTTTTTTTACTATTCCATTGCTTCTCTTTTATACCAACTTCTTGTAAAGCCTTCTATTCTATCTCTTCCATGGAAAAGATTGTTCTCCTTGACTGAGAACCAAAATTAGAGTTGATATTTCAGCAAACTCTTTGTTGGTTATCATCATTGCATCTAAATATTTTATTATTAAACTATCAAATCTATTTCTCTCCTAGTTAATTCATGTTCAGTGAAAAAAGAAAGAGGGAAAACAAATGGACTGATTAAAAAGTTATCATTGAGGATATAAGGAGAATTCTGAGAATGAGATATTCTCATTGTAGTCCATGGGAATCTGTTTAGACAAATGTCATTAGAATTAGTCAGAGCTAAGCAACTTGTGCTTTCAAGTGAAACTCTATTCCAGGATGATTGAGAATGAGAAGGACTTTATTAGGAAATGTATTGTATTGATCTTTTAAGAAGATGAATTATAAGTTTCAAATCTCTACCTGACCTCAAATAAAGAATTTAAGTGATTCATAAAATAGTTTCTGATTTATTGTGTCAATCCAGGATACTGAAAAAAGTATTGAGTATGGAGACAGAGGACATTGGTTCAAATTCTATATCTGATGTTTTTAAGTTTTGGCCTTAAGAAAGACCTTCACATTCTTAAGCTTTAGTTTCATCATGTATAAATTTAAGGGGTTTGAAGCCTTTGATTTGTCTTTCTGCTTTTGAACTATTATCCTAAGATGTTGGAAACTTTTCCCTGAAAATCTATTATAACCTCCAATAGGAATCCACTTCAGTGCTTCCGTGGTTGTTATTTCCTTTGGTTTTATTATAAAACTTAGCTTTTTGAGTTTGAGATAAAAAAAATGAATGAGGAATAAATTTCTACTAAGAGGTTTTCCAGTTTAAGACATCACAATCTTCAAAGGCATTTGTTAAATGAATACCTCAATGTGGTAAGTACTATCTAAAGTAGATTGAATAATAATGGTTAATATTAGGAAAATTATTATCATAATTGACCACATTAATAACAAAACTAACAGAAATTACATGATTATTTAAATTGCTGTAGGGAAAAAAAAACCTTTTGACAAAATACAACACCCATTCTTATGTAAAACACTATAAAACATATGAATAAATAACCTTTCCTTAAAATGAAAAGTAATATCTATCAAATGCCATCACCAGGTATCATCTTCAAAGGGGATAAGTAAGAAGTCTTCACAATGGTAAACCAAAGATGCAAATTATCACAACTCTTATTTAATATTGCATTATAAATGATTCCTTTAGAAATAAGAGGAGAAAAATAAATTGAAGAAATTAAAGTAGGTAATGAGGAAACTAAATTATGACTTTTTGTAATTGATAGATAAACCTAGGGAATCCTAATGAATCAACTAAAAAACTAGTTGAAATAATAACTTTAGCAAAGTTACAAGATAAAAAATAAACTTATGTAAATCATCAATATTTCTACATTACCAACAAAGCCCAGCAGCAAGAGATACAAATTCCATTTCAACTAACTCTACACAATATAAAATACTTGGAAAGCTACTTGGCCAAGACAAACACAGGAATTGTATGAACACAATTAAGAAAACATGTTTTGAGCAAATAAAGCAGATCTAGATAATTGGGAAAATATTCATTGCTCTTGGGTAAGCTAAACTACTATAATAAAAATGATAATTGTTACTAAATTAATTTACTTATTCAGAACTATGCCAAACAATCAAAAACTATTTATAGAACTAGAAAAAATAATAAAATTCATCTGGAAGAACAAAAGGTCCAGAATATCAAGGGAGTTAAAGAAAAAAATGTGAAGGGAAGTAGCCACAGTACCAGATCTTCAACTGTTTTATAAAGAAGTAATCAATTAGTAATCAAAATATTATGGTACTGGCAAAGAAATAGACTAATGGATCAATGTAATAAATTAGATACCCAACATATAGGGGTGAATTGACATAGCAACCTAGTTTCTGACAAACCCAAAGATCCCAGCTTTGGGAATAAGAACTTGCTATATGCCAAAAACTTCAGGGATTTGCCAAAAACTTGAAAACATATGTAGAAACTAAGTACAAACCAATATCTCATACCCTATAAGATAAGGCTGCTTTTGGGTGCAAATATCAGTCATCCAACTGCTGCCTCCTAGTATTTTATGATAATTGTCAACAGAAAACAATTAGACCCCAACCCTTTATTGCAGAGACCTTGGAAAAGTCAATCATAAATGTCAGACATGGGCTACCACCCAGAGGAATTATTTTTGTACTGTCCAGCTTATTCCACCCTTGACCATTGGTTAGGACCTGCCTATGTGAAAGATTTATGCATCCATTCTATTTTAATTTTGATTGTACTTCTTTGTCATTGTCATAAGATTCCTACGTATAAAGAAGGGCTATCTCCTAAGGCTCTGGGTCTCTGGTCTTTATGTTGACCAGAGTCAGGCTTTATTGTGAGACTGGCCTCCTTTCAATAAACCTATCATTTAGCTTGGAGACTGAATTGGTGTGATAAATTTTCACACCAAAGTGCTTAGCAGAATACCTTGTATATAATAAGTATTATTTATAAATAATGATGAATCCTGAGCCAACCAAATCCCAATTTCTTATAAGGAAAAACTATTGTAAACTGCATGAGAGGTAAGAGGAGGTTGGAGTTATCAATATGATAGGATATTTTGTCTACTCCTTTTTGGTAAAGTCTTTAATTTTCCACACTTTTATGACTTTAGGTGTGCTACTAGTGAACTCTTATTCTCTGCTCTTCAAGAAGTCTGTTTCAGGAAGCACTAAAGGAGAAAAAAAATACAGAAGCATAACAAAATAAATAATTTAACAGTTCCCTGAAGGAGCTATTGCATTTAGAAAAGTCCCAGAAAGATCAAGTTGTTTTACTATGCTTCTGTTTTAGTGTTTTTTCCTTCCTCCTTTAACATATAATAAATATTGCTGGGTTGGGTGAAATGGAAACAATTGCAACTAGTTAAACATAAAATTGTAATGTAAGTAAGGTTTATTTTCATGAAAGAAAATGTGTCATACTTGAAGTTAAACATGTGAATTCCAGCCCCAGCTCAAATAGTTACTATCAGTATCACTATGACTATGTTACTTAAGTTTGGCTTCCTAAGGAATCTATTTGTATCTTATGGCTCTTAAGTCTGTTATGAGAATCATAGGAAATAAGAAATTTAAAAATCTCTGAAAAAATCAAATGACATGATAGACTAATTGACTGGCAAATCATTTCTTGGTTAAGAATTACATAATGCAGACCCTAAATCAAATCCTAATACAAAGAAAGTGGTTATGTTAAGAAAGATTTAACACTTACAGGATTCAATCAATTGATTAACAAATGTTTATTAAATTCCTTGTATGTACAAGTCATGGTGCTAAGCACTGAATATCCAAAAAGAGGCAAATTGCATTCCCTGCTTTCAACAAGCTTACAATCTAATGGAAAAGAGAACATTCATACAAGTATTTACAAATATAGGAAATCATTAACTCAGGAAACACAATGAAATTAAGAGGAGTTGGAGAAGGCTTTCTCTAGAAGTTAGGATTTTACTTGGAACTTACAGGAAGCCTTGGTGGTCAGTAGTTGGAGTGAAGGAGGGATAATATTCCAGGCAGGAATGGAGGACAGTCAGAAAAAATGCCCAGGATCAAAAGCCTGAGTATCTTGTTCATGGAACAAACAGAGAAATTCAGTGTCAGTGGAGAAAAGAGTACATATAGATGAGGAAGGGGTAAGAATACTGTAAAGATTGGATGGAGACAGATTAAAAAGGATTTCAATTGCCAAACTGAACATTTGTAATAGGAAAGTGGCATTATTACACCCCAGCATTAGGGAATCACTTTAGTGACTGAATGGAGAATAAATTGGTGTGGAAAAGGCTTGAGAAAGACAAATCCATCAGCAGACTATTGGAATAATCAAGTCACACTGTGATGAGGGCCTCTACTAGAGCAGTGGTAATGTAAGAGAAGAAAAAAAAGGACATATTTGAGTGATGTTACAAAGCTGAAATCAACAGGTCTTAGTAGCAGCTTAGAAATAAGAAGTAAGAGGTAGTAGAAAAGCCAAGATGATGACTACATTGCAAGCCTAAACGACTGGGAAGACACATTGCCTTCTTTAACAATAAGGAAAGACTGAGAGGAGAAGAGGTTCTGAGGAAAGATGGTGAGTTCTGTATTGAACATATTTAATTTAAGATGCCTCCTGGACAGACGTCTAGTTCAAGATATATGAAAGATATTTGGAGATACAATAGTGGAAGTCAGTAGACAAATTGGGGCAGGAAAGGTAGATGTAAGAATCATTAACATAGAAATGATAATTAAATCCATAGGAGCTAATGAGATCACCAAATGAAGTAGTAAAAAGGGAGAAAAGTAGAGGGTATAGGACACAACTTTGAGGGACACCTTTGCTTAGAGGGCATGATTTGGAGAGGGATCCAGCAAAAAAAAAAAGAGCAAATGAGAAGTCAGAAAGGTAGGAGTCAAACTAGGAGAAAATGGTATTGCTAAACCTTAAAAAGAAGAGGATATCAAGGAGGAAAAGTGACCAATACTGTGAAAGGTTTCTGAGAGGTCAAGGAAAATGAAGTTTGAGAAAAGGTTACTGGAATTGGCAACTAAGAAATCAGTAACTTTCCTTTGAATTAAAAATCTCTGGAGACTGTACATTAATTTATAATTATTTATTAAATAGTGAAATTGGGTTGGAGAGAGAAAAAGCACATAATCACTTGGCTAATCACCTAGCTAACTTGAGCTTGCCACTCACCTCATGTCTCTGTTTCCTAGCAAAGAAACAGCAAGCTGCCACACCAAGAAAGCTAAAAAGAACCCTTCCCTCACTGCTTCCTCAATATCTAACTTACAACCCCAGGGATGTCACTTTTTCTGCATTTCCCTGGTTAGACGGATTTGAGCTCAGTCCAGGTCAGAAGCCAGTCTTCTAGATACCAGGAGTCATGTGCAAAAAGAGGCAAGCATCTTCCAGAATGCCAGGAAGGCAGAGGCTTCTCCTAATGCTGATAAGTATCAGACCTCTTCCTAACCCTATGGAAGGGTGGAGGTGAGACCAAAATAGATTTTTAAAACTTTTCTTTTTAGAAAGGAAAGGGTGTTACAGATTTAGGTTAAATTCACACAACTTGGAAAGTCTAGTTTTAGTGGAAAGATAAGATCTGGAAACCAGATTGTAAGGAGAGAAAGTGGCAATATCTATTGAAGAAGATCTTTTCAAGGAGTTAAACTACAAAGGGCAGAAGAGATAAAGGACAATAAAGTTAGCAGGGAGAGTTTTTTTTTTATGGTTAAAGAGATTAAGGTATGTTTGTAGACCACCAGGAATGAGCCAAAAAAGAGGCAGAGACTTAAAATAAGTGTGGGGACAACAGAGAAGGTAAACTTTTGGGACAGACAGGATGAAATGTGGTCTATAGTTCAGGTAGAAGGTTAGCCTTGGTAAAGAGTAAGGTTTCTTTATCATGTGAGACATAGTTAAAGTAGGAGAAAGTGGCAGGAGGTACCTGAATGGTAAGAGATGAAGATGAGTGGAAAAGGGGAGAGCAATGGAAGGTTTGACAAATTATTAAAAGTTTTTGAAGAACTGCTATGTAGAATGGAATAATGAAGAAGGAAGAGGAATGATGTGGGGGCTATAGACAATCACTGTTAGCATTTTGATTGGGTGGTTGATATTAATGAGGAAGAGAGGTTATTGAGTTATTGAAAAAGAGGGAGAAACTAGAAGACACGATGCAGAGTAAGCCATATTCCAAGTCCCCAGTCATCTGGATTTTATAAAGTTTGTTGCAAGGAAAGGTAGGGAGAGATAACAATCACCTATTTTAATATAAATAGCTCAGTCAATCATGAAGTTTTTCCTAGAACTCATATTTCTGATTCTGAACGTATTCTATTGATCTAAGTATTTAAGGCCACACTCAACATGTCACCACTTAGCAGGATAGTTCATTCCATTTGAGAGAAGAACAGGTTTTATATGCTTTAGGAACTAGAGGAAAATTTTTTGATGCAATTGGGTCCAATTCCAGAGGGTGTTGGTAGAGTAAAATTGAATCTGTGACCTGTGAAGATAATTGATCACAATTTCAGGTTGGCCTTAAAAGAATACACAGTTAATCTCTGACAAAGTTAAAGCTAAATAGATGTGATCAAAAGAGATAAATAAGAAAGTTATGTTAGAAAGTACTTATAGATAATGAAGCTTTATAATATTAAACTTATAGAACATACAGATTTTTGAAGGGAAAGCTAAATGAATTACAGATGGGAATAGATAAGAAAACAATAATGATGGGGAATTTCCATTTTCCCCCTTCAGAACTAGATGAATCTAACTGAAATAAAAAAGAAAGAAGTAAAAAAATGAACAAAATCTTAAATAAGATAAATATGATATATATCTGGAGTGAATTCAATGGTAATAGAAAAGAGAATACTTCTCAGTGGTAGATGGTACCTTTACAAAAATTGAACATGTATCAGCACACAAAGACATTATAGTTAAATGAAGAAAAGTAAAATATTAAGTGTATCCTTTTCAGACCATAATGCAAAAAAGTTGTATATAATAATGGACCATGGAAACACAAAGTAAAATTTAACTGGAGACTTAAATAACTTGACCTTAAAGAATGAGTGGATTTAAGAAAAAGTCAGAGAAACAATAATTTCATTAAAGAGAATGATAATAAGGAGACATATGCATTAGAGAAAAATGTGTATCTCTAAATGTTTATATTAATAAAATCAAGAAATAACAGATCAATAAATTGGGAATGCAATTAAAAAACCAAACTAAAAATAATAAATTGAATCCCTCAACTAAATGCCAAATTAGATATCCTAAAAATTAAAGGTAATATCAATAAAATTGAATGTAATAAAACCATTCAATTAATAAATAAATCTAGGATTTTGTTTTATGAAAAATCAACAAAAATAATAAATCATTGGTTAATATGATTTTTAAAAAGATAAAAGAAAAATAAATCACTAGCATTAAAGATGAAAGGGTGAATATACTACCAATGAAGCTGAAATTAAGGAAATTATTAGGAGTTGTTTTACTTAATTATAGGCCAACAAATTTAACAATGTAAGTGAAATGGAAGAATACCTACTAAAACATAAACTGCCTACAAGTGATGGTGAACTTTTTAGAGATCTTAGAAAACCAGTGCCCAAACTGCAACCCTCACACTGCATGTGAGCCCTCCCCCTATTACACTAGATAGAGGAGGGTGGAAGGACACCCATTGGGCTGCTGGGCAGAGGGGCAGGTGAAGTGATAAATGTTGTTAGGAATGCTTGGAGAGGGGGATGAGAGCAGTTCCCTTTGGCAGACTCTAGCACAGGTCCCATAGGTTCATCATCAAAAGCTTAGACTATCAGAGGAAGAAATAGAATATATAAAT
This sequence comes from Gracilinanus agilis, assembly GCF_016433145.1. NCBI lineage: Eukaryota > Metazoa > Chordata > Mammalia > Didelphimorphia > Didelphidae > Gracilinanus > Gracilinanus agilis. The sequence continues at coordinate 72,909,448 of NC_058130.1, forward strand.
AATCATATTAAAGAAAAAGAAATTGAACAGGCCATAAAATGAACTTCCTTTGAAAAAAAGCATCAGGACCAGATGGATTCACAAGTGAATTCTACCTAACATTTAAAGTCAACTAATTTCAATATTAAAATATATATACACAAATATATATTTGAAATAACAGGTAAAGAAGGAATTTTACCAAACTCATTTTAATGAAACAAATATGTTGTTTATACCTAAGCTAGGAACAAGAAAAACAGAGAAAGAAAATTATAGATCAATTTCATTAATGTTTGGATACAAATATAGTAAGTAAAATATTAGCTGAGACTATGTCAATACATTAGAAAGATTATATATTGTAACCAAACAAGATTCATATAAAAATATAGGAATGGTTTACTATAAGGAAAACTATCAACATAATTGATTATATTAATAACAAAATTAACAATAATGATTTATCAATAAGTGCAGAAAAAAGCCTTTAGTAAAAGATAACGTTCATTCCTATCAAAAACACAGGTATAAGTGGAATATTTTTTAAATGATATGAAGTTGCTACTTAAAACCATCAGCAATTATTATTTGCATTGGGGATGAACTAGAAGCCTTCATAATATCAGGACTGAATCATGGATACCCATTATCACCAGTGTTATTTAACATAGAAATTAGGAATGCTAATAATAGCAATAAGAGGAGGAAAAAGAAATCAAAGGAATCAAAATAAATAAGGAAGTGATAAAACTTTCCCTTTTGTAGATGCTTTGTTGGTTATATGAAAAATCCTTGAGATTAAACTAAAAAGTTAGTTGAAACTACAAATAATTTTTAGTAAAGTAGCAGGTTTTAAAATAATCCCATACAAGTTTTTAGCATTTTTATATATTACTAACAAACTCCTGCAAGAAGAAATAGAAAGATAACTCAATTTAAAATAACAATAGCTGGAATAAAATACCTCAGAGAGTATCTGCCAAAACAATTCCATAAAGTACAAGAAAAGAATTATAAAACACTTTTTATACAAAGTAAATCTACATAACTGAAAAATATTAATTATTCATGGATAGGTAAAGCAAATATAATTTAAGTAATAATCCAACTTGACTAATCTACTTATTTGATATCATACCAATCAAATTATTTAAGATAATCTTGTTGAACTAAAAAAATAGTAAAATTTATATGGAAGGACAAAAAAATCAATGATACCAAAAGAACTGATGAAAAAAAAAAAAGTAAAGGAAGGAAATCTAGCAGTATAGGGTTTTAAACTGAATTATAAAGCAGTAATTATCAAAATTATCTGGCATTGCATAAGAAATAGAAATGTAGATCAGTAGAACAAAACAGACACACAACAAACTATAGTAAAAGATATAGTAACTGTGGGTTTGAAAAAATACATATAGTTCCAGGGTATTGGAATATGAAACAATTACTTGTTAAAAATTTTTGCACAACTAGAAAGTCATTTGGTAGAAACTAGATATAAAACAATATTTCATTCACTAGAAAAGGAGATATCATAAGCAAATTAGAACTGGGAACATATTACCTATCATATTTATGAATAGGAAAGGAACTTATGACCAATAAAGAAAAAAGAGCTTGTGAGATATAAAATTGTTGAGTACATAAAACTGAATTTTTGTTCAAATAAAGGAAATACTGCCAAGATTAGAAGGAAAGTAGAAAGTTGAAGAAAAACATTTTTTTTCATATAAAGTTTCTTAGATAGAGGTTGCATATCTAACAAATATGTGGGCAAGAGATATGAACAGGCTTTTTTGGCCAAATATAGGTATATAAAAATGCTCTAACTCACCACTAATTAGAGAAATGGAAACCAAAACAATTCTGAGGTATCATCTAACACTTATCAAATTGGCTAAAATGACAAAAGGACAGAGTGACAAATGTTGGAGGGCATATGGAAAAATGGTTACATTAATGCACTCCTTGTGGAGGTATGAACTGAACCAAACATTTTGGAGAGCAATTTGGAATTATGTCCAGAGAGTGGTAGAACTATATCCTTTGAACCAGAAATACTGTTGCTGGTTCTATTTCCCAAGGAGATCAAGTAAGGAGGAGGGAATGGTTCCACAAAATGTATAGCAGTTCCCTTTATGGTTCAAAGAAATAAAAATTAAGGGGAAGTCCATCAACCAGGGAATGGCTAAGCAAATTGCGGTGTATGAGTGTGATGGAATGCTATCATAAGAAATGATAGGCAGATTAATTTCGTAAAAACTTGGAAAGAACTACATGGAATAATGAAGAGTGAAACAAGTAGAGCAAAAAGAACATTATATACAGCTACAGATTTAATACTTGAAGAATAACTTATGAATATTTACCTCCAGAGAATGAGTTGAAAAAATAGAAACATGAAAGACATAATCTGTATATCCAATTTGTTTGCTGGATGATGATTTCTGTCATATGGGGAAGGGAGAGAATAGCTGATATACATGGAAACAAATAAATTCTACATACACACACACACACACACACACACACACACACATATATATATATATATATATATATATATATAGCATTTGGAGAGCCATTTGGAACCAGGTCTAAAAGGTTATAAAACTTTGAAATACCCTTTTACTCAGCAATAGCACTATTTGGTCTTTATTCCAAAGAGAACAAAGATAATGGAAAAAAATCCCACTACCTATTTGTACAAAGATATTTGTGGCTGCTCTTTTGTGGTGACAAAGACCTGGAAACTGAAGGGATGTCCATCAATTGGGGAATGGCTAAACAAGTTATTGTATGTGATTGCAATGGAATACTATTTTACATAAGAAATTGCATAGGATCATCATTTAAAAAAAAACACAAACCCTGAAAAGACTTTTGTGAAATGAAGCAAAGTGAAGTGAACAGAACCAGGGGAATGTTGTCCATAGTAACATCAATACTGAACAATAGTAAACTGTGAATAGCTTAGCTATTATCATTAAGATCCAAGACAACTCCAAGAGACTCATAAGAAAAAAAAGTTCTACTGCCACAGAAGGAACTAATGGAGTCTGAATGTAGAGTACAGTATATTATTTTCCACTTTATTTCTTTCATGAGATTTTTATATTGTGTAAGTGATAAGTTTTTTCTTTCTCAACATGATGAACATAGATATATGTATTGCATGATAGCACATGTATAACATATCATGGTACCTGCTATCTCAAGGAAGGGGAAGGAGAGCAAGAGAGCCAGAGAATACGAATTTTAAAATATCAGAAAACAACGTAAAATTATACTTATATGTAAAGATAATTTTATTAAAAGAATATACATTTAAGGGTGTGTTTATGTAAGTGGTAGGGGTGTGAAGAACTCAGAGCAATATAGTTCTTTGGGGAAAAGAACCAAAGTCTAAAAGCAAAACTCAATCCAAGAACATTTGAACATTAAAAATTATACATTAAGATAATATAGAATGCTGGATGCTCTATAGGCCAGGAATTTAACTTTTCTTTTCACTACAATACAAATATAATAAGATATGATCTTAAAGACATACTTAACATCATAACTAATGCCTCATTGCCCTTTTGGCTACATATTCATATCTATATCCGCCCTCCCTTTCATTCCCTCCATTTCCCCAGTTATCTATTGGTCTCATGAGCTTGACCAGCCAGGATCCCTATTACAGTGTTTTCTTGGTCTGGTGCACAACAAATTGAAGTGGAAAATACTCTAAATGGACAATAAGGCATACTTTAAAAAAATAAAATCTTTGCTAGTAACAATGAAGAAGTTCCTTCTATCCTTTGGGATTTAGTTTTCTTTTAAAAAAGAGGTTTAAACCAGATATCTTCAAAGACTCTAATATTCAATGATGTATTCATTTTTTATCTTACCACTTTTATAATGTAAATATTACTGTCCTCTGACATGTAATATGAGGAATAACCTTTAGACTATGGAGCTAAAAAAATAATAATTCCACCTAAGAAGTGCAGCTAGGTGGCATAGTGGATAGATTACTGAATCCAGAATCAGGAACATAGGTTTAAGTCTGGTCTGGGACACTTACTGGCTATGAAATTCCAGGCAAGACACTTAAACCTTATGTGCCTCACTCTCCACATCTGTAAAATGGGGATGATAATGGCATATACCTCTCGGGATTGTTGTATGTTTATTTATGTCTCTTCTTTTTTTTTCTTTCTTTTTCTTCATTCCTTTTCCTAGATGAGTAAGAGAAAGAACATTTATACCTTTTTATTCTTCAGTTTCTTGATAAACATTTCACAGTCATTAATAATTATTATTACATGTGTAGGATTATATAATAAATTCTCTGAGGCTTGAACCCCTCTCAGCAATATGGATCCCACATATGTAATAATTAAAATTAATAATTACACATGTGTTTATTTAGGGTCTTTTGCCAAATATCATCTGTTCTCTTGTGAATCACCACGAGAGCTTAGGTGGGGCCTTGATGTGTAGTCTTTGGAAGTTCTCTGTTATGTCTCAGATTCATGCTCTGGGAAGTCAGCAGACTGTTCTCCATTGTTATCAGTTTGACAAATAGTTGCCTCAGTTCCCCCACCAGTACTACTACTATTTTTCACTTCTCCCTTTGGTTTTTGATGGATGATATCTTGCCTTATTACTTCTACAGCTCTCATAACTTTCTTTGGGAAAAAAGTAAAGTATCCAAATCCCTCTCTTGAGAAAAATTCTTAAATCTCTAATGGTACATCCCCTTTTCTTTTTCTTTCTCTTCTATGAGAGTCTTCTACTCTCCAACATTCTGGACAAGGGTCAAGTCTTCTTTCCTCCTTTTCATATTCCGCCTTTTTTCCATTTCTTTTAGGATCACTGTGTGATAATTAACAAATTAGGGAACTGAGGGGATTAGAAAAGCAAATGGTAGTGGAAACTGAATGAATCACACTGACTCTATCTTGTGACTCAATTCTGGAGCTAACTCAATTCTTTTTCTGTTCAGTTTTGGGTTTAGTACAATTTCTGTCTTGTGAAAAACTTTATTCAGTTATGAGAATTGTGAAGAAAAAAATCCAATTTATTGCATTGTTTGAATGTAACCCTGCATGGCTAGGAAACTGGACCACCTCTATCTGCTGTTTATAGACCCTTACCTGAGAGTTTTGCTGACCAGAAATTCAGTCATATCTGAAGATTGATGCAAGGAATTTTCTATATCAACCAACCCATATGTTGTATCTGAAAACTGGCTCCATAATGATCAATCAAATACTATTTCCATATTCCTTTGATTACATGTGGGGAGAGTGGGGCATCTTTTTTGGATTTCAGGGAATTATACCCTGTTCAATTTTTCTCTCCCAGTTTGGAAAATTGCTAATTTTTCCTCCAATTAGAAATCAAATTACTTAATGTTGTATATTGGCTAATTTTTATTTTAATTAATTGGTCTATTTTAATAATTATTTTTAATGTATAAAAATGTCTCCATATGTATTCGGGGCCCAGTGTCCCAGCTGAGGAAGACTACTGATCCCAATTTGTTGAGCAATTGGCATGAATTGCTTAATATGTTGATATGCTCAGAATCTTGAACTTTTGTTTCCTCAGTTATTTTATCTTCTACCTGCCACCCAACCTGGAGTATAAAAAAGACTTCTTCAGGTTCCATCACCTTCTCTGTATCAGCCTTTACAAAGAATTAAGTTTATAATCACTTGTTTATGGCAGAAATATAAATATCACACAATCAATGCAAATCACTGAAAAGTTTTCCTTTCATCCAATGGCTGAGGTTTTTACTGTTAAATATATAGCAAATGTAAACAAACAAAAAATACTACTTATATTTTTTATATCTCAACTCTAAATGGCTAGTTGAAAACATTTATAACCAATCATCACCTCTTAATAATCTGAAAAGCCCATTCAAATTTTTTTCTTAAGCCTCCAAATTTCCAACCCATATTAACTTCATTTTTTTGTCCTTGTACTAACCTCCTATTTTTACAGATTTGTACCACTTACCAATCCCCTCTATCAATTAGTTTTACTGTATAATTGTTCCACCTACCTTTTCTTAGTTTTCTTGCTAATTATTCTATCCTTATCCTTTTAAAAACTTCTAAAAGTCCTGTTCCAATCAAAGTCTACTCCTTAATCCTCCTTATTCCACCTTAATTCTTTTATATCCTCCTTAATTGATTTTGGATCCTATCTGCAAATACAATCTGGATCAATCTGATCCTCAATATTTTCAAATTTTCCTTAATTTCTCTCAAATGTTGTCAAATATCTCCATCAACCTCTCACCTACTTAATTTGTTCAAATATTTTCAGCTTAATGAGATGATTTCTTTCTCACTATTTGCTTAAGTATTTTTTTCCCCCTTCTGTTCTTCCTCTCATAACCTTCACTCTCAGGAGCTGGAAGTAGAAAGCAAAATTTCAAGACCTATGGATGATAATGAAGTGGCTAAAATTGAATGATATCTTCATGCTTTTCCTGAAGAAAGAGAAATTTATAAAAGGAGAATATAACACATAGCAAGAAAGAGAGCCTGATATTGCACTATAATACCAATATGCCATGGGGTGGACTCTTATCTTAATCTTTCTTGCCAAAGGGTTTTAAATGTGATTTATATCATTGACTCTTCCTTCACCTTATACTCCTTCTCCTTCCACCTTTCCTGATTATAAATAAGATAAATGATAGAATATTAGACATAGATGGCCATCTAGAAACTCACAGGAATGGAAAGAAACCTTCAAGTGGTTAAATGATATTTCCAGAGTTGTAGAGGTAACTAATGGTAGAACTGGAATTCAAATTCAGGTTTCCATACTTCATATCCATTGCTACTCTCTACCCCTAACCTCCCACAGCCATATACATACATTTGTAGCTATTTTATTTCAGAAGCAAATGACAAAGCAGAATTTCCATTACATAAATCTCTTTTTCAGTCAAATTTACTAGAAGTCATCTATTCATTAAAAACAAAATAAACATTTAAACTCATGTACAATATGCTCAATAAACTCATGTATAATACTCAATTTATATGTCTAATGCCACACTTCTTTTGACTAGCTGTGTAGTTTGTAATTGATTCAAAGAGTGTTTGAAAGAAATCTGTATTCTCATAATATTTGACAATTTCCTGAGGTCTCCAGGAATAGCAAAATGACCTGTAGTGTTGATGTTATGTAAGTGGTTTACTATGTATTCAAGAATGAATTTTTGCTTATGTTAAACTTTTCTGTAATCTTTCAATATTCAGCAGGAGTAGGTTTCACTGTAATTACAGGAATTCAGAATAGTCGTTAAAAGGAGAGTCTATGGAATATGAAAGAAAGATAACAAACATATCTTTGATACTTTTATTTTTGCATTAATGATGTCCTTCTGTAATGACAAGTATTTTCATTTCATTTTGAAATATGTGAATCTCTCATAAATTCAGCCATTAGTAAGATTACATAGACAATAAAAGATAAATTAAAAGGGTTGCTCATAAAAAAAAGGGTCAGTGACTCTTCACAGTATATAGAAGTATACATTATACTGGATGGTATCTTCAGATTGATTAAGTAGTCCACATTGTGCTCTCAGATATTTATTTTCTCTTTTTTACTAGACCCCCGATCTTGTGACTATCAATCTTGAGGGAAAAGCCAGTTTCAACTTAAAAATAAAACTAATAATTAATGTGTCTCTGTTCTTAACATCATATATGATTTATTATAGGATCAGAGGAATTGAATCTGAAAGAAACCTTGCGGGTCATCTAATATAATTCCTAATTATAAAAATGAGGAAACTAAGGCCCATAGAGTTGAAATAACTAGGTTTTATATGTTGTTTGTAGAAGAACTAGGATTTACATTAAAATCCTATAATTCTAAACCCAGGACCATTTCCAATACATCATGCTTTTGGGGGATCAAAATGTGTAAGACTTAGATTCCAATTTTTAGTGCTGTGTGACTTTCAAAATGTTTTCATGGCTGAGGTGATTACACTACTATTACCCATTTCAAAGACAAAGACAATATTGTGACATATGAAATGGGATGAAAAATTAAAAAGATGGTGAAGCATGTCCACTAAATTTCCTAACAATCATATTTATCTCAGTTTGGACATGAAGTTAAGAATGTTTTATCTTATATGAAAGGGCCTCCAGATGCAGAAGTTCTATATGACTCCTTAACCAAGACCCTTATTACACACTAATATCTCAATTATGCAGGCCTAAATGTTCTACTTAATAGCTCCAACCTCAGCTTCTTCTCCTTTCCCTTTCTGTCTGTTCTTTGGCCATTTAGCTACTCATTAACACCCTTAGGGAGAGAGATAGAATGGAAAAAGAAGGATCGAAAATCAGTCCATTTGGCTGTTCATTAGCTACTCTCATAAAGGTTGGATGAGGGTAGAAGTTAAAAGCTGCAGCTAAAATGAGGTTGAAGATTATCAGTGTTTCATTTATCTTCAGACAATAGCTATCAGAGAAATGCCATTTTCCTATAAGGCAAAGGGATAATGAAACCTGCAGATCAAGCTTCATGAGAGCTGCAAATGTCAGAAACAGGCCAGGCAAGAAAGCAATCAATGACTAAAAATTTATTATATACTGACTATGGGTCAGGCTTTTCTCTTAGCACTCACTAGAGATACAAAGAAAGCAGTCAAACAGTCTCTGCCCTTAAAGAGTTTATATTCTAATGAGAAGAAAACCTATAGGTTAATGATTATATGTAGGATATGTGAAAAATAAATACTAGATTGTTTTGAGAGGGAGAGCAATAGCAGCTGGGAAGATAAAGGCTTTGTGTAAAATATGGCTTTTGAACTAAGTTTTGAAAGAGACCTAAGCTTCCAAGGGGTAGAAATGACAGGGAAAATCATCTTATTCAAGGTGACCAATCCATGTAAAGGCATGAGGACAGGTAACAGGTACAGGTGTGTAAGGAAGAACAAATAAGCAAACTAGCTCATTCCTTCATGGAAGAAAGTGGTAAGTCTCTCTCTTCAATCTGTCCTCTAAGTAAGGGCTATTTCTAAATTATTTTCATAACTGTACACTTTAGTGAACACTTTCATTCAATTTCTGCTTCAGTAAGGAAAATTGGAACAGAGGAAGCAAAATTTATTTAGGTAAAGTCAAATAAAAAGGTGAAGAGGCAGCCAGAATGAGAGAAGTAATAGTATCATAATAGATAGAAGGCAAAATTTGGCAAGCTAATTATAAAGAAAAAAGGAAAGAGGATAATAAGAACAAGTGAATACATAAATATTAATCTTAATTTTTACTAAAATATTATAGACATCTAGGTAGGATGTTGCCCCAGAAACAGCACTGGATTTGGAGTCTGAGACTCTGGATTCAAATATCCATAATGTTATACTGTTATAACTACCACTTGCCTGTCTTTGGTGAGGTCATTTGGAATCTACAGACCTCAATTTCTTCACGTGTAAAATGAGGTTATTTGACTACATAAGCCCTAAACTCTAGTCCAAGCATAGAGTTTAGTACTGGTATCATTTCAGCATCATTACATTCCCCATTCTGGATTTGATATTTGTTGGGATGGCATAAAAATATTAAATGGGAATTTTGGGGGAATTTTACAGAAGCTGCAGATGTTATGCAAAGACCAGCAGACAACAGAGAAAAAGTTTAGAAACTATATAGCCTATGACCCCAAACCCAAATTTTACAATAAGATACCACAAATACCCCTGTAAAAGGAAAAAAAAAAAGAAATTTGGACTTCTCCCTCAGGTAAGAAGAGAGTGCCAAAAATTTTTTTGTGGATTTTTCAGATTGCACAGGAACCAATCCCTCAACCCTTATGATGTAGAAGGAATAACTGTACTATTAAGTAAAGTTCTCAGTAAACAAAAATAATTTTTAGAGGTCTAAACTTCTTAATTAATTAGAGCACATTCTAAGCTTCAAAGACTTGCCTTTGGGAAGATATTTGTAAGATTTGTAGAAAGACATGTTTGAGATTCCCAAAGGATAAAAAAGTTATAGCTATATTGGGATTCATAGTGATGGGGAAAGTATGAGGTATCTGATACATGCTCATAGCCTTGGACTTAAGATATGAAGAGATGAAGGTAGACAATTTTTATCTCTATGCAATTGAAGTGATGGAGAACCTTCTGAAGCTAATAGAAATCATATAGGTGCTACTGAACATAGAAACACTCTGATCTGGCAGTTAGTTAAATTTAAATGATACTTTGTGGGCTTGAAGAGACAATAGAGCCTCCAAGATTTTCCAACTTCTAGTTCACAAATATTTTAAGAATATCCCTGGAACAACCTGGTCCCTTAACAAGGTGTTTGAATAATGTTTTCCTTAGTTCTAATTTGAGTTATCTAAAAGTAAATATCTAAAAATAAATATCTAAAAGTAAACTTTGGGACCTAGTGTTTTGTTGTTGTTATTGTTGTTTCAAGTATGTGAAACCTACCTGTCATGTTTATATGCTCAGAGAATACAGGAAATCTCACAGACAAGGCAAAAATAATTTTTTCACACTCTTGATGAAAACAAAACAAAGCTCAGACAGTTACTAGTTGGGTGACACTGGGCAAGCCATTTAACCCTGTTTGCTTCCATTTCTTCTTCTGTAAAATTAGCTGGAAAAGGAATTGGCAAACCATTCCATTATCTTTGCCACGAAATTGGGCCATGAAAGGTCAGACATAAATGGTCTCAACAACAATTACTATTTTGGGGATGATGCAGATGGTATCTATTCATGTGATTTCATTGGTTTAATTTTCTTCTGTATCATAAACCACCCTCTAATGATGCAGACTAGCAACTCTTCTGTAAATTATCTTTTTGGTTGTTTAAGTCACAAAGAGTCAAGCAGCTTGGCACAGATCAAAGGACTAGAAAATGTTGGAGATGGGATTGGATGTAGGACTTCTTGTTTCCAAGATTGTACCTTCTATCCACTAAGCCACAACCTTTTACTACATAACATAGGAAACAAGGAATTATTCCTTGGAATCTATTCTAGGGTCAATGGACTAGACCAGTGATGGGCAAACTACAGCCTGTGGGCCAGATGGGGCCCCCTGAAATGTTCTATCTGGCTGCCCGAAATTATTCCTAATCTGATGAATACAATGAGTAGGATACAATACAATGAAACTTCAAAAGGGTTGCCTTAGAAACAGACTGACAGATGAGGATTTCCTTTTCTTTGGCCCCCTCTTTAAAAAGTTTGCCCATCACTGGACTAGTCTATAATTGAGTACATGAAATTAAACAGGTGGTTAGGCTGCATAGTGGAAAAAGCACTGGAACCTGAGTCAGAATAAGTAAAATACATCCTCAGACACTGGGTAGCTGTGTGACTGGATAAGTTATTTAACTTCTCTTTACCTCAGTTTTCTCAAGAATAAAATGGGAGGAGGGTGATAATAGTTGTTCTGAGGATCAAATAGGATAATATTTCTAAAGCAGTTAGGCCAGTTCATAATAATTGCTATGTACATATTTATTTCCCTACTTCAATGTTATTGGCATTTGGGAGGCTATATGGTGCTGTGAGAAGGGTGCTGGATTTGGATTCCAAGGAGGTATGTTCGAATCTCAGCTCTTTTCCTTACTACCAAAGTGACCGGAGGGAAATTCTCTAATTTTTCTCTTTATGTGTAAAATGAAGGACTTTGTATGGTTTTTAATGTCACCTCTGATTCTAAATATAATGACCCTATGAGTCATCAGACTTGAGGTTTCATTTTAGCTTGGTCAGGTCATTAATTAATTGAGTTGATAATTCAATTCATGAGATATTTATCATGTATCTTTTTGTGTGTGTGCGTGTGGTTCAGTTGTTTTCAAATGTTTCTGACTTTCCCTGAAAACATTTGGGATTTTCTTGTGTGTGAATTTAACATAGATCTGTACCCTTCTTTCCTTTTTAAAAGGAAAGTTTTGAAAATTCATTTCAGTCTTACCCCTACCCTTTAATTGGATTAAGAAAAAGGTCTGAGGCTTACCTGTATAAAGAAGACTCCTCTTGTCTCCCTAGAATTCCAGAAGACACATGATTCTCATGCCACATGACTTCTGGCATTCAGAGGACTGACCTCTGACCTGGACTAAAGTCAAGTCCTTCCAACCAGAGAGACCTAAAAAAAATGACCTCACCTAGTTTATAAATTATATATCAACGAAGTTTGTGTTCTTTTTGCTAGGAAGCAGTGTGGAGGGATAGAACATGGTCTGAATGGGGACATGAGGTGGGCAGCAAGTTCAGATTAGCTGGACCACTGTCCATGTGATTATGTACTTTTTCTTTCTCCAGTCTGCTTTCACTATTTAACAATTAATTATAAATTAATATTCAGTCTCTAGAGAATTTTAATCTTACCACTTGGCAAAGAAACTGGTGTACTTTGCCATTTCCATCTCCAGATCATTTTATAGATGAGGAAACTGAAGCAAGCCAAATTAAGTGACTTGCTCAGGGTCATATATGTGTCTGAGGCCAGATTTGAACTCAGGAGGATGAATCTTCTTGACTCCAAGCCTAGAGTGCTATCTATTAAGCCACCTAGCTGTCCATACTACTTAATGTAATATACTGATACAAAATCACAACATACAAACACATATATGTACATATATGTAAACATACATATATGTTTGTTTATTACAAAGATCATCTCAAATTGTTCCCAGTCTAGTGGAACCAAAGAGAAACCAAATATATAGCCATAAGAGGTGGAAAAAGTGAGTTACATATAAATGAGACAAAATTATATGAGGCATTACCTTAAATCGCATTAGCTTTTTTTTTCATTACCACAAAATATTGCTAACATATCCAACTTGTTGTCCACAAAAATCCCACAAACTCTATATGACAAACTCCTATTTAATAATTATTCCCCCATCCTGTATATTGGAAGTTGATATATTTACCTAATTTTAAGACTTTGCATGTATTCCTGTTGAATTTTATTTCATTAAATTGAGTTGAATGCTCAAGGCCAGTTGTGTCCAACTCAGATAGAAACATCAGCCTCTAAACCACTCAAATGTATCCCTTTAAGTTGAATATTGGCTTAGTTTTAAAATTCATATTATCTTTGCTTTATTATATATATTTTTATTTCATTACATTTTTTCCCAATTACCTTTGAATCAGGTTCAGGTACTGCATGTGGCCCGATGGCCATGTGCTGCATGTCTCTGTTCAAGTCCGAGACATTTCTGAAACCCAACTTTGCTTTATAACGTTGGGGGCATTTACAGTTTTGAAGACAATATCATCTATTCCTCTATCCAAGTCACTGGCAAGTTTTTGATTCACATCTGGTTGAATACTCATACCCAATAAGTGCTGATATATAGGCTAATATATTCTGTCCTTAGATTATTCCTGTTCAATAATTTTAAAAATGGATTGAATAAATATATAAAAAAGATTTTTGTCAATATTATGAATGATACAAAACTTAGAGTAATACCCAATAAAACAGAGGAATCCAAAATTTTAAACAATCTCAACAAATTGGGTGGCTGATCCTCAAGCAATAAAATGAAATTCAATGGAGGTAAATGCCAAGTAATATATTTATTCCCAAGGAATCAATTGTGTGAATGCTATAGAGATAGGCTGAGCTGAACACTCTGCATATGAAATTATATATATATATATATATTACATATATACAGATCTTGATATTGAAGTTGATCATAACCTCAGTGTGAATTAATCAACTATAGTCCTGAAATATAAACAGGCTACATTAAAAGAAGTATATTTTCTTGCATTCTAGCAGATAAGATGGCAGAATAAAGGATTCTCCACTCCAAATCTACACACACACACACACACACACACACAAATAAATCACCTCCAAACAAAAGAAATCTGGAGGAACATGTCTCACTGGGGTAAGAGGAGAGAGCCACACAGTCAGCACAGTATCGGAAAGAACCTATACATACCTTGGAGCAGAACACAACTCTGTCAGAGGCTAGGTAGCTACAAAATGGGAAGAAATCTACCTGGAACAACCACAGGGCAGTGCATGGCAGTGCTTGGAGTAGCAGAGTCCAAGGTAGGGGCTTGTCCATCCCAGGTCACTTGGCAAGGGCAGGGAAGCAGCTGAGGAAAGACCAGATCATCTCACAAAACAATGGGGGAACTGGTACAACTCAGTGCTGAATATAGCTACAAATCTCCCCAAAGCAAGTCAACAGGGCCACCTTCTTCATAGACATATCATGAAGAACAAGGGCAGCCAGTCATACCCAAGTACCAGAGAAGGATATTCTGAAAGCTGGGAGCAGTGTGCTCTCTACCCTAGGGACAGAGAAGAACCTCAACAGATAGATAAGATAATGGGAAATCAACAGCTCAAAAAACCAGCAAAAGACAAAGAAAAATCTTGGCCTTAGAAACTACTTTAGTGACAGAGAAAATTAAAAAAAAATACATACACACACACACACACACACACACACACATATATATATATATATACATATATATACATGTTGGGCAATACATTTTTTTAAACCTTTAACTTCTGTGTATTGGCTCATAGATGGAAGAGTGGTAAGGGTGGGCAATGGGGGTCGGTCAAGTGACTTGCCCAGGGTCATACAGCTGGGAAGTGTCTGAGGCCATATTTGAACCTAGGACCTCCTGTCTCTAGGCCTGACTCTCAATCCACTGAGCTACCCAACTGCCCCTGGGCAATACATTTTAAGAGGGATATTAAACTAAGAAAAATTCAGAGAAGCCCAATCAGGACAATGTTGACTTTTTATACCATATCATGAAGAAGAGTTAAAAGAATTAAGATGACTACTTTGTAGAAAAGACATGATGGTAAATTTCACATATTTAAAGGACTATCACTTTGAGAAAGAAATAGTATATAGGTTTTACATTATGCACGGGGATAGGATTAGAACCAAAAAGTAAGAGAAAAAAAGGAAAAGGGGGAAAAAAAACAAAAAATGCTTGATATATATGGCCAGAACATGACAATGAGAATTATCTAAAAATTTGGTATTTTTTAGATTTCTAAGGATACTACAAGAAAGGACTGAATAAATCCTCTGGGCAAATTAATATAATTTATTTTTTTTTCCTTTATCATCTTTTGTCCCGGTTTTTCAAACCCAGTCCTCCTTACTGCTACCTAATGAAAGAATAGCCAATCCCTCCTCCCACTTTTTTCCCCCTACTATGCCCAGGATTGAACACTTCCTATTCCTGGCTCTATCCTTAAAAATTGGGACAATTGATAGTCCCCTGAAGATTTCTTATGAGCATCATGTCAAATGTTAAACAGGAAAGTCCTTAAATAGGAGACAGACTAATGCCACCATTTCCCTGTGAGCCTCTCATTTCTTACATTTCTTAACTTTTCAGTCAGTTCAACTCATTTTTCAGGTCTAAATGTCAGGTATCAAAATTCAAAGTGAAACTCTTTCCCTTACTTAAGAGCAGAGTTGTTCCCAAGAGTCCTGAACCTAAATTTCAGATTCTATTTTTATAGTTCTGGCAGTACAGAGTGATGTGAATCGTATTGACTGTTGCCAGTTGGTGTTCAGAGATTTCTTTTTCCAAGAGCATTAAACAGGTTGAAAGAGGATAGAATAGGTCAGCCACTGAGCTTTAGTACTCAAGAACACAGGAGTTGCCAAAGGGAGTATACAATTGTTAGTTATAGCCTGGTGTGTTCTACCTAGATTCAACACTTGGTATGACAGAAGAAGTTAAATATATACAGGGATTTATGATGTGGGCTACAGACATCCCACGAACAGAGCTAACTTCTATCTTGTTATTTGATACTCACTAACATTTCTTTCTTAGCAGTAACTTGGTTGCCTTTTTGTTAATCTCCCAGGAATAACTTTAGTGACCGTAGTTATATGTATCTAAGTACCTATATAGATTTCTGTGTAAAATATGTGTGGGTAGATGAGTAGATATAGATAGAAAGATAATCTTTCAGTCATATTCTGTTCTTCATGACCTGCTAGAGAACATAGCCTGCCAGACCCTTCTATCATCTACTATCTTTTTCAGAGTCTAACTTCATGTTTGTTGTTTCCATTATGTGACCAAAGTATTCAAACTTTGGCTTCAGTACTTGACCTTCCAGTGAATCATCTGAATTAATTTCTGTAGGTTTGACTGATTTGCTCTCCTTACTTTGTGTAGCATTTTTTCTTTTGTTTGTTTTTTAATGACTAAGTTTCTCTCCAAATGAAAATGAAAATGTTGGGTCTATTTTCAGGGTCCCAATCTAACTAAACAGTAATCTTTTTTGTCTTTTTTCATTTCCATTAGTTCAACTCTCTTTACAAAACCTGGTCGTTCCCCTGCTCATGGAGAATCATTATAGTAATGCAGAGTATAGGGATCTATCTGCTCCTGTCAGCCTCCCTAATAGCTGATATTACAGGGCAGAGGCCAGTATGCTGGGTGTGAATGCAGTTATTCAGCTTACCAGGTACCTAGACAAAAAAAAGTATATTTTCTGTTAAAGTATCATTACATAGTAATGGCCAAAGACTGTGCCTCAAGCTATACTGCATTTAGAAGATAGATAAGTAAGACTTTTCTAAAGTAGCCCTAACTATGCTTCCATTTCCTATCATTAATTTGAATCTACTCTTTTCTTTTCCACAATAGTAATACAGTAAGTTTTTAGCCAGATGAAATTTCCTTTGCTAGTCTTTTCTGTCCCCTAACTGATATTTTGCCCCCAGATCCCAATATTCCATACGTAAGCATTTTATCAGCAGGATTCACAGGACAACAGTTGCAGATCAGGAGATAAAATAACTAAGATTCAAAAAACCCTAACTTTCTAAGGAATGAGGAAAGTTTTCTTTGCTTCTTGAAGATTACTTACCATTATGAACTGTCCAAATAATCCTCTCCATCATCCAAAATAATGAACTGATTGCATTATTGTTTTTGTTTCATGCTATTACTGTTTTTTAATTATAAACTCCATTTTGGTGAATTTACTTGACAATGAAATAACATATTGTCTTTATAAAGAATGTAGTCTGATATTGTTTTGAACATTTTTCATTATCCATTCCTATTCTATCTTCTTTTATTTTCTTAAAGAATGGGATGAAGAATATAATAAAATTGTTTTATAATTGAAATTAATGAAACCATTTAATTAAATTAAAAATAACTTTTGTAACGTTTTAACACCACCCATTGTAATATTTTTTCTTCTCATTTAAGTGATCTGGAAATTTCTAAGTTATTTCTTTACCTAAGTCTTTTTTATTTTTAATCTAATGACATTTTACATGTCTTTATCTGCACATTTCACATTTGCCAGGTATTTTTTTTATATTTCTGAAGACTAGGAATAAAACAATTTGGAAGGAAATTTCAAATAGGATGGACTGATTAATTATACTCTGTGTAAGTAAACAATTATTTAAAATTGACACATATTCAAACCTGCCTAAATTTGCCATAAGTGGGCATATTGATTTTTTTTTATATTAGTGATGTGTTCTACTTTAAATTAAATACGTTTGGCTGTTATTTCACCAAGAATTGGCAGATAACCTCTGCTTTAAAAAATGCTTGATGAGCATTTTATTATAACATTTTCCTTCAAGTGATCCTAAAATCCTGGAAAAGGACATTTATAAACATCTGGAAAAAATGATGTCATTTGGATTCCATGTTCAAATAGATTTAGGAATTCTTTGTTTTATTGGAAAAAGTGATGTGCATGCTTTCCCCCATGGCATTTTTTTAGAAAAATGAGTCTTGAGATTTTAAAGTCATTCACTGTTGCATATCTTTTCTATTCTTTTAGAGACTTTGACCTTAAAAAAAGAGCTTTTTTTCTTTTAGAAATTTGTCTATTTAGAGGACAAATTATTTCTGTACTTAAATTATACCCATAGAATTAATTTTAGCTATCTTACTTGTCTAAAGGCTATATTTCAATATCACTTCTTTTTGCAGTGGTAATTCATTATTTTTCTATACTAATTTTACTTTCTTCATAAGCTTAACTCTATTCATTTCATTTCATCCTCATTCTAATGCTGTGATATACTAATAGTATTATTTGAATCCTCACTTTGAAAGTGGAAATATTTTAGAAAGGTTGATTGTTTTCCCCAAGGTTACAGAACTAGTCAAAAGTCTTCTATATGATGATTTGTGTATTTTTTTATAACAATATGCATAGTCTTGGTAGATATTCCTAGGAAAAGGAAGCTACCATGGTCTCTTAGTTCTATAATATCAGATTCACTGAGTAAAAGAATTTTTGTAGAAATACTGCAGGAATAAAAAAGGGAAAAATGGCAGGAATCCCTTTTATTGAAGGTCTGACAAGTGGGGGAGAATAAAGAAAGGGAGGGGAAGAGAAGGAAGGAGGAGGAAGAAGGATAAAAGAAGAGAAGAGAAAAAGAATATAAGGAAAAGCAAGTGAAGGGAAGGGAAAAAAAAACAAGTGAACCTTGTTGCTCATGATTCTTAAACTAGGTTAACCGTTGGTCCAGAATTATATGATTTAATGCTTTGCTACTATTGAAAAGCTTAAAATAGTAATTAAATAAATACTATAAGGTTCTCTATCCTATGCCTCAAGTTTTTGACCAGAAGAATCCCGATCAACTTTTGGAGTAGGATTTGAACTTTTATCCTTTTGCCATTTCTGTATAACAATACTAAACATTATTCCTTTGTACTATGGATACCCTAATTGCTTTTGGGGTTGTATAAACATACAATTTTACAATTACAATTATACAATTGTATAAACATACAATCCTCATGTTCAATTAAGGTCACTCCTTTGTATCAAACTGGCCAGCTTTGCTACTAATTAAAATAGTAAATAAATAATTTTAGGAAAGTGGGAGAGGGAAGGGAAAAGGAGGAAAAGAAGGTAAGAGTCATTATGATATTCATTTTGAAGAAACTAAGATGCCCAGAATTTAAATGACTTGTTCAAAGTAAGTGTCTGAGACTGTTTGAATTAATGTTTTCCTGACTCTTGGCCCAGCATTTTTATCTACTAAATCACCCAGCTCCACCTCCACTCAAAGATTCTATATAAGGTGAAACACATTACTTCTGAAGGCAGCCTATTCACTTTGGGATAGTTCTAATTTTTAGACTTACATCAAATCAAAATCTGCCTATCTTAAATTTTCCCACTTGTGTGCTTAATTCTTATTTTTGGAGCCAAAGACAACAAATCTGAACTTTTCCCCATCTGATAGTTCCTCAAATAGTTGGATGCAACTATTATTTTACTCTTTAGTTTTCTCTTCTCCAGGCTAAATGTCCTCAGTTTCTTCAAATGACCCACATAAGAAATAGATTTAGGGCTTATCACATTCTAGTTCTCTGAATACTCTCTAGCCCATGTATTTCTTCCTAAAATGTGACCATAAGTCATACGTGACCTGACCAAGTATAATCAATTTCCTTATTTATGGAAATCCGATCATATACTCTTTCTTTTTGCTGCCAAACATTAATGTTGGGAGAAGAACATATTGAGGATTCTTATGAGAGGGATGAAAGAAAATGGTGTTTGAACTAGGGTAGTGATCATGTAAATGAAAAACGAAAGTACAAATTCAAGAGACCTTACTGGGCTAAATGCTGATTGGAACTGATTTGATACAGGAGATAACACAGAGAGAGGTCAGAAATAACTCTGGGTTAGTAGTACTGGTAATGGGATTATTATTATTTTTTTGTAAAGAAGTAGGGAGCAATTTATACATGATTAGTAAGCTTATAGTAGGTGTTGTTAACATTATTTTTTTTTAGTTTCCTAGGGAACTCCTAGGGAAACCTTGTGAAACCTATGGACCAATTCTCAGAATGTTTTAAAATAAATAAATTTACAAAGAAAATAAATAACATTGAAATATAGTTATCAATGTATATAGAACAAACAGGCTGAATGATTGACCCTAGAGTGAAGGAACTCATAATTTTGTTTTATTTTAATAATTTAATGTGTGTTTATCTAGCTTTCCAATTAGATGATAATCTTTTGAAAAGCAGGATTTATATTTTTCCCAGCACACATTGCAAATTGTTACACAGAAGGAGTAGACATTCAAAAATCTTTGTGAATTTCCTCTAACTTACTCTTACCTGTCGACCTTATTTACTGCTTTATTAAATAGGGAGCTTTGTCTGACTTTCAGTGATGCTGACTTCCAGTGGCACCTTCTTTCTATTAGACAGAACTACTTTCAAGTCCTAATTTACAGCTAGTTATAAATGGTCCTGAAGTCATTTGAATGTGGATCACACTCCTTATGTTTACTTTAATTTATAACTTGGCTTGGGAAAATTTCAGAAATGGTAATTGGGATGCTCTGAGGTCCAGAGACAACTCTTTATTTCCAGATGTCAGCTATGGCTTGAAGGTATATTTTTTGATCATGATGTAGTAGGGAGGAAAATTCTCTTTCAAACCCAGACTTCCTGTGTCTTTGAAACCTTCAAATTGGACCACCCTTTGAGACAATTCTAAATCTTCAAGGCATGCAGAATGAGAGAACAGTCAGAATACAGTGGTAGTTGGGGAGCCTGCAGGAAGTACAATGAGTTAGGTTCGTTTTCATAGGGCCATTTTTTTTTGAATTTTGGAATCACAATTTTGGAATCATAAAGGACATT
This sequence comes from Gracilinanus agilis, assembly GCF_016433145.1. Classification (NCBI taxonomy): domain Eukaryota; kingdom Metazoa; phylum Chordata; class Mammalia; order Didelphimorphia; family Didelphidae; genus Gracilinanus; species Gracilinanus agilis. Next base: position 72,930,146 of record NC_058130.1, read on the forward strand.
AAATATCATCTAATAGAAATCCTTCATTTTATAGGAGAAGAAATTCATTCTCAGAAAGGAGTCTTGCCCAACCAAGATCACACGATTAATTATTGGCAGAATTTTGGACTTCTTACTATATATAGTCTACTGGTATCATTTTTTTGTTTGTTTTTGCTTTACCATTGTTTCTAAATTTTCCTAGTCTTTAAAGTGATCCCTCTTTATTTCTGGAACTATACTTAATCTGCAGTATGCTAGCATTTTCAGAGCAAAGTTCATTTCATATGCTGTATTTTGACATACAGTTTATTCATTAGCATCCATCCTAGTAAAAGACATTTGGGAAGCAATGGGTGGGGGTGTCATCATAAAGCTAAGGGGCCTTTGGGAATATGCTTCTGCTTTGTACATTTTTCTAAAACTGTGTTTAGTGTAACTACTATCCAAGATACCAGTTTATCATTGCATTATAATTAAAAGGATGTGTATGTCCTAGAGCAGGATGTCCACCAGCAGAGTCTTCAAAGAATAGCTCTTGTAGTTAGTCATACTTTAAAAGGCATTCTCGAATAGTGAAAATGTTAAATTTGGCCTCATAGTACCTGAATTAAGATCCCAAGTCTACTACTTAATATTTCTGTGATGCGAGCTAAGTCATATGGCTTCTCTACATACCAGTTTGATCATTAGTGAATTGTAAGGTAGAGTGGCTTAGAGGGTCTCTATGATCCATTCATGACCTATATTTAATATCTAATTTTTATGTTTCTGATTGTATTTTCCCATTTCAGGCACAGGATTCTGCTATCCTTGCCACTACTTTGTTCTCTTCCTAAAACTAGATTCAACAGATGACCCTGACAAATTAATATAAATCCAAGAACAGGTGACTACAATATTAATTGTAGGATGTGTAATCCCTTAAAAAGATCAGCCAATAGAATATAAGCTTGGATCCAGGTAAAAGAAGGACACATATGGATACGAAGGGGATATGTTTGTGTTTGCTTTTTTTTTAAGTCCTTGGCAAGTACCACTGATTTAAGGAAAAAGTAAAATTCCTAGAAATATGTTAATATAGGATTTTCCTGATTTTGAATTCAACAATTTGGAAGTTTAATCTCTTATTTAACGAATACAACAAAAATTTAAAAGTTTACATCACAGAAAAAGACAAAATATGAGAAAAAACATACACACAGAGATATCACACACATGGTTTATTACAGCCACTTTTTCTTTTAACCATTAACTTCTTAGAAATAATACAATACATTGGTTTCAAAGCAGAAGAGTAAGGGCCAGGCAATGGGAATTTAGTGACTTGACATGGATAACAGAGCTAGGAAATGCCTGAAGCCAGATTCCAAATGAAGACCATCCATTCCTAGGTCTGCCTCTCAGTCCACTAAGCATCTTAGCTGTTCACTGCAGCCACTTTTTTAATCCTACAATGAAGTGGCATTATGAAAACTGTCATCCCACCAAAGTTCTGAAATCTTTTGTTTCATAATGTAAAAACTTCCCAGGTTTCTTGTTTTAAAATAGATATCTGGTATCTCTGAAATACACTTTCTCTGCATTGATATGAACATTTACAAATAAAAATTATATAAATGTAAAAAATTATGTAGAGGTTTTGTTTTGTTTTTGTTTTTAATTTTTTTCTCATTTTTTTTCCTCTTTCATCACTAGCAAGCTCAGTAACTCAACAAAAAGGAGGGTCTTCTTTATCTCTCTGTCACCATTTAGACTGAGTTCCACCAATACTTCACTTACCTCTGAAAGGAATCTGATCTTGCTCCCAGAAAACAAGATAACACCTTTTTAAAGTACTTTAAAAGGAGATTACAACAAATAGCTATAATAAAATATACAATAAAGAAAGATTTCAAGTAATAGGGAGAAAAGAACAGCATGACAAAGGGCTATTTAGCATATTACAGACTACCTAACTCATCAGAGGACATTAACCATTTTCTCTCCATTCTCAATGATTGTTCTTTTTGTTCTGTTAAAATTTTTCTGCCAGTCAACTGCCAAATGATGTTACAGCTCTGACAAAACTGCAGGTCACAAGACCTAGCATGGACCATAGAGGTCCCTAAATACAAACCCTCTAATTTTCATAAAGTACAAAATAGTTGAGGAAGGTGAAGCAAAAAATTAAAAGTTGCAGAAATGTAAAACATCAGAATAAGAATTAGAACCCATCACAAAATCCTTAAATTCAATGTTTCAGACTTCTTAGAATTCATTTTGCAACCCTTTACTCTGGATTGTTTAATCCCTTCTGTCTGGGCAGATGCCTATTGTTCTTATAATTCAGTTCACACCAGACATATACCCTGGTGACTCAATCTAGCATTGCATCCTACATAAATGAAAAGAATTGAACAGAAAAGAAAAAGAGAAAGAAAAAAGGGGAAAAGAAGAAAGGAAAGGAAAAGAAACTTTAAAAGAAGAAAAAATGTCCCTCTTTTCCAGCCTGTATACTTCCTCTCAATGAAAAGAATTGGAGAAATAATGTATGTTTATATTCTTATTAAGAATTAAACAGTTTTTCCCCCTTGAAATGATCATTTGCCTCTAGTTTATTATTGTCCTCATTTTACAAATGAGCAAGTTGATATATATGATTAAATAATTATTTAGTAAATACCTGAGTCAGAATTCGAACCTAAATTCATGTCCAAAGACCTGTTCACTCTATATGTTACTTTCTATTCCTATATGCTTTTCACCAGATTATCATTTTAATCACCAATAAATCATTGTTGTTTTTCAAGGCATGTTCCTCTATCAATGTGCTGGAAATAGTAACTAGAGTTTGAAATCCTATGAATGATACTTGCTAGCTATGTAACCACAAGTAAGCCATTTCCCCATTGAGGCTAAATTTCTTTTTCTGTAAAAAGGAATAATCATATTTGTACTCACTATTTTATAGCATTCCACTGAGAAAAGGATACTGTACACCATGAAATTCTATCTACACATTTCCAGTTTCTAATCTCCTTATATTTTAAGTCATTTTTAGGACTGCAATAAATGTTATATCCAGTTCCAAATCAGCAATTGAAGCCTTCTTTGTCCTTTCTGTATACCTTATGTAAGTGCTACTGAATCTTTTAGGGAGGGAGTTCTGAGCCCCACCCACCCTCCATGCCCAGACTGAGTGCTGTGCCCACCCCAACCCAGCTGTACAGAGTCCCAGCACTACACCCCACCCCACTCACTTTCCCCTCCAGCCTCCCCGTTACTCCAGACAGGAGAGGGAGGAAGAACTCCCATTGGGCTGCTGGGCAGAGGGGCAGGTGAAGTGAGGAATGTCCTGAGATGAATGGAAAGAAAGAGGAGAACAGCTCTGCCCAGAGCCCCTCTGGCTTTCTAGTGACAAACTCTGGCAGGTGACTTACTGCACCCTTTTTGGCACACAGGTGCTGTATGTCTTCCATCACTGCCTTAGGTCATAGGATTATAGGATCACAGAATTATAACTGGAAGGGGTCTTAAAGGTCACTTAAACTTACTATTCATCTAACAAATGCCATAATTGAGTCCTAGAGTCATTAAATGATTTGTCAGAGATCAGCATGTTAAGCAGTAAAGGCATTGTATCAGTACCAAGAGTTTTTATTTTATAGTAGATTTAATTAAAATGAGATTTATCAGGGGAATCTGTTGATCTTCTTGCTTGGGGCTCCCCTCATTGAGCTGGACATGTACTCTGGTCATTTTCCACGATGCATGTGCTTTTACCAAAAGATGTGTTTTTATCTTGATGATGTAACACATAAACACATTAGTTGCCAGTGAAAAGAAGGAGTTGCATTCAGGATTATTAGTTATAGATTTGAGTTTACACAGTGTAAGCTTTAAGATGAACTAAGGAGAAACAATTTGCTTACTTATTACCTTCACAGAATTTTTTCTACTTTGGACTTCTGAAGAGCAGAGGATGTCTTTCCCACCCTCCTCAGCAGCAATTATGACTGCAAGGAGATGTAAGCTAGAATATATACTTGTACAGGTGATTCAACAATAACAAAAGAAGAAGGTGGCTTGAGCCTTGGTGTTGCCTCACTAAGGCCATGTGGTTTGAAAGTACCACTGTCCTTGGGGAAAAGAGGGTAGAAAATCCTTCTTCTGTCTTGCTGGATATCAAAGGGAGCACTAAAATTGTCCCAAAAGAAAATTATCTGTTCCTTTTCAGGACATGTTACAGCCCATTGAGTACATAGCTCCTTTTCCAACTCAGTGCCAAATAACAGTAAATGATACTCTTGAAACTAGTGACCAATAAAAGCATGTATCTTTGACTCAAAATGATGTGTACATGTTTTTGTTTATGGGGCAATATTGTATTTCCAATAGAAAGAAAGTGGAACCCATATTCAGCTCATTGAGAGCTTCCCAAGTTCAATATACTGCACAATTTCTTTTATCATTTTGTTATATAACAGTGTTTAAAATGCAAAAATATATTATATTGCATATTACTTATATACTCATTTTTAAGACATGAGCAGTTTATCTGTAGATAAGCCAGAAAAAGCATTTTTGTATAAATAATAATAAATTAATTTGGAATGAGTTTAAAGCAAAGCCTCTTTCATAAATGAATACTTGACCAAATAGGGCGAGAAAAATGCATTTATTGAACAAAAATTCTGAAATTAATATGTAAAGAAGAAAGCTTTCAATTGTATAAGCAGTTTGATTGCCAAAAAGTGCAGAAAATACATTTTTATATTAATGAAATGTCACGTTGTAAAGGATGAAACATGATGCTTCTTTTATTAGGTAAAGAATATTGTGACTAAGAAGGGCAGAAAGAGAACTTTTATTTTATAAAATGTATATGTGTAGCAACAGTTTTCAGAGACATATAATATTTAGAGGACCCTGTTGAGGAATGGACTTGGGACATTTTGATCATTCAACTCATATAATTGTAATTTTAAAAATTTTAGATTTAAGTGATGAAAACTGTCAAAATCAAATAAAGTTTAAAATTAATTAAATAAGGACCTTTGGTTTCCTAACTAACTGAAAACTGAAGATTATGAGAGTTCATTTTTGAACCTTTTTAAGAAAAAGTTGATTTACTGAGTACCAGAGGTTCTCATTTGTCTCACTGAAAATAAGATGAAGAACCAGAATGAAGTTTTTCATAATAGGCAGGAGACATAGATCTCAGCAGAAAGTGGAAAAGTCAGATCTAAAAAAGTTTGATAAAGAATCCAATAATGGGAGAGGATTCATCTGACAAGAAGACTCTAGCTCTTCATTTATAATTGTCTGGAGAAACATTGATTCTCAGTGGAAGTCAGATGAATTGTTCATTAGCACATCTACTGGGTGAGATAGTAGAGTTTGTTAAAGGTACCAGCTTCTCTCTTCTGCCCTTTCATGTATGAAAAAGAAATGCTGAATGAGTAAACAGGATTTGTAGGTTTGCTATTAAATTGTCTGAATACATCTTGTTTGGTCATCCCTGGATTCCTAATAGGTATACAATTAGCTGTATTTCACTTCACTGACCAGAGGGAGCTGACTTAATGAGCTTTGTGATTTTCTGACTTAAAGGGAACTGCTAATCATTAAGTTAGCATAAGACATTCTCAATACTCTCTTAAAAATAATTGTTAGTTCATCAATAGTTCACCATTGTCACACTAGAGGAGAAAATAATTTGCCTAGAATGGTTAGTACCACAAGGAAAGCAGTGAACAGAGAAAGGGCTTCATTTGATGTGGATATATCTACATAGTAGACTAATGACATCCCAGCCTACAATTCAAAGTTATGAAAGAACAAAATAAATTGGTCTTTCTTACTGATGTATCTCTATGCCAGATTTATATAAGTGTGAGCCCACTCTCCTCATAGAAGCCACATGCATTAAAATAGAGTGACCAACTTTAATATGTAGACTATGATTTCTGCAGTTGATTATACTGAGTAAAGATGACATATGGGTTGATATTGGTTTTGTCTTATTGTTTAAGTAAATGGTTTAAGATCTAATGAAATCATTTATAGTGTCTAGTTGTTGTTTTTTATAAACGGAATCAAATTGGTAGGGATTCAATGTCTGTATTTGTAAGGGAAGTGTATTAACGTACCACAAGATTAAACCCTAGCACCTTGTAAAAGATGGCAAGTAGCCAAGTGCTGATGGTCCTTTTCAGGGAGCTCAAGATTGCCCAAAGAAAGGCAGATTAGTACAAATGAGATAATCTATAGAATGAATAGTTGAACCACACCTAACGGCTTTAAGTCCAGAGCAGTTTGTGAGCCAGAAAATTTGTATTTAAGTCTCAATTTTGCTATTTAATAGCTGTCCTATTTGACTTCCCAAAACTTAGTTTTCCTCATTTGAAAAATAAGAGGGCTAGATTAGATGATCTTTAATGTCCCTCTCAGTTCTAACATCTAAATCTATTATTCTCATGTCCCTCTCAGTTAGTCTGTGAATGTCAAAGTGGCCATCTATTATTAGTTCATTTCCTTTCTATATATTTCCAGCAATACTCAGCAGCAATTTTAGAAAGAGAAACTTCACTGAAAATCACTCTAGACCAGTGATGGGCAAACTATGGCCCATGGGCCAGATGCGGCCCCCTGAAATGTTCTATCCAACTGTGCAACATTATTCCTAATCTGACAAATACAATAAGTAGGATACAATACAATGAAACTTCAAAAGAGTTGCCTTAGAAACAGACTGACAGATGAGCATTTCCTTTCCTTTGGCCCCCTCTTTAAAAAGTTTTCCCATTACTGCTCTAGAACAGTGATGGATAGACCTTTTATAGGGTGGGTTTTGTGAGAAATATCCTCAGGTATTCATAAAGAGGGTGAGGGAAGCAGCCAACAGCACATGTGCCCACAGAGAAGCCTCTGAGTGACCTCTTTAGCATGAATGCTATAATTTTTCCACCATGGCTCTAGAGCAGGGGTCGGCAACGTATGGCTCTCGAGCCATATCTGGCTCTTTTGAGGGCCAGTTATGGCTCTTTCTGCAGGAGCCACAAAGTCAATTTTTTTCAGGCGCTGTTACAGGACTGTGCACTGTGAACATTGTACAGCTCTCACAAAATTACATTTTAAAAAATGTAGCATTTATGGCTCTCATGGCCAAAAAGGTTGCCGACCCCTGCTCTAGACAATATAAGATACTTGGGATTCTATTTGCCAAGACAAATACAGGAATTATATGAACACAATTACAAAAGACTTTTCACACAAATAAAGTTAGATCTAAACTATTAGAAAAACATTATTTGTTCATGGGCAGGCCAGCCTAATATAATAAAAATGACAATCCTACCTAAAATAATTTACTTATTCATTTCCATAACAGACTTAAAAACCTATTATATAAAACTAGAAAAAAAAACATTAACAAAATTCTTCTGGAAGAACAAAAGGTCAAGAATATTAAGAAATCTAATGAAAAAATTGTGAAGGATGATTGTCTAGTAGTACCAGATTTTAAAGTGTACTATAAAGCAGTAATCATCAAAACAATCTGGATTTGGCTAAGAAACAGAAGAGTGTATCAATGGAATAGATTAGGGATAAAAGGCAGCAAATAAAATCTTTGATAAAGCAATAATGCAGCTTTGGGTATAAGAACTCACTATTGACAAAAAAAAAACTACTGGAAAAATTGGAAAATAGTATGGCAAAAATTAGGTTTAGATCAATATCTCATGCAAGATAAGGTCCAAATGTGTATGATTTAATGATAAAGAGTGATATTATAAGTAAATTAGGGGAACATAGAATAGTTTACCTGTCAGATCTATGGAGAAGAGAAGAATTTATTTCCAAACAAAAGAGAGAGAACATTACAAGATGTAAAATGAACAATTCTGATAATATTAAATTAAAAAGGTTTTGCACAAATAAAACCAATCCAACCAAGGTTAGAAGGGAAACAACAAACTGGGAAATTTTTTTATACCAAATTTCTCTGATGAAGTCTTATTTCTCAAATATAAAGAACTAGGTCAAATTTATAAGAATCCAAGTCATTCCCCAATTGATAAATGATCAAAGGATATGAATAGGTAGTCCTCAGATGAAGAAATCAAAGCTATCAGTAATCTTATGAAAAAAATGTTCTTAGTCTCCCTTGATTAGAGAAATGCAAAGTAAAACAATTCTGAGGTACCACCGCACACATATTAGACTGGCCAATATGATAGTAAAAGAAAATGATAAATGTTGAAAGGAATGTGGCAAAATTAGGATACTAATGCATTGCTGGTGGAATTGTGAACTGATTCAACCATTCTACGGGGGGTGGGGGAGGCAATTTGCAATTATGACCAAAGGACTATTAAAGAAAGCATACCTTTGGATCCAGTAATACCACTACTAGGTCTGTATCCCAATGAGATAAAAAAATGGGAAAGGGTTTTTACAAAATATTTATAGCTGCTCTTTTTGTGGTGGCAAAGAATTGGAAATTAAAGGGATGTCCCTCAGTTGGAGAATAACTGAACAAATTATAGTATATGATGGTGATGGAATAATATACTATTGGGAATGAGGAATAGAATGATTTCAGAAAGAACTGAAAGATCTAAGTGAACTAATGCAGATTGAAATAGAACCAGGAGAACATTACACATGGTAACTACAATATTGTGGAATGATCAAATGTGATAGACTTTGCTACTAATAGCAACACAATGATCCAGGACAATTCTGAGGGACTTAGGAAAAAGAATGCTATCCACTTCTAGAGAAAGAACTATTGGAGTATAAATGCAGATGAAAACATATGATTTATCATTTCTTTATTTGGATATATGTTTTGGAGTTTTATTTTTGTAAGATCATTCACTTACAAAAATGAATAATATGAAAATATGTTTTGTGTGATAATACATGTACAACCCATAATGAATTACTTGTCATCTCCAGGAGGGAAGAGAGAAGTAGGAAGGAAGGCAATTTGGATCATATAACTTCAGAAAACTTATATGGAAATTTGTTATTAAAAATAAAAATAAATAAAATAAATAAATACTGTCTCCCCAAAATGTTTTGATAAGCATATTTTTATATAATTATTTTCCTCTGTAATCATGTGTATTTTGTTGTATTCATTTATAAGCATTATTCTGAAAAGAGGTCAATAGGCTTCTTCACTCTCCTCTGTCTCTGTCTCTCTTACACACACACACACACACACATACACACACACACACACACACACATGAAAATATATATATCCCATAAGCTAAGAACAATTCTTTCATAGATTTTATGTTATACTATGGTTTCTGTAGCTCAGAATTAGGAAAAGAAAAAACCTCTGAAATACTTCAAAATGATATACCTCTGAGTTCTATTCCATCGCTGCAATAATGTAATCCTTTAAAATGGGGGCTTTGGCCCAACTTTATCATAAATGGGTTCAATTCAGAATTCTAGGATACTTTGAGGAATGTGTGGGCTTTTCTTTTTTTACTATTATGAATTTTAGACCTTTTTGACTCTATTTCCCACATTTGCTCAGGGACCAATAACTATCTACTCCCACTCCTATTTTGTTACTTAGCACCAATTAGTATTTACATGAGATAAATACTTCACAGATATAGCAAAAAAAATGCAAATATATTTTCTCCAACCTTGAAGGTATTTTTGTTGTTCAGACACTTCACTCATTTCTGTCTCTTTGTGACTCCATTTGGAGTTCTCTTGATAAGGCTTACTGAAGTGCTTTATCATTTCCTTCTCCAGTTCATTTTATAGATGAGGAAATTGAGGCAAGCAAAGTTTAGTGACTTGCCCATGGTCACACATCTCATAGGTTTCTTAGACTAGAATTGAACTCAGATCTTCCTGATGCCAGGCCCAGTGGTCTATCTACTGTACCACCTAGGTAGACCACTGGACCTAGTTGCCCTCCTTGAAGGTATGATACCACTATACCCCCTCAATATTTGGGAGTGTGCTAAAATTAGATATAAGATTTAGCTCAGTCCCTTCATAGCATTGAATCAACCACATTTATTTCCCAATTTAGTATTACCATCTTATGAGACTTTATTTCAGCTTTTGGTATCATGGATCTAAAAGGTCCCCATAAATAAAAAATATTTCCCATATTTTGAACATAAGTGCTATGCTGATGGCCAGACTTGCTGTCGATTCTCACTGCTGGATTCTGGTGTCCTGTTCTTCTAAACTTGAATCTCCTTTCACCTAGGATATAAAAGAATAAATGAAAAGCTGAAGCAGGATTCATTTCCTAATGGCATATAGCCTCAGAGTGATAAAGCCTCATTGAACTTCCCATCAAACCCCAGTACTTCAACCATACACTACCAGAATGCAACTGAAAAAAAAAATTAAGAAAAGACATCTGTTGTCTCAGGACTTTTTGAATGCAGTTGCATCTGTACAACCAGTGGGGGAAAAAAAGTCTCCTCCCAAACATGGTGCCAGTCAATCAATAACCAGTTATAGAATATCTCTACATTCTCCAACCTCATTAAGGTAGTTTCCTTCCATTTCTCCATGATTCTCCTTGAGAGAAATCTCCTTGAGAGAAAGCTCCTTGTCTTTCTCCAGAAAGTGACACCATTCCAGGTTGTCTGAGCATGCTTCTGACACCTATTACATTCTACTCTTTCCTAATCAATTCTCTTTCTCATTCTCTACAAGTATTGCTCCAAACATTTTTGTTTTTCCAAGTCTCTGGTGGCAGTCCTTCTGTCCAAACCCTCAGCTGAAGACCCTATCTTATAATTTACTTGGGGAAAAGGAGATCATTTGCTTAGGGCTCATCATTCTTTTTTCCCCCTTGTCTCACATCCATCTGACATTTATTCTTTGACTTAAGTGAAGGTGTTCCTTATCCTCTAAATCAGTGATTCCCAAAGTGGGCGCTACCACCCTCTAATGAGCGCTGCAGTGATCCAGTGATGTGGTGATGGCCACACGTGCATTTTTCTTTCCTATTAATTGCTATTAAAATAAAAAAATTAATTTCCAATGGGCTAAGTAATATTTTTTCTGGAAAGGGGGTTGTAGACTAACAAGGTTTGGGAACTGCTGCTCTAACTGTACCCTTGATCCAATTCATTCTTGGAATCTCCAACAGATTACTCCAGTATCATTCATATATTCTCTCTAAACTTTTTCTCTCCTTATCCATTGGCTTCTTTCCCATTGCCCCTAATCATTTTCATGTCTCTCCCAACTTTGAAAGATCCTCACTTGATTCTAGCTTCCTCAGTAGCTATCAGCCTGGATCCCTTTATGTATTTTCAGCTAAACCTTTTCTATCCACTTACAGAGCCACCATTTTAGTTCAGGCATATATCTCCTCTTTCCTGGAATATTGCAAATGCCTTGACATTTAAAGCCTTCCCAACCTGACTGATCTACTTTTCTTATCTTCTTCTACTTTATTCCCTTCCATGTTTTCCAGAATCCATCCATATACTGTCCAACTCTGGTCCAAAAGCATTGCTGCTAACTGTTCCCTTTGTCTAAAATGCTTTCCTCTTAACCTTTGCCCTCTTAGAATTTATGGCTTTCTTCAAAAGTCAGCTCAAGTCCTACCAAGTAAGAAGTTGGTCTACCCCATTCTTAGTGGAGACCCCTTAGCATTGTGCCTGGCACATACATAAATAGGTGCTTTATTCATGCTAATTGTCTGATTGATTTAGTGTCCTTCAGAGACTATTTCCTATTCATGTTGCAGATGTATTGTTGTAAGTTGATTGTACCTTGTTTCTCTCAATAGAATGTAAGATTCCTGACGGAAGAGATTGTTTTCCAGTCTTTCTGTCTCTAGTACTTAGCACATTGCCTGGCATATAGTTAACTTATTAAAAAAAGTTTTGATTGACATATAGATATATATGCAGCATAATGTAATAAAAAGAGTAAAGGAATGAGGAAATGGAAATTTTACTCCTAGACAGAACCAGGGTGGATAGATCAGAGCTTAGCTTCAGAGTGCCAGTCTATGTAGGGAAATGAGAAAGTTCCTCCAAATATCTGCAGAAATCTTGTATGTGTTAAAAAGAGAAACTTCTGATGCTCTGTTAATAACAAAATGGGAAAAACACTCATCTGGTAGAGGGAATTTACCTTAGCTCCAAGGGCAGTTTTTGTTCTTCAGGTGGAGCGTGAAATGGCAAGGACATTTAACAAATATTACTCCTCCACCTCCCACTGACCAAAAGGAAATAAATATAAATCTCAAAGTAGCTTTAAATAGGATTGCTTAGAAACCTTCTCCCTTAGCTAGAGCATAGCAAATCCCCTCAGCAGAAACCAGAAACTTTTGGAGTCCAGTTCCTGTTTGGAAGCGTGAGGAACCTGCTGCTCCTGTGGAAGAAAGGTTACTAGAGCAACTCAGAGACAGGCTAAGATTCCTGGCGTACAGAGCTTGCTGAGTTTCTTCTCTAGAGAAGGGAATTGAAAGGGCTGGGGAACTGGGTCAGCCCTTGACCACAGAAACATGGCATAGCTTTTCTTCCAAGAGCAACTCTAGTGACTTATACAAATGACTCTTAAATAACATGAAAGGAGTCCCTGATGAGCTAGTACTGAAGGTGAAAAAATGCATAAGTAGTTGATCAGGCCACCAAAACTGATATCTGTCTTCTGAGTCTCCAACCTGGATTTTATAATTTGAAACAATCATTGCTCCAATTCTCACCTTTCTCTGTAATCTTAAAATCCCTTGACTACCACTCTTACATTCTAGTCCCTAACTTAATCCTCTACAGAAGGCTCCCTAACACACTAAAGATATTTTCTGTTACCATCTCTGTATTTAAGGGAACTACCACTTCTGGGTTTTCCTCCACAAAGTGCCTCCTGCCATATGTGGATCCTATACTCAATACATTCTTGGAGTTGAGCCCAAAGGCAAAAATATGATAAGGTGAGCCAGGGATGACACAGTATACCTGCAAACTCCTGCTTTACTCGTTTACTAAATTGATAACTTATTTCTCTGGCCCTGTTTCCACCATTAATTTTCTATATGGTATTGACCAAATTAATTTTTTTTCTGTAGGCCTCAATTTCCTCAATGTAAAATAAGAGAGGTGGGTTTAAATGGAATCTTACGTCACTTTCAGTTTTAATATTTTATGTTAAATTCTAAGATGTTTCCTTGTTCTGGAACATTTTTGAGTGTGACTTTTTTTTAATCAAAGGAATCTTGAGATAATTATTATTTGAATGAAAAGTTAATGGTTTAATTTCATTTTGCTATTTTGTAAGGCATAATATTTTCAATGAATTATTTTAAGAAATTAATATTTCTTGAATTGGGCACAGTATATATGTATATGAGTACATATACATATATATTTAAGTATGAATCTTGATAGATGATTCACTTATGTTGAAACTTGTGTGATATCCAATGATATGATATTCAATAATTAAGTAATTTAATTAATTATCTCCATTCATAATGACCAATGCTCCTCTTAGAGATTTTAACTACTATCTACCAATGTTGCTATATGAACAAGGAATGGAGTAAACACCTTCAATGGGTTCCGCACTTATGGATTTTCTTCCTTTTTTTAATGAAATACATCTTTCATTTTAAAATGAAAGCATGGTTACAAAAGGCTATATTAGATGACATGTTAAATAAAAGACACAGTAGGAACCTTTAACATACCACCAGGGGATCTAAACTGTCTTGAATCATCTTAATGTATTTTTAATCCCCAATCCTTATGCCAACTGTTTAAATAATTAACTCTTTAATTGATGATAGTCTTAAAGAGATTCCCCAGATAATAGCAAAAACATTCTGTGATTGTGTGAATATTTTAAGTGATTTCATAGGCATCAGACTGTAAGTTGCAGATAGCATCCTTATGTTTTCTTATCTATATCATAAGGTTTAGTTTTCCTGGTGACAATATGCAACATGGTATAGAGGGGGAAAGGCTAAATAAGAAATCAGAAGGACTGGGTTCGAATTCCAGTTTTGCTATGTACTATCTGAATGACCTTGGAAAGAGATATATTACTGTACTAGGGCTAGGCCATAGTTTTCTTATATGTAAGATGAAGGAGATGGATAGGACATATGCTACGAAAACCGGAAGACAATGTAGCCAGACAAGCATTGAGCTGGAACCCTTCAGGGAGGAGGAAAGTTGGAAGACCAAAACAGACCTGGTGAAGATCTGCCGAAAATGAAACAAAAACAGTTGGAATGACATGGGCCCAGCTGGGGGAAGTTGCCCAGAACAGAGTCCGTTGGCGTGAGATGGTTGCGGCCCTATGCTCCTAAGGAGTCAACAGGAATAATGATGAAGATGAAGGAGTCATCCTAAGTAAATCTGTAGGTGCTTCACCTCACAAAATCTATAATCTTATCAAACTGGTGACTCCAGTTTTAGATCATCTTAGGCAAGTCTTAGTATAGTAATGATAAATGTTTATATAGTATGTCTCATTATCTCCAAAGACAAGTTGCTTAATGTTGGGGGTATTTCAGGAGGACTAGAAACTCTATTGTGTACACCTGCTGAGCTCTTTTCAGAGCTGTTCATCTACCTTTGGGGTCCATTTTTCCAACATTTCTTACCTGTGACTCCAAGAAGCAATAGTATGTGTAGTGACCACACCCCAATAAAACCAGTTTGGCAGATGGACCAAACCAAATTAAGGATAACCAACAGGCCTCATACCTGTTGGCAAGTAAGGAGAATATCATCCTTAAGCATGTGAAGGCTTCTTCTATTAGAATGGGAAATGAGAATACTTTGTTCAAATAGGCATGATACTGTGGAAGGCTTAGAGCTTGGTCAGAAATCAGAGACACCAAGGTCATTCCCTGCATTCTGGGACATCTCCAGTTGTCCCCATTTTTATCTAGCCACTGGAATTTTATGACTCTGAAAGAGTGAAGGTAACGTCTTTGAACAACATTGACTCACTTAAATCCAATTCAAGTACAAGTCATGACATTACTTGATGATATCCTTGGTCTTCTCCAAAAATCAAGAACTGCAATATCTATTTTCCAAAATCTGACACAACTCTTGCCAGATATACCCATTAAGGTGATTGAGGAATTAGGATGGAGACAAAGGAACCTAATCCACTGAGAGCCTGTTGGTACTATATTGATTCAATGTACTTAACTTATTTTTTTTCTTTTACAGTTTTCTTCTCTTTACTCTCATCATTAATCTCTATATCAAGGATTTCCATTTTTTTGTCTTCTGTTATGTAGAGATGGATGCATGGAATCCCTGCAAAGATACAGTGACAGCCTCACCCAGAATTCCAGGGAACCCCCCTGGAGAACTTTGGGTGAGGGGGCAGTTGAGAAGAGTTGGCAGTTGCTTTGTGTGGGTTGAGGTGAGCAGACACTCTGCTTACTGCTTCTGTCTTGGGGCTTCTCCTGAATGGCCATTGTGGCATAAGCCAGTGTGGTTTCTACTCAGGGGTTAGCCTGTTTATTAGAATTAATCCTCATCAATATCAATATAATAATTATCTAGTGATTCAGTGATTAGATATATAAATTATCTAACTTGAGAGCCAGTTCAATTAAGTGCCTTTACCCCCTCTTGTGGGGGGGGAAGGGCAGCTTCAACCTAATAGATCCAGGTCACCTTTCCTTATCTAAATACCTTCATTAACTACTCTAGTATTCCTTTTTACTTCTTAATATAAGCTTTACCTTCAAATCTGTGCCTGGAAATTATTTGGGGGAATACTCACAACTCATCTGGTCATCTAGTTTGAATCCTGTCAGCTGCCAGTTTTAAGAAGATCATTTATCTCAGTCCTCAACAGTTAGATAGCTAGCTTCTACTTATTCCTCTATCAGACCTGTGAGGAATATAAATTTAAGAAAGGGAGCATCATTGGGGTTCAGCCATAACAGAAAATTACCAGAAGAATCTTAGTCTCCATTTTCCAACTGAAGCATCAACTGTTTAGGGGGGAGGGGTTTGAGATCCAGGAGTGTCTAACCCCCTCCTTTCCCACTGAAGCCTGTCAATCAGTGTCTGTGACTTGAAGGTTTACTGGCACATTAATCTGCTTCTCCAAATTATCTGTTATTATCATTATAACACTTTCTTAGCTTAAGTAACCTAACCCCATTCAATATGAAAGGAAATAAATTCTACAAATTACCATATATGTGTATGTATATATACATTTAGTAATTACCACCACTACCAAAACATTTAAATAAACAAGGGCATAAATAAATTATATGTAAGACCACAAACTCCACATTGTTTATAATTTGTTTAAAATGTTTAAATGATATACGTGTGCTAATGTAAACATCTTCTGCTTTTCAGTTCCCTTTGGATGAATTTTACATGAATACTTTTTTCTCTTCATATTTTGGCTGTTATTTTTAATGTAATCATGGTGTTATTGTTCCTATTTTCTTTATTTTTCTTTTCATTTCTTCATGTATTTTCCTTATTTTCTTTGTATTTCTAATAGTTTTCATTTCTAATAACAATATAATCCTTTCCATTCAAATATCACCATTTCTCCTAATCATTGTTTTTGTGTTATTTCATTATTTTGTCATAATAAACAAAGCTTCCATGAATATTTTCATATGTACACATCTTTTTACCCTCTCAATAATATGCTTATGACCTAATCTTGGTAAGTAATGGGATCCCTCCTATGAACAGCTTTACAACACAATTTATATTTTCATCTTCTTTTTCAAAAATCAATTCACAGATGTTATAGCAATGTAATATTAGGCCTGTTTCATTAATTAGATCAATTTAACCAGTCTGCTTCATGGTTACCTTACCTTTCCAGGGCTATATTTAACTAGACTGTTTCTTAGGCAATAGATACAATTTGTTGCCAGAACTAGACTCTTTCCAAAAGCAAGTCGTTCTAGTTTGGTTGTACACATTGTTCCAATGCCACATCCCCTCAGAAATGTAGGATTCCCTCCATAGTATGATGAGTGTTAAAGTAAGACTTTCACAGAATATTTGTGCTCTCTAAACTATTATTATCCCACCAGAAACAGTATTTGAATTATGTTTATAATGAGGCTTAGATATGCTAGTGTTATTACTACTAAGTTATTTAAGGTTCTATTCATCTTCTTAACTTCTCTCATATTTAATTTTTGTTTAGATGTATCTGGTTCTGCAAAGGGAAAATTAAAGTCCCACACTATTACTAATTTGTTATCTATTTCCATCTGAACCTCACTTGATTTTTCCTTTAAAATATTAAAAAAAACACTTGGTGTATAGAGGTCAAATATTGATAATGCTTCATTAACTATAGTACCCCCACCATAATATAGTTACCCTGGTCATCTCTTCCAATTATGTAATTTTAGCCTCAACTTTGTTAGAGATTGTGCCTGATACTTGTCCTTTCTCTGGATCCACTGAGGCATAGTATATTCTGTTCTGTCTCTTTATTTTCACTCTATATGTGTCTTTCATTTTCATTGTGTTTCTTCTGAACAACACATTGTCAAGTCCTGTGTTTCTTTTTATTTCTGCTGTCCATTTTCTTCCCATGGGTGAATTAATTCCATTTATACTCAGTTTCATAGTTACTAAATGTGCATTCTTTCTACTGTTCTCCTCATCACTTTTGCCCCCCCCTTCTTTTCTTTCTGTTCCTTCCCTTCTCAGATACTCAATTTCCTTTGACCAGTGCCTTTCTGTTTCACAATACTTCCAAAACATCTTCCCATATTCTCTCCTTTTCTCTTCCTAGTTCCAAAATGACCCACCTGTTCAAAGGTCCCTCCATTGTCCCTTCACCTTTACCTTTTAATTCTTATTGTATTTGCCTTTTCAAAAATCCCTTCCTTATTCCTAGAACAATATCCTTCTATTTCTTGACATGAGTTTGGTTCTAAAATTCTCCCCTCCCCAGTCTTGTTCTAAGGGTCTCCCTTAGCCCCCTATTCTTAATATGTACTCACCTCAAGGTATCCTTCCTTTCCTTCCCTTTACTTATAGTCATGCCCTCCTATCTCTTAATCCACCTTTCCTTCTCCTATTCCCTCAATCCCCCAAGTGACCCATAGTTCCTTCTTTATCCTATCCCCTTCCTTACTGTTTCTCTGTACATTAAGAAGATTTTCATAATTCTAATTATTTATGCGGTTCTCTCTGTATCCCAGGTATAATGAAAATAAAATTTTAGCGCTACCAGTCCTTGACAACTCCTCCCCTTCTCCATAACAGTTTCTTTGCTTATTTTTCCTCTATATGAGATAGTCATTCCACTCAACTTCCTCCTGGCCTATTCTACTACCATTCTGGCTCATTCCATTGCATTCACCTCAAACTTGAGTCTTCCATTGATATATGCCCCTTCAAAATACTCAGGTAATAATGTCATTTCCAGGAACCAGAGATGATATTTTCCCATACAGGAAAAACATGATTTGACCTTTTTGGGATACTTATGATTAACCTGTCATATTTATTATATGTTTCTTATAGATAAAATTTTCTGTTAAATTCTGGTGTCTCCCCACCACTCCCCTTCAGGAATAATTGAAATTCTTTTAGTTTGTTAAATGTCCATCATAACTTTTATAATTATACTCATATTTGCTGGATGCTATTCTTGATTGTAAAGAGTTATGTTGATCTTAACAGAGATATTTGGGGAAGCTGAAGAGATGGCCTGATACCAGAAACCTACAGGACTCACTCCTCCTGCACACACAGGCTAGAGTGAGTAGGGAGGGGTAGGTACTCCTTACTCTTCACCCCTCCCACCAAGATGGTGGAAATCAGTTGGAAATGGAGGCAGGACTGATATCTTCTGATAAGGCTCAGCAAGGCAAATCTCTAATAATGTTCACTTTCTCAACTTATATTCTCCAAAGGTTTGACTGAGGGACAATAGAAGAAGCTTGATGTCTTGTTGTTATCTGGGACAGACAAATCTAACTTGTATGGGCCAGACAACTGAAGGAAAGCTAGCTGAAGTTTGATGTAAGTATACCCAGAATAATAAACAGGCACTGCTCCCAAAAGATGAAGTTTATACTGATAAAAGAAGTAGGGAAGGCAGGGAAGGGGTATCAAGGATTTGGATAAAATCTGGGAAACCCTGAACCATTGGGTAGAAACTGCCCCTCCCCCCCAGGAGGGAGTGACATACTTTATATTGAGCTGGCCCTCAAAGCTTATAATAATCACTTCTAATATCTAAAATAACTAAATGAATAACAAAATGCTTTTGTAAGAAAGGTCTAATTCTGCTAGACAGGCAAATTCCTGAGAAGGAACCAAAATGGCTTTTGCCACTATGGCCACCAAGGCAATCCCAAACCGGGAACAGCAAGCAAAGTGACCTGCTCACTTCAATCCCCAGGAATCAACTGTTTAACTGCTTTCAAACTGTTCCCTCATCCAGAGTTCTCTAGGGGGGGTCCTCTGGAATTCTGGGTGAGGCTTGACCCTGCGTCTTGCAGGAATTCCACCCTGCCATTTTCCATGTTGCAAAAGTCAATTGTTTTACTCTAGAAAATGCTGTGTTATGTTCCATGTCCTTTATTCTTTTAATGTTGCTACTGCTAAGTCTTGTCTTATTCTGACTGTAGCTCAACAGTATTTAATTATTATTATTATTATAATTTTTTGCTTGCCATATTTTTCCTGGAACTTAGAAGCTATGGAACTTAGCAATGACATTCCTGTGTATTTTCATATTTTTCTTCAAGTTGGTGATCATTTCAATAACTTCTTTATGCTCTGATTCTAGAATTTCTAGGCAATTTTCCTTAATGATTTCTTGAAGTACAGTGCCTATTTTGTTGTTGTTTTTTGTGAATTTAAAGGATTCCAACTCTTCTTATATTTTATCTTTTTTTTCCTGTCAGTTGTTTTAGTGATAAGATATTTCATATTCTCTTCTGTTGTTTGATTATTCTGATTTCGCTTTATTATTTCCTGATGTCTTAGGGAATCATTAGCTTCCTCTTGTCCAGTTCTAGTTCTCAACTGATTATTTTCTCCTGTATGTTTCTGTATCTCTCTTACCATTTAGATGATCTTTCTTTCATACTATCCTTGATTTTTCTTGCATTACCACTATTTAAAAAAATTTCTTCCTCAATCTCTTTCATTTGGTTTTTGAGTTCTTTTTTAAAGTTCTTTTACAAGCTCTTTATGAGCTTATGGCTATTGATTGCATTTCTTTGATATTTTTGAAGGCAGTGTCTTTATTTTCCTATGAGTTTGAGCCATGGTCTTCCTTGATACCATAATGGCTATCAATATTTGAGTTCTTTTTTCCTTTGCTTGCTCATTTCTATTAATTAATTAATTAATTAAAGTGTTAGTGGCCAAACCAAAACACTTAGTCATTTGCTTTTTGCTGGAGTCACAATGTTCCTAGTGTGTTGGAATATGTTACCTCACATTTCAGGATTTTAGTGCGTATTTGTTTTCTCCTGGATCCTATTTAGTGATTCCAGTTATTTTAGACTATGGCTGGATTTACTCCTGCTCTCCTGCTCAAACCTCAGTCTATGAATGACCTCAGATTCTCAAACCAAAGCTTGTCGACAGTTCTGTCACTGCAATTGCAGACAGTCTACCTCTCCTTGTGGCAGCATTCAGGGACTCCTTATTGGGAGTGACCCCAGCTGATAAGAGTCCCATTCCCTCAGCAACTACATTTCCTAGTGCTCACTCCTTCCTTACTCTTCCTTTCTTACTGCTAATGCCTGGCATAGAACAGGTGTCTAATCCATGTTCTTCAGACCTTCACAGTCCTTTATTTGTTAACAGAGATTTGAATTCACTTGCTAGGGCCTGGCCCCAGTAGACTGTTGTGTGCGCTTCTTCAGTCATCAGCCCTGGACCAGTGATGTTCTCCAGAGCCAAGGCTGGGACAGACACTGCTGCTCCCAGGGCTCTCCACCTCTGGATTGCAATGGTACCCTCAGAGATACAATCTCTAGAGCTCAGAAAATAAGGTAAGATGGCCAATCCTGACTTAGGGATTACTTTATTGATTTTACTCTGTTCTACTCCTGCCCTCAGGACCTACAGTAGTGATACTGAAGGAAGGGCAATCAGAAATCTTTCTCTCTATTTATTCCTCCTTATTCAGCTTCACACCCAACTCCTCTCTGTTTTTACTGCTTTTAGCATTGATTCTATAAAATTATTTTTGGTTGTCTGTGGGGAATATTAGCAGGGTAAAGAAACTTCATGCCCTACTCTGCCCTATTCTCACAATGCATCTCCCCATTACATGTGTTTTTTTAGCTTGAGCTCCTTCTGCCTTTCCTTTGGAGGAAGCATTCACTCAGTTAGTGCTTGTCCTGTCAACTAAAGCTATTAGCATACTACAGGTGATCCTACAAGGCTGGTTTAATGCATCAAAATGGTTGGCAAATAGATTAAGTTTGCCTTCACTGCTAACAAAAACATTTTTTTCCATAATTTTCCTTTACCTCTTTAGATTCCTTGTGTATATACAAATTAAATGATCTTATACATACACTCTTTCACAGGAAGGTAGAGGTAACTATTAAAGTTTAATTTATTGGTGTTCCTGTATATAGACTCCTTTTAATAAAGAACAATTGAATTAATTTGTCTTTAAAAATGTAAATAATTAATTGTAGTGGTACAGGCAAACCAGTAGTTTACCTGTGATTCAAAGCAAGATGCCTGCCTTAGTTATGGCCTTGAAATGACATCACCTACATAATTATTTACTTGTTAGTTTGCTATGGGAGTATCATTCCTTAGATACATCCTCTGCTTCTGGGTTCTTCTTAAGAAATCATTAGAAATATTTCTATATGATGCAGTTTTACCAAGTGAAATGAGAAAATTATAAACCTACTTCTTTTTGGTTAATAATGGTTTCACTCCTATGAAATCACCATTTAAATATTAGATTTTTGCATCTGAAGATGCAAAGTCTACTGTTTCTTACCAGCTTTATCCCCTCAATCTTCTCTATTGATGGAAGATTTCTTTCATGGACATTATACTACTTTTGTTCCTATTAACAATGATCACTATAATTCCATATAAGGACATACTTTTGAATATTGTAGCCACTTTTTAAGTTTAATAAATTCTAGACTTTTTTTTTTACAAATAAGAAAATCAAGGAACTAAGATAACTAAGTCAAAGTTTTCTTCTACTCTTCTTTTCTGCCCCATCCCCATCTGAATATGTAAAGGGCTTCTATTTCATAAATACTGATTTCTAAAAAAAGGAAACTTATATTCCTATAAAATTCAACTTTTACATCATTTGAACTGAGAATTTATAAATTATTCTTTAAATTATACTTTGTATAGAGTGATCTATGTCAATCCTCTACCAACTTCAATCCCTATTTTTTTTTTACTTTCTTTCTAAAACCAGTGTTAGGTATTTACATTAAGAAACTGTTTTTTTAAAAAAATTAAACCCTTACCTTCCATCTTGGAATCAATACTGTGTATTGGTTCCAAGGCAGAAGAGTGGAAAGGGCTAGGCAATGGGGGTCAAGTGACTTACCCAGTGTCACACAGCTGGAAGTATCTGAGGCCACATTTGAACCCAGGACCTCCCAACTCTGGGCCTGGCTCTCAATCCACTGAGCCACCCAGCTGCCCCCAAGAAACTGTTTTTGAGGCATTTAAATGGCTCAGTGGATACAGAGTAAAACCTGGAGATGGGAGGTCCTGGGTTAAATCTGGCCTCAGCCATTCCATATTTGTGTGACCCTGGGCAAATCACTTAACCCCCATTGACTAGATCTTATCACTCTTCTGTTTTGGAATCAATATGTAGTATTGATTACAAGATGGATGATAAGGGTTTGAAAAAACAACAGGTTTTCAAGTGTATATTGAAAAGAAAATACACGAATATACTTTATGTAACAAGGTATCAAAATCCTTCAATCATTGTATTACATTGCCAACTTCTTATCCATAACCATTCAATATTTCCCCTCTATAACTGCAATGGTAATAGAAAGCAGAAATTTGAAATAAAGGCAGAATCATAGAGTTTCACTGGTCGTGACAACTCTTAGTAGCTTGAATTAGATTCTGGTCATTCCTTTAATCTAGGAATGACCGACAAGGCCATCAATCCATACTTACTTACACCATTTTCTTTTCTGTCCTCAAGCATTTTGCTAAAATTATGAATATGGTTTCTTCTCTGTATGAAACATGCAGTTTGTCTTGTTTGCTTAGTTTTTTCCTGTTTTATTTTTTAGTATTTGAATCATGGAGTTAACAGCATATTCATTAAATTGCAAAGGGGATTTTGTTTTGGGGCATGAATTAATGGATAAGGAACTTTCCACCTTCTGTCATTCATTTATATGTTCAGAGTTATAACAAATTCCCAATAAAATCCTATTTTCCACTATTTTAAGGTATCATTTGGAACATTAGTTTTCCCAGAGAACCAGTAGTTGCTGAAGCTATATCAATCCCCAATTATCACATTGAATAAAATCTTAAAATCAGACCATTACTTTGCCAAACGAACTTGAATTTATTGGACTGTTTCTTCTCAATTTCATAATATCATTATTAGCCTTTTTAGACAGCGAGAACCCTCTAGGATGACTTTTCCTATCCAACATAGTGCCCAGAAAATCTAAAGTATTAAAGTTTAAAGTAATTGAAACAAACCTTTTAATTATTCATTTTTTGGAAGAATATCCTACCAAGTATGAAAACCAACCTTGAACAACTTTAGAATTGAGGTAATAAATTCCCATGGCAACAATTATTTTGTTTAATTTGTTCTCTAATTTGGAAAGTTTTCTCTTATATTTAACCTACATATTCTCTATTGCACTATAAACCCATTATATCTTTTTTCTACCATAACCTAATGAGAATAATTGCCATCTTTTCTCAGTCCTGGACATTAATGGTAGACTTGGGAAACTTTATCATAATAGAAAATGTATGTCATAGTCCAATACCAAGGTAATTACTCAAGTTTCCTATCAATCTTGAAATATGGTAATATAGTTTACCCCATACTATTTTATACATTGCTTGAAGAGTCTCTTTTTAATGATTTATATAGATTAATATTGTAATTTCCTTCTGATCTTTATGATGTAATTTATAATGTCTGATTGAAGGGCACCTTTAACTAGTTTTATCTCAGATAGAAAGTTCAAAGCATTTAAATGATGCTGTGCTAACTTTCCTGTGATTTGAATGGTTGTCTTGCTCTAACCCTGTTGCCATCTATCCATCCCTGAATCCCTCCTTTGTCTGACTCCATAAACCCATTCTCTCATTCATTCATTAATCCATCCATGCAACTATCCCTCTGTACAATGACCTCATCACTATTGTATTACTTGAAAACAAAGACTTTTATTTTATTATTTTAAATTTGCCTAAGATTCTACTTATTCTGTCAAGGCCTTTAAAAAGATGAAACTAGAATTTGTATTACTATAGCACTGTCTGATCAACAAAATCTTTCTCACAATAATCTACCTAGAGAGGCATAGCATGTTGATGTTAAGAAAGTTGAAATCACTTACCAAGGTTAAAAATAAAACATAAAAAAACTAGTACATAGCAGATGCAGAATTCAAACTAACACCTTCATTTTCTAAATAAAAGCTCCTTCCCTATACTACACTGTTTTATGTGAAAATAAAACAAGTATAGGAAGAATGCTTTCAATTCCTTTAAAATATTTCTTATAAATTCAGTAACATCATCAAAAATGTTATATAATATATTAAATTTTCTGAGTACCTTAAGCATATTTTTATTAGTGATTCTGAAAAATTTGAATTTCTTGTCTCTTAAATAAACATATACATATATACATACTTATGTGAATTGATGATAAATGATCTAAGCAAAATCCAAAAAAAGATTATACCCAATGATTATAATAATATAAATGGACAGAACAAAAACTGAAAATAAAAATGATAACCACGTAAAGAACACTCCTTTTATAGAGTTAGGGACCAAGATTATGTATGAACCATTCCAAATAATACATTGAAGATATATTTTTGATATGTTGAGTGATTTTGTTGATTATTTTTTCTTCTCTTTTTTATTTTAATTCTTTGTTGTAAAGGATTGTTCCTGGAACTACACAGTACAAATTCCAGAGCTTGATAGCAATCAGGCAGGGTTTATTTTCCTTCCAAATGAGTCCACAGTTTGGAACCAGTCATATAAAACTGAATATTGAGATAGAGGCAGCCTATGCTGTAGAGGACAGAGTACTCAGTCCGTAGTCAGGAAGAATTAAATACAAACCTGGAAGCAGACATTCATAAGACATGGGACCCTGGGCAAATCAATTAAATTCTGCTTCAGTTTTCTCATCTGTAAAATGGGGATATTTATAGCACATCCCCCTTTTTTGGAGGATAAAGTGAGACATTTGTAAAGTATTTTGCAAATCATAAATGAAATACAAATATTATTATTATTATGACTATGGCTTCTAGAATTATTAGTGTTTTTATAGTTGTTATAAGATTCAGGGGAGCAAAATGTAATTGATTAAAATATCAGGGAGTTGCCCTGTTAAAAACCCAAAGTGGGGCAGCTGGGTAGCTCAGTGGAGTGAGAGTCAGGCCTAGAGACAGGAGGTCCTAGGTTCAAATCCGACCTCAGCCACTTCCCAGCTGTGTGACCCTGGGCAAGTCACTTGACCCCCATTGCCCACCCTTACCACTCTTCCACCTATAAGACAATACACCGAAGTACAAGGGTTAAAAAAAAAACCCAAAGTTTAATACCCTTCTCATAGGCATCCATTCCACAAGTTGATAGTATGATTTTAGATGACTGAACAACCCTCTGGGGAAGATGGAACTTACTAAAGAAAGAAAGTAAATTCTATTGATTATATATGGGCAACCATAATTCTTTCATTTTTTTCAATGTATCTTATGTGGATTTTAGATTGTCCTGTATCTAATAGATATATTTGGTATTTGTAAGGGACTTGAGGATGATTCTAAGTTAGATGTGAGATAGGATCAAGATATATACAATTTCCCAGGAATTATTTTCAGTGGAGATAGGAGGCAAAAAAGTGATTTTGACAGATTTCTCCAAGATTTGACAAAGTCTAAGAAAGCCCAAATCTTGATATGCTAGGGCAAAGGCCATATTTTGATAAAACTATTGAGGAATGGATGAACATAAATTCTGATTTATCTATGGATCAACACAACTCCATTAATGACTATTTATCTCTTTATTCATTCTTCCCATGACTTAGCAGAATGCTATCATATAGTAAGTATAATTACATAAGTATGCATAAGTATTCATGCTCAGATAATTATTCAATACTTAAGTAAATTTGAAATCTCATAGATTTGGATTTTATTTTCCAGTGGTGCAAATTATAGCCCAGTCATGATTTCTCATCCGCATGCCTCTTGTTTATATTCTTTAGTAACTACTACAATGAGAGCTACCATTAAATGAAAACATTTCTCCAGATTTTTCAGTGTTTTTGGCTAGGATGGAAACACTTAGGTTGTTAATCAGTCTTCTTCTACTCTTACTTCATGAATGAGTTTCCTTTTTTTTCTGACTATATGTGAAATACATATCATTTGACTATGATAATACAGGATAACATCTTCAACTGTTCTATAGCTTTGTATCTAAAATGACCATTACTATATTGAAATAAATGAATGAAATATAAAGAAAGCCCTGAGCACATTCTCTCTTTGAAGTTTGATGGTTTAGTTGACATACAGCTACAAGTGGCATCCAGCTTATCAAGCTAGATTGTCTTAGAAATCATTTTAACTGATCTTTTTCAAGGAAGTTGAATTTAATTTGTCTGCTGTAAACATGTTGATCACCTTTCTTCATCTCTTGTGAACAATGTAGTTTTTCCTCTTGAAAAAAAAAACATTGCTCAGTTTAGGACTGTAAAATTTAATTTTCTCCATTCATTTAACTCAAAGAATACACAGAACTCTAGAAAATTGGGTTCTGTCATTTAATGCTCTGGTGCAAGTCACTCTACTTTTCTGGGTCTTAGTTTCCTCATCTATATGATGAGTTAAACTAGATCTAGTATGATTCCTTCCAGTTTTTTTTTTAAGTCTGAAAATTTTAAAGTAATAATAAACAGTATTTATCTTGTAGCTTTACATAGTAAAACATTTTCTCAAATCTATTAACTTGTTTCTTCCTAAAAGCAATTCTGAGATTTTATTAGTGTACTTCATTGTTTCCAGTTTTCAAGATAAGGAAATTTAGAAACTCCAAGATTAAGTAACTTGTCCAAGAGTAAATACCAAGAAAATGGAAAAACCAAAATCCAATCTAAAATTTAAATTCAATGCCTATTTTATCATTATTGCAAATTGTAAGGATTAAGCTTACTTTAGGATCTAGTTTAGATATAGCCAGTGTTGGGATTAAGTGAGATAATATATTTAAAGTGGTTTACAAACTTCAAAGCATAAAATTGATGTTAGCTATTATTATTATTAGTGTGATTTTATATATATATATATATATATAATGCTTGCCTTTCTTCCTTTCTTCCTAAACAGCTAGATGCTATTTACTTTCCACTGTTCCAGAGAAAAATAATGGAAATAAAATTATCATAAATTTTGGAACATGAAAAATGCAAACTTTTCAAACTCAGCAAAGTATGGGAGGCATAGGGCAATAAATTTGCACTAAGTGGATGGGAAAAAAAACAACAAACAAACAAAGTGAGCACCACATTGCAGAGTCCCACTGTGATTTTTTTCATTTTTGAATAATATATGTGCAATCATTTCCCCCAGAACTATCACAGCTTGAGTTGAAGTAATCGCTCTAATTTATATGGCAAAAAAATCCCCTCATTTGTGCTGATAAAATGCAATTCATGACAACTCCAATCCTGTGGTTTTAATGCAACTCAAAAAGCTGTCTGCAATAAAGGAATGTATTAGGGACACTAAAAGCTGATAGCATTACATTTTGGTTAAGATTTTGAACTATTTAGCTGATGGGGAAAATATGCACTGGATTTTCAGATTCAATTCAACAAACATTTATTATGTCTACTCTAAGCAGAGCATTGTATTAGGTGCTTGGGATATAAAGAGACATTATAG
Source organism: Gracilinanus agilis (assembly GCF_016433145.1). Taxonomy (NCBI): domain Eukaryota; kingdom Metazoa; phylum Chordata; class Mammalia; order Didelphimorphia; family Didelphidae; genus Gracilinanus; species Gracilinanus agilis. The sequence continues at coordinate 72,958,269 of NC_058130.1, forward strand.
ATTTATGAGGAGCTTTTCTCTCAATGAAGTGAATTATCCAAGTCCAAAAACTTTTATAGAAACAAGTCAAAATGAATAGACCATGCAAAATTGTTTGACTATGTGGAATATATAGACATTTCATAATTGGAGAAAGAGGGATAGAAAAATAGAAAAGAGATAGAGATGGAGAATAAAAATACATATGTAGAGGGGCAGCTGGGTAGCTCAGTGGAGTGAGAGTCAGGCCTAGAGACAGGAGGTCCTAGGTTCAAACCCGGCCTCAGCCACTTCCCAGCTGTGTGACCCTGGGTAAGTCACTTGACCCCCATTGCCCACCCTTACCAATCCTCCACCTATGAGACAATACACTGAAGTACAAGGGTTAAAAAAAAAACAAAAACAAAAACAAAACAAAATACATATGTAGAGTTATTTATAGACACAGACATACATGCTTAAACATCATAATTGTTGTTAATCATTTTAGTTGTCCCTGACTTTTCATGACCCCATTTGGAGTTTTCTTGGAAAATTTACTAGAGCGGTTTGCCATTTTCTTATCCAGATCATTAAATAGATGAGGAAGCTGAGACAAACAGAGTTAAGTGACTTATCCAGAGTCACATAGTTAATAACTGTCTGAGATCACATTTCAACTTAGTTCTTTCTGATTCCAGGCTTGGTGTGCTATACAATGTACCACTTAGCTGCCTCCCCAATATTTACATATAGATACATATGTGGGTATGTATGTATATATGTGCATACACACACTCCTTTCATTGGGAGAAAAGTCTGCCATAAATCTATGGGGTTTTTGTAATGCCATATAATTAGTGTAATGCTTTGTTTAGAGAAGACTTAATGAATAGCTTTTAAATTGAATCAGAAAATCAACAGTGCATATATTCCCCATTAGCAAAATAGTACAAACAACTAAAATATAATTAGGTATGTATATATTTATATATGTACATATGCATAAAGGTGTATGTATATATGCTTGTATACACATACACACATTTATTTATTTATTTAGGAGCAAGTCAAAGAATCTAAAAGTACCTTGAAAGGACTGAGATGATGTTTTTCTAATGCTGCTAGATTGAGCCCACATTACCTAGAATATACTTCTACTTAGTCCTTTTATTCCTACAAAAGTATATTTACTTTGAAGATATGGGAGAAACAGAAATTACAAGTAATTTCTCCAAAAACTCAGAATATGCACTCCCATATCCTACTTTGGCTCTGGGGAAAGTGAGCTCAAACTTATAGCATTTTCTACATTGTATTTATTCCATTAAGTTCATTTCAAATTTACTATAACTTAGAGATGAATTATTCTGATTTTGATTTGTCTGTCACTGATGTATCTTGGAACAAATAGATTTCTCAAGACTTATTCCTTAGTATTATAGTTTGCCCTACAAGACTGCTGGTTACTCTAATATTGGCAAAGACCCTTGTTTAGGCAATATATGTGGTTCAACATTCAATTTTTTTTAAGTTCACAAGATCATAAATATGACCCGTACATATTCACTTAAAAGCAGAAATGTACAAATGTGTAGGAAAAGAAATTGAATTCCATATTCAAAGGCTATATGTGAGCCTTAGATGATGAGAGGTACAATCGTTTCCCTTCCCAAAGGATTACTATCTACTTATTTCCTGAAAGATGGCCAGGGAAAATAAGACAGTGGAAAAAATAAAACTCTTTTTGACTGGCTAATTAATTTTAATATACTCCAGATCTATCTCCATAGCTAAATGAAGACTTTCTTCTTCTGCAATCTGGCCAGTTAAAATTAAGCAGATCAATAATGTTTGTATAGAATCCAAACTGGTGAGAAGAAGAGAACCTGTGTCATGTGACATCATGCCTTTCTCTAAGGAAGACTTCCTCATCTCTTCCACTCGAGGAGTTGGTGTAGTGGACAGAGTTTTAGTCCTAAAATCAGGAAGACTCATTTTCTTGAGTTCAAATATAGCCTCAGATAATTATTAGCTATGTGACCTGGATCAAATTATGAAACCCTTTTTTTTCTCAGTTTCTCATATGCAAAACAATCTGGAGAAGGAAATGGCAAAAACCCAAATGAGTTCACAAGAGTCAGTCATGATTGAATATCAAATTTTTAACTTATCTCTTCATCTATTTATCAGGTTTAGTTATTTTTCCATTGAAGTAGTTCACACTTTCTTCCACTTTTTTCTTTTGAGTTTATTTTACTGTTTCTTGATATCTCACAGAACCATTACCTTCCAGTTACTCAATTCTAATATTTAAAGAATTGTTTTCTTCAATGAACATTTGTACCTCTTTTTCTATTTGGCCAATTCTTCTTTTAAAAAAGTTCTTTCCTTAAGAGAATTTTTGTACCATTATTACCATGAGACCAATTCTCCTTTATAACATTTTATTATTATATTAATATTTACCTGTGTGTCAAGAGGCTTTTTTATGCTATTGTTTTCAGAGCTAGTTCTGAGGGTTTCCAAGTTTTCAGTGCTTCCAAGAGATGTGATCAAAGAACAGGTGTAGTCGGTACTCTCCTGGACTGGATGCTGGTCTTTTACCATGGATATTCTCTGCTCACCTACAGCCACAAAAACTAGCCTCTCTCTTGGCCTTCGACTATAACCAAGGATCCTGTTTCCTTATTGCTAAACACACATTGATCCTTTTCCCTGGAAATGGAACCCTCAACTGTGTATGGTCAATTGATTTTTTTTTCAAGCCCTTACCTTCCGTCTTGGAGTCAATACTGTGTATTGGCTCCAAGGCAGAAGAGTGGTAAGGGTAGGCAATGGGGGTCAAGTGACTTGCCCAGGGTCACACAGCTGGGAAGTGTTTGAGGCCAGATTTTAACGTAGGACCTCCCATCTCTAGGCCTGGCTCTCAATCCACTGAGCTACCCAGCTGCCCCCCCAATTGATTTTTAAAAACAGTGTCAAATGTACCCAGGGTAAGCAAAAAGCTGTCTGTAATATCTTTCAGTCTGAGCCCTTTATCATCTGTGGACTGAGAGATCCTGAACATGCCATTGCTTCCTTACAACTGCCTCCATCTCCTTCGGTTGGTGTGGTCATTATGAAATCTGGGCAAGTCTCAACCCAGAGTCATAAACCTCTCTTGGTGACTCTCTAAGCCATTTGAGGCTGGAAAAATATCAGACCCTGACCTTTTGTAGACACTGATTCTCTTAAATTTGATTTGAGGTATTTAAACTTTAAACAACTTTAATTGTATGGAGGGGGGAATGATGGGAGATTTGGACTGGTGTGCTGTTTTTAATTTACCATCTTGGCTCTGTCTCTCACATTGAGGTTGTATAAAGTTTGATTTTATAGTAAAGAAAGCTGATGATATATAAGTAGGTAGATAAATGTATATATGTATGCACACATATCAATATTGGTAATGATATAGATATCTATCCATGTCACAATGTCCTCCTTCTTTAGACAAATATTTACACAACTAGAACCATTGCCAAAATATTTGAGTATTTGTGGGTGTCATTGCCTTTTTTACTTCTGACCAAGGTGGAATAATAAAGAAATTAAAAAATCAATCTCTATAGTCACAGACTCACAGAAATGATTGTTATTCTTTTCTTCTTTATCTTTCTTTTTCTTTACCTTTTCCTTCTTCTATTCATTACTTTTGACTCCTCTTTTTCCTCCTTTTCCTTTTCCTTCTCTTCACCTGCAAATTTGCTCTTTGAAATTGTGTAAACAAGGTCTAAAATTTGCCAAAATTTTCCATCCCTCTCACCCCCTACAAAAAAAAAAGTCCAAGGATGATTTGGGATATAAACTTGAAATGATTATTATTTTAATAGTTTAATTAATTAATTAATTAAGAATATTTTCCTATGGTCACAACATTCATATTCTTTCTCTCTCTTCCTCCCAAACCCTCCCATAAGCAACGGGCAATTCCACTGGGTTTTACATGTGTCATTGATGGAGACCTATTTTCATATTATTAATATTTGCACTAGGGTGATCATTTAGAGTTTACATCCCCAATCATATCCCCATTGGACCATGTGATCAAGGAAACGTTTTTATTGTTAAACTTGAAATTACTAAATAATTTAGGACACAAAAATGTTTTCCTTCATTAAATATACATGGAGATGAGTTTTAAAAATCATGCAAACATATAATTATTTTGGGGGAAAATTTTCTAAAATTATTGAGAAACTTACTTTTCCATTCCATTGCACTTTTCATAGACCTACTCAAATGATAGAAATCAAAGTCATATTGTTAGCCCCATTTTCAAGGGCTAAAAACAATGAAGCCAGAAGGAGATATTTGGAAATAATTCCTTTAAATGTATACTAATGTGGAGTAGATATTTTAAAATGAAAATATAGTTTTCTTTCTAAGCAAAAAATAGTATTGATAGAAAAGTTTTATTTTAAACTTTATTAAAAAGTTATTTTTCTCCTTTTTTTACTGGCTTCTTGTACTCTATTACATCACCTCCACTTCATGCCACTTTACATGATTAGTGTCTATTTATTTACAGAATATGGAAAAGGTTATGGTTAAAAAAGAAACTGATTTAAAATAATTTTGCATTTCATTACTGAGAAAATTCTTTTTAAGTAGTTCTCCTGCTGAGGAGGAACAACTTAAAATGGGGGAATTTTCCATGGAAGCTATATTAATACTTTTTTGGTTAATTTCTAGCTGGGAATCTAAGAAAAATCAGATTATTTGATAATTCTGAAATGACAATGCGCACAGCATCATTCTTTTTTAATTATAATTTTACTTTGAGATTGGTATATACTGTTAACCCTTAATATTTGCTCCAAATTCATTGCAGTGATAAATATTTAGCTTATAAAGTTTCTATTTTGATTATGAATTATTTTAAATATAATAATAATAATAGAGTTAATAAGCATATTACTAATTTGGGATGTGTTCATTTCGGAGCATGCTGAGGATTAATTCTATTTTGGAGAAAGTTTGTTAAGTAAATTAATTAAATAACTAGAAAAATAATAAAAAAACTGAAATAAAATATAATTAATTTGCTTGAATTTTCCTGTTTAGTTCTTTAACCAGGTCTTCTTACAATCTTTATAACTCAACTGACTGTTCTTCTCAAATGAGGCTTCTTTAAATTAGATCAGAGATCTTTATAATGTGAACTATCATGCTTCAAAACCCAGGCCCTAGACACTAATACACTTAGAGATGAGAGCACCTTTCAGCTCCACATCCCATTCAGTCTAGTAATCTATTTCATTTTCTATATACTATTTTGGCACAACCTCCTCTAGCTACTTCTCCTCTGTATAAGTTGTGTTCACCTATTTAAATATAACTTTTATTAGGTAAGGGGCTATCTCGTTATTGTCTTTTAACAAAACTTCAGGGATTAGCACTATTTCATAATTTCTTATAAATAGTAAGCTCTTAAGGGGAAAAATCCATCCATTAATCTAACATGTAATAAATTAAATCAAAATAAGTTTTAAATATTGAAATACAAGAACAATGTTGTGAGATTTCAAATTAAGTTGTAGATCAATAATCATCAAATCATTAAAATAAATCATATAAATATAGAGGAAGAAATCAAAGACTGCAGTAGAGTGTATGGCCAAAGTCCCAGTAAACCCATCTAAAACTGCAATAATTAGTGCATCCATGCTATAAGAGACAAGACTAATCAGTTTCTGTGTACTCAGTCCTAGAGTGTAGGACTAAGAAAAGTCATGGCACTAAGTCTAAATGAAGGAAATGAGGATAAATTAAAAGTAACTCAGAAAATTCAGAATGCAGTGCAGGAATGTGTTCAGACCATGTCCTTTTTATAGTAATTGGGTTGATCAGATTACTTTTCTTTCACTATCTTATACAGAAAAGATAGATGAAAAGAAAGAAAAAAGTATATACGGTTAAGGTTCACATGATTAAAATAAGTATTTAAAATGTGTTATATTTCATGTTAATTCAGTAATTTAGATGGTAGCATTCATGGTCTTAGAGAAGGAAACAGTAAAACTAAGAATAAATAACAAAACTAGGTAAAGAAATGCATCATATTTAAAGTCATGATTAAAATGAGGTATTCATACTTATTACATATACTACAAATAGCAAAATATCTAAATATTTAGAAAAAATTAATGAAATTTAACTGAAAAATAAATAAAAAAATTATAATTGTTTATATAGAGGAAAACTGAGCAGAAAAATGTTAAGGATGTGAAAGGATTTTTATAGTAGTCCTTTAGTCAGTCAACAAGGACTTATATACTTATTATGTGCCAGGCTGTCTACAAAATGCTGGCCACACAAAGGTAAAAGAAACTCTCTACCTTCAAGGAACTCACATTCTAAGAGAGAAGACAAAATATAAGTAATTGTCAGCATATGAGATATATACATTCAGTTTAAATAAAATGTCATATCAGGTGGAAGGATAAAGAGAGGGGAGGAGAAACTAGGGCCTCCTGGAAAGAGGTATGATTTGAGATAAATTTTGAAGGAATCTAGGAAAGCTAAGAAGAATAGGTAAGGAAGGAGTGTATTCTCATATCTCCTGTTATTATTGAATGAAAATTTTAAAAAATACCCATTTTTCAAGGTATGCATGGCACCCTCAAAATGCAGTGAGATATAAAAAACTAATAAATAAATGCAGGAAAAAGGGACATATTCTGAATACTATATAACTATTTCTGAAATAAAATTATTATCATTAAAATATTTGAATAAAATATTCAAACTCAGAAACTAAATGGGATAAATCTAAAGAACATATGGATTTGAGACTTATACATTGAAACAAAATATAATTTCTTCTAAGAAAATCAAAACAGTTAAATTACATATAAAATTACTAGAGATGCAGCTATAACAAAATATTAAAAAGATGTCTAATATATATCATTTTAAGTTTGGTTGGTTTGGATTCTCAGAGAGATTCCAACTATCCCTGCTTCTATTCTACCATTTTGGGTCTACCACAGTTAATGGCATTTAATCACTGAGGAACTTGGAAAAAGTAAAAGATATTTATCAAGGACTCCTACAGCAGGAAGAAAAGACAGGTTTTTCATATGGCAAGGACAAAGCATATTAGGTAGACAGCCAGCGTTCTTCCACTTTACGTTCCAAATTCTTAGGAGAAAGTACAGAAAGCTTCCAGAACATTGCTGAGAAACAATGGAAAGAAATGGATGAGTCATAGCAGTTAGACAGACATGCTTGAGAAAAAATTTGGAATCAATTAGATTCCTGTATCCTTTGTTTTTATTCATTTGAATTTTTATTTTAATAGTAAATTTCCACATAAGTTTCCCAAAGTTATATGATCAATATTTTCTCCCTCCCTTCCTCCCTCCCCATTCCTGGGCCTGAAAAGCTATCCAATCTGGGTTATACATGTATTATCATGTAAAACATATTTCTATATTATTCATTTTTGTAAGTGAATAATATTATACAACCAAAACCCTTCCAAAATATTAAAATAATTAAGTGATAAATCATATGTTTTCATTTGCATTTCTACTCCAATAGTTCTTTTTCTGGGGATATCATTCTTTTTCATAAGTCTCAGAATTGTCCTGGATCATTGTATTGCCATTAGTAGCAAGATCCTGTATACTTTTGAAAAAATCTTCTGAGACTGATACTTTAGGGAAGGACAGTATATTATATCAAATATATTATTGGACTTAGAGAAGCAGGAAGACATATTGGAATTTAACATCAAATATTAGCTAAATAATAAACAAAAATGTGGAATTTTAGAGTTTATAAAGCACTATGTATTTTATTTATATTTATCTGTACGTGTGTGTATGTATGTGTTTAAGTGTGTGTATATATATATATACACACACACACACACACAGAGCTTTTTTTAAATCTACCTTACTCTAAATCCAGTGAGTGATTTACTCTCCATTACTAAGGTACAAAATACTCAAAATACCTTTGATAAGAATATAGATGGATAAAGAAAGAGAGAGATAGAAACACATGCATAAATATATAATAACATATTTGAGAATATGTGTATTAGAATGTATATATATACACATGTAAATATGTATATATTTTTCATAAACACATGTAATTTTATTTGAATAGGAAGTGTAACATCAATTTCTGATAAGCAAAATGGAGAACAGGATGAGTGACAACCAACAGTTTTAGAATTTAGAACTTACCCAGATGCCATGAGCCAGGGAGCAAAAAACAGTTGCTGCCAGGACTATAAAAGGCTGAGAGACTGGATCAGGAGGCTCTCTCACTCCTGAGGAGGGGATTCAGGTGGCTGGGTGGGTAGGCCAACCAACCTGCTTAGGTTACCAGTATTTTGTTTCACAAATTATCACATCCTCAACTTCTGGACAGAGCCGTGCCGTACATTGATTATTTATCATCAAGAGAGAATACCATCAATCCTCAATGCACCTGGTCAGGGCCAAAGGTGCCTGCCCTGGCCTGAGTGCCACAGAGAGGGGAACCTCTTCAGCAGACAATCTCAACCTGATCAATCTGTGATTGCCAACCCTGATCATCATTAGTCTAGTGCAGTTTCCCAACACCTCCTTCCTTCAATCCCTGATTCTTCCCCTGAGTTTGTCACAATTAAATTCTAAAAGTTTACCTAGCTGAATGCTGTTATTATTCTAAAGTTCACTAGGATATTCTTTGGATCTAAGGGGAAGGAATTATTCAAACAAGATCAAATCACAGTCAGAGGCTTTACTCATCAAGTTAAACCCAGGATAAGGTTCAGAGAAGCTGTGTGATCCAATTCACAGTTTCTTACTTGACCACTTAGTCCTGGGCACTGTTAAGGGAGGTGTGGGTGTATTCAGCTGAGCTTCATATACCTTGTGGGACTGGTGTTCACTACCACAACTCTGCATCCACCCAAGCTTCCCACCTCACTCAGCTTAGGTCCTTAGACCATCAGAGGACTTTGGGCCATTTCTCTATCAGGCCCTATCCAGTAGCACCATGCCACCCATAACAGATGGTAAGCTAGTTGGTAAAGTGAAAAGAGCACAGAACTTAGAGTCAGGAAGACTTGAGTTCAAATCTGTTCTCAGACATTTAAATCACTGAACTCTCTTTGCCCCAGTTTTTTCATCTATAAGATGAAGAAGAGAAAGGAATGAAAAAATACTCCAGTGTCTTTGCCAAGAAAACCCAAATGGAGTCATGAAGAGGTGGGTTTGACTGAAATGACTGAACAACCAAAAACTCTTATTTGATCTTTACAACAATTCCCACCTTCCAGGGTTTTTATTACCATCAAAGAAGATAATAATTGTAAAACTTTTAACAAAGTGCCTGAGTCATAGAAAGTGATATAAATTTGTTAGTTATTATTATTACTAACACTATTTATACTCATGAATATGGTCTTTAATAGAGTCAAACAAAGCAATTAAATGCCTTTTATTTTTCTGTCTGACTCTTCCTCAAACACACAAAAAAATCTGTAAATGTGGTACAAGTCTTCATAACAATAAATTAAAATAAAATGTTCTTTGGAACCAACAAAGGCTCTTTCCTGACTTGTTTGCATTCTAATTTTCCATTGTTCTGTAGTCTGAAGAATTATGTATATTTAAATGTTTACAAGAATTTCCTTTATAAAATATTAATTTTCACTCATCTGCTTTGTTACAGAATTTTTTTCTTTATAATTTACATTTATATTTTATGCATATATGGAAATAAGAGAAAAGAAAGTTACGATTCTACTCTAGAATAAGTGTGTGAAGAAACAGAATCTATTTGTTTCTTCTTAAATAAGAGAATAGAATAACTTGTATAATCACAAGATGCATTGATTCCAGTTGAGCTTCCGGAAGGGAATATTTTCTGTTATTCTCACAGAACCTCACCTCTATACTTTTGCATCAGTGGAAATAAGGCTGTGACATTTCTTAACCTGCCTAAACAGCAGGGTAAGGAAATTGAATATGGAGAGTGAGGTGTTAGCTGTCATAGTTTAGATTTTCTCAAACACTTAGACAGGCTTTAAGGGGAAGGAAGCCAATAATGAATGAGAACATTACAATTCCTTCCTCTACATTTCTGACTTCTTTCTTCACAATAGCCACCTTCAATTGTCCAAACTAATATTTTGACCCTTTTCTACAGAAAGGGAGAGTAAGATTGAGAGTGAGCGAATGTTATTTTCAAGGAAGATAAATGTTGTAGATTTTATTATCCAGGTTTAGAAGATAAAAATAGCCCTGAAATGCAGTCACATAGCTTGTGTCAGATCTAGGAACTGGACCTAGTTTGATTGACTCTAAGTATATTATTCTTTCTATTCTACCACATGACTTTCAGTGTCATTTGCTGCTTTTAAATAGTAGAAAAAATGTATGGGAGGGCAAAATTAGAATGGGAAAGGAGGAAGGGAGGTACTTCATATCAGATTATAAATTAATGAAATTTAGAGATAATTTAAACCTAATTTCCCTGTATATGTGAGAAATGACTTTAAGAAAGATGACTTTTTTTAAGATTATATTGTTAGCAAAAAAGGAAAAATCAGGACCTGGGTCTTTTGATAATCATTTCAGAATTCTTTCTACCATACTCTCTGAATTTGGAGAAAATATATAAACTCTCTTAAAAATTATTTGCCTTTCTTACTAACTTCTTATCTCTTCTCTTCTCATTCCTAATCCCACTTTTAGTGTTTATGTAGCTTTACACAAAGCAAAGTCAAGGAGGATCTTTTTTATTAGTAGGTATTCTTTAAAGACTTATCTTACTACTCAGAGATGTTTTGATTATCAAGAGAGATGCCAATAAAGACTGCTTGGCAAACAAAAACATAACTAATAACACTATTATTACATTACCATAATCATCCCTACCACCACCAGCAGCAACACTAACACTGACATTACAAAATACCACCACACAGTCAGTATGGCACAAAGTTTCAGATAGTGAACTATAAGTCAGGAAGACTCAGGTTCAAATTCCACTTCAGACATTTACTTCCTTTGGGATGATGGCCAAGTTATTTGAAAGCTCTATGCCTCAGTTTCCTCAATTTTAAAATGAAGTTAGATGATTTCTGAGTTTCCTTCTAATTCTAAGCTTATGATCATTTTCATCACTTATCTTGATAATTGCTATCATCGTCACAATAAAGTAAAAGTTTCAATTGGATCAACTAATATTTTTAAACAGGTCTTTAAAATTTTTAACAGAATTAATTTTGAAAGTGCTCATAGTATTTAAACACATTAATCATCAATATAATATATGCATTGCTTATTGAGGGGCATGTAACTTTAATTCTTTCATTACCTATAAATTGTCAGTTTTATTATCCCAAAGGATGCTGTTTGTATACAAAAATAACCTTGATTATTGATACTGTCAAAATATGTTTATTTATATGATTATATCAAATGATTTGTAGATTATGAATTCTGTCTCTAATGCTTAGCTTCTTTGCTGACATAATAGTGCTTTTGTGTGATATCCATAAACCATGATGACTTTTCCTTGTTACAACTTTCTTCTCATTAGCTCTAAGGCAATCTTGATTAAATGGAGAGTTTAATTTCCTTATCATTATCTGGTATCATTTAAACTTGAAATTATATTTTTGGTTAATATATTCAAAGAAATTCTCTCTCAAGGGCATACTCTTCCTCTTATACTGATTGAATGATGTGTCATTTTTGTCCATCTAAAGAAACTGCTGTTAGTTTTTAACCAGTTTACACATTGAGTCTAAGGATTAGGAAATTTAATAAATTCTCAGGTCTCCATAACTGTTTAAAATACAATTATGGAGAATCCAGAGGCATGTCTTTATTATTACAAAACAGACAGTAATAAAGATGAGGTTTTTAGCTTAAAGCAAATAGAGACATGACTAAGATTTAAGGATTTTTTAACTGCTTTTGGCATCCTATAAATCATTAACTAAAGAAAAAAGTTGACAAATATTAGCACTAGTAGGGTACTGATCTTCCCAAATGCATTGCAACCTCTCTTCAAGTATTTTTTTTCCCTTTTGAGCATACAAATTAGGTGGACTATAAAAGAGAATAAGAGTTGTTGGCAGTGCTAAAAAGTATTAGAAGTTTTCATAAAATTGTTTATTCTTTAATATCCTTCGATGAATTCCAGGAGGATTAATTTGAGATGGTAAAGATAGCTTAAATTAGATGTAGAGTTCTGGTGCTTCAGAGGTGTACATTCATGAATTTTCTGAGTGTTTAATTTTCTGTCAATTAAAATATTGTCTCAATTGATCTGTCTGCATTTATATTGATATATTCAGATAAAGGCTTTACAGTTTAATATTTTAATAAAATTAAATCAATAAATTCAATTAAGTATAACAATAGTAAATGTTTGAAAGTTAAAGGTACTATATATTTATTTAGCATAATGAGTTTTGATTTTTTTTTGCTCTTAAGCTATGCAATACTTTATGTGATAAAAAATTTTTGCAATACAAATCAATCAATACTTTCTTCTCATTTGGGAAGAAAAAAATGAGGAACAGAGGAAGTTGGAATGATTTTATTTCTGAAACCTTTCCTTAAAAATGAACATGTATCCATCCCTTAAAGCACAAAGTGATAAAAAAAAACAGGATGAATATATAGCAGAAAATAAAGTTCAAAAGCGAAAATAACAACAAAATCACATCATTTTGTCCCATATCCAAAGTGAATGAGGAAATGAGATTCAAGTCATACAAAAGCCAATCCAGAGGGTGATGATAACAATAATGGACAATATTAGGAAAATAATGCATATTTGCATAGCACTTTATAATTTAAAAAAAATTCTCACATCTATCAAAGCCTAGTTGATATCCCTAATAATCCTAAAATGTAGCAAATGCGATATTGTCATCTACATTTTTTTGAATTTCTTTATATTTGATTCACTTTACAATTACTTATGTGGTCTTATATTCTAACTAAATACACCCCCCATCTCATTTAATTTATGTGTCTCTGATTTATCTAGCATTGAAATGATGAACCAGGATAGACCTTAGTTCATGTGTGGAATAGTTATCAACTCAAAACAACTTAATGAAACTAAATTTATACAGTTAAATACATAAATAAATTGTAAATACTAAATTCAACAATAAATCATTTCTTTTCAGAAAAATAGCTATAATATCATGTGTTCTAATATAGAGAGGTCAGAAAATCATATCTTTTACATGATATTGTGCATATGATGTTGTGTGAGTGTTAATCTGTTGTACTCATGATGTTAGAACAGAGATGGAAAAGTTCAGGCAAATGTTTGGAGATTTTGTTTCCTGATACCAAATGTAGTTTCAAAAAAAATTCAGTCCATTATCCAGATGCTCCCAAGTGTCTGAATATTTGGCACCATGTTAATAAAGCAGCATGAAACCTGATGGAATTTTTGTTTTCTTATACACACAGCTTATGTTTATATAACAATAATTTCCTTATACTAGACAAAGCATAATTAGTCATTTGTGTCATTTAAACTATCCATCCAGATCACTGAACAATTTGACTTAACTGCAGCACCCCTGGATTAATATAATAAATAGATTAACTGTAGTGAGCTGAATTTTACATAGGCTATATAGAAATCCTATCATTTCTGCAATGTAGGCAAGGCTAAAATAAATGAAGCAAATAGTATTTTCCATAGAATTAGCTCTAAACAGACTGTCAAACTGGATAATTCCTATCCCAAAGTGTCTTTTGTTGTTTTTTGGCTCAAACTTTCCACTTTGGCTGTCAAGGTTGATCAAATGAGCTAAAGATCTGCCAAATCTCCACTTCATTTTACTGTGTACTATGTGTTCTTCTAAAATTAAATTTAGTATTAATGAAATTTTGTTCATGAAGTTATTTCTATTTATGGTATATGTTGGTAAAAACTTCCTCTTTGTTTTGTCTGTGTAGACATTGTCTTACCAAAAAAAAAACAACAAATGAAAAATAAAAATTTCTGAGAATATTTAGAAGTGTTTGGTACAACATTATATAATAATACGTTATATATATATATATATATATATATATATATATATATATGTTTTCTCTTGAAACAAAGAAAGATGAGGTTAAAGTCAATTTAGTGATTAGGAAATCCAGAGGTTTACACATGTGTGGCATAGCAATAGTTAGTATAATAAGTATAACACTGCTAATCTAGTGCAAACATAACTTATGACAAGGAAAAAATGGCTCCCAGATGAGATATTCTAAAATGTAACAGCTTTGAGAGTCAGATCAATGGTTAGAGATGATGTGGGAATGTGAGCTGAGATGACTCAATGATAAGGGAAGAGTGAACTACAAATTGACTGGTCAAACAACTTTGCTTTTTGTTACTTATTTTAATGACTCAAGGATGCTGAAAATAAGTGCAGGGGTGAAATGGGCAGAAAACACACTATTTTATAAAAAATGAATGAGATGAGAGAATGTGCAATAAAATTCATCTTAAGTATCCCCAAATCAAAAATGAAATTTACAAAAAACAAAAAAATTAATATTCAGATATACAGAACAGTATAAATGTGGAATAAGCTTAAAAGTAATTCCTCTCCAAAAATATTTGTCATACAAATGCTTAAGTAGCACTTGTGAATATGGATTATTGAATCAAAGGTCCTTCCCTACAGACTCATGGGAGTCTCTCAAATTTTGGAAATTCTTAGGGAGGAGCATTGGCAGACTATTCTAGTGTATATCAGACTTAGCCACCAAGAAATTCTTAACCAAGCTCTATCTTGTAATGTAGAGATGGCAGCATGGAATCCCTGCAAAATACAGGGTCAGCCTCACCCAGAATTCCAGGGGATCCTCCCTGGAGAAATTTTGGGTGAGGGGACAGTTGAAAAGGGTTTAGACAGTTGCTTTCTGGGGGTTGAGATGAGGAGATCACACTGCTTACTGCTCCTGACTTGGGGTTCAGGGCCATTGTGGCTAAGCCATCATGGTTTCTACTCAGGAGTTAGCCTGCTTAGTAGGTTGGTCCTTACCAACATCAATACAACAATTATTTATTGATTTAGTGATTAGAAATATTCATTATTAGCAAGAGAGCCAGTTTAGCCAAGTGCTCTTTACCCCCTCCTGTGGGGGGGGGGGAAGGGCATTTTCAACCTAGCAGTTCAGGGTTACCTTTTCCTCATCTTAAACCTACTTACCCCCTCTAGCTTTTCCCCTCCCTTCTTAACATAAGCTTTAGCTTCAATATCTGTGCCTGGGAAGTATTTGGGGATACTCACAGCTCATAGTTATCACCTAGCTTGAATCCTCACAGCTGCCAGTTTTAAGAAGATCAGATCCATCTCAGTCCTCAACATTTAGATAACTAGCTTCTACTTGTGGAAACTGTGGGGAATATAAGTTAAAGAAAGGGAACATCATAAGAGTTTGGCCTAAACAGAAACTTGCTAGAAGAACCTCAGCTTGTCTCCATAATCCCAACTGAAAATCAACTGCTTGGGGGGAGGGGGTTTGAGAGTCAGGAGTGTCTAACCCCCCCCCTTCTCACTGAAGCCTGTCAGTCAGTGTCTGTGACTTGGAGGTTACTGGCCCTGGCATAATTATCTGCTTCCCCAAAATATTTGTTATTTAGCAACATAACAATCTAAATAAGTTAGTTTGCAGTTTTAATATCCATTATACCCACATACACATATATATGCATGTGTATCTCATGGGAAAATATTCATATATGAATGTATACAACTATAATACACATTTAAAATATGAAGAAATTGTTTTATTTTTTCATATATAAAGATATTAAGAGATATTAAGTAATAAAAATTAGTGTTTCCTTTCTTTTGGGGAGCAGCAACTAGGTGATACAGTAGATGGTGTACCAGGTCTCCAGTGAGAAAGACTTATGTTAAAATGTTGCCTCAGGCATGTAGTAGCTGTATGACCTTGGGGATGTAACTTAATCCCTTATTGTCTCAGTTTCTTTGTCTGCAAATTATGAATAGTAATAGCATTTATTTTCCGGGATTGTTTTGGGAATCAGATGAGACAATAATTATAAAGCAAAGTGACTGGCACATAATAAGCACTATATAAATTATAACTATTATTAATTTTATTATACTTGGACAGACAGACTGTCTGGCCATCATTTGATAGGGTATGATAATGTTCATGGCTTCAGCCTGACATTTGTAAACTGAAAACAGGATATAGTTTAGTATGTATATGGTATTGGTCAAAAGCACATGTTCTAACCCTGGTTACCACGTATACCCTTTGAAGGATAGTTTAATAGATATTGTTTGGAAAAGATTAGATGAGAATATGTATTCTAGCTTCTTTGAAAAATGGGTTCCAGGGGCATCTGGGTAGATTGAGAGCCAGGTCCTTGAGATAAGAGCCCTAGGTTCAAATCTGGATTCAGACACTTCCTGGCTGTGTGACCGACCCTACACAAGTCACTTAACCCCTGCTATCTAGTCCTTATCACTCTTCTGCCTTGGAACCAATACATGGTATTGATTCTAAGACGGAAGGTAAGGGTTTAAAAAGCGGGTTCATATCATATATATCTATATCTATATAATCTCTCTCTCTCTCTCTCTCTCTATATATATATATATATATATATATATATATATATATATATATATATATTAGTGTTCCTCATAATATTTCCAAATTCAATGAGGATATAGGTAAGGGAAAGAAACTGAATCTGTGATTTACTTGATATACATAAATCCTGGATAAAGATAACTCTTTTCTCAGAAACTTATATTCCTTTTAATTTGCCTAAAGCATTGTAAGTTCAAACAGCTTACAGCATAGGTTTCAGAGTCTGAATATTTGGAACTTGGATTTGCTTGATTGCTTAATGGATAAGCCAGAATTATATATGTTGAGAATAATAAGACACAGTGTGTAACCTAGTATCAATATGAAAGGCTGAACAGTATGGCCCTGTAAAGACAGACCTAAGAATTTCTTGACTGATATTTGGAAGAAAGAGGCCTCTGGTTCTAGGGAGTGTTATAGAATAAACTTGCTTTATTGACATAAGAGGTCATGTATTCT
The DNA here is from genome assembly GCF_016433145.1 of Gracilinanus agilis. NCBI lineage: Eukaryota > Metazoa > Chordata > Mammalia > Didelphimorphia > Didelphidae > Gracilinanus > Gracilinanus agilis. Next base: position 72,975,356 of record NC_058130.1, read on the forward strand.
AACTCATTGTTCAGTTATTTAAGCCATATCTCACTCTTTGTGACATCATTTGGCACTTTCTTGGCAAAGATACTAGAATATTTTTATCATATCCTTCTCTAGCTCATATTCCAGATAAGGAACCTGAGGCAAACAGGGCTAAGTGACTTGTCCAGAATCACACAGCTATAAGTGTCTGTGACGAGATTTGAACTCTAAGCTATAGCTAAGTAATAAATGATTCATAAAACTATCTGAAAAGATGTAATTTATTCTTTGATTATCTCCAAAAAGGCAAACTCAATACTCATTGAAGAAACCCCTTATATTTTTAAATAGATCTGATTATTTGGAAAGATTTTTTTCATCATTTTGTGTTAGAGTTAGGTAATTTTACATCAATAATTTCATTCCTTACTCTAATATTCTTCTCTGGAACTGGCCCAGTGGCGAGCCCCAAAACTTTTCACATGTGTAAGTACATAAGTATAGACAAAATCTCCAGAATATATTCCATTGTAACACGACAGAACTGAAGGTTAGGCAACAAGAAATTTCTATGTGCTAAACAAGAAAAAGATCAAATGAGAAAAGAGCAAAAATTTTGGAATCAGAAGATCTGAGTTAAATTCTGTCTGAATCAACTTATTTCTTATGTGATATGGGTCAAGTCATCAAACTTTTTGTACCTTAGAATTCTTATTCATAAAATGAAGGATTGGACTTCATAGTCTCTAAGGTCCCTTTCTAGCTCTCATTCTATAATCTTCCCTCTATGATCTATTACTTAGAATGTATTCACAAGAGATACTAGTATTTAGAAAGCTGTTTTTAGTGGACATCACCTCCCCTATAAAACCCTTAATCTCTACTCTTACTTCTATCCCAACAAATGTCCCCAACCCTATCCTTGATAAAAATGAAAATTAGATTCAGAATCCCAGAAAAGGAAAGGACTGTAGGTTTGATCTTGTCCATTTGATAGATGAGAGTGATAAATAAGACATACAGTGCTAGTGACTGTTGTCTCATTCCAGCCTCAGCTGGTAAGAATAGAAAACAATGCCATACAAAATAGTCAGCAGTGTAAGAACCTGCCCTCATGTAGTCCAGCCATAATTGAGCTTTGGAGTGACCCAGCAGAGGCAGTAATTGGAGGAAATCAGCCCCCAAAAGTCCAGCCTCAGTGGAATTGAGCAGAAACTAACTTGAACCAGCATGAATGATATCTGAACTAAATTGCTGCAAAAATTGCAGACAGCAGCCAAACAGGGGCCAGTTCCAAAGAGTACTCACTCAGAGTACTCAGAATAAGACAGCCGAGGTCACTCAAGGCATAATACAAGCACTGGCTATAACTTCCTCAACCCCAGGAACAGAGAAAGCTTCAGAATACAGACAAAACCAATGCAAAACATAATACCCAAATGAGCAAAAGACAGAAAAATAACCAATGATAGAAAAATATTACAGGAACAGAAATAGCAAAAATGCAAGTTTAGAAGATAACTGCAATACAAAAATAAAAACATTTGAAGACTTAAAGGAAAATGTGAAAGGATGTAACCCCAAAAATGAATTCCTGAAAGAGCTCCAAAAAAGGATGGGGAAACATATAGGAAAAACAAACAAACAAAAACAGAAGAAAAATTTGAAAAGAAAATGAAAAGTGTAAGAGATGGCTTGGAGTTTAAATTGAGGAAACAAGTAACCATACATCTTGGAAATGGAATTGGAATTGGCCCTGTGAAATCCTGAAGATGGACCATTTGGAAGGAGCCAGTGGAGGAGGAGTTCGAGGGGAAGTTGACAACTGCCAGATTCTCCACACACTCTCTCTGGGGCATGGGAGGTGTTGAGTGTGGATGGGAGATCTGGGGAGAAACTCACTCTTCTGAACCTCAAATTTGGTGGCATTTTGGAGATTACAATGGCTAAAATCATTCTGTAGACTTTATTACCAACGAAGAAGAAACTGAGACAGTTGTACTCCATGTTGGCCATAGTGCCTGGATTCTGGAGGGAGTGGACACTTGGGGGACCCTTCTTGGATCCAGTTTATATCATTTCATTCCTGTTATTCCCCTCTAAATTAGTTAGTGATAAGGATTAGGAGATTGTGAGGAGAGATAGTTTCTGAGACCAAGCTACAGAAGAAGTCTAGTACTGCTCTCTTATAGAAGGATTCCTAGTTATTAGTGAAGCTTACCCCTATCCCCTTCTTCCTCAAAATCCTTAATAATCCTTTCCCTTATACCCTGAATTCTTTTATCCTTGTAATAAACCCTTATGAGTTTTATTAGTTGTTTATTAGTTGTAGTTTGGAAGGTGACTGTTGGGTGGCTGAGGGGAAGACTAACACCAATTCCATCTTGAAAGTAAAAAGGATTGGGGGGCTTGTCCCAATATTAGTGGCACTGAAGATTGGACCCAGAACACTAGGGTCTCAATTGAACCCCAACATCTTCTTTCAACCTCCCTACTAAAGCCTTCCCATTTTGGAGATCCCCCTTGAGAATTACATCTTTATAGATCTTCTCAGTGGGGGGTGAGATATATTAGTTACTTTGATTCATTGATAACTATCTACTGGGGGGGAGTCCATATAAACAGTTCATATATTGTCAAAATCCTCTTCCTACAAAGGAAAATCAGTATCTTAGAACAAAAACTTACCAAAGAAAACTTTCCTAAAAAAGGAAATATAATTCCTCAAAAAGAAAAATAATTCCCTAAGAAAGGAAGTACAATACTTTAAAGAAGAAATTGGCTCTCTAAAAATTAGACTTGAACAAATGAAAGTTAATTACTTCATAAAAAAGCAGGAAGCAATGAAGCAAATTCAAAAGAATAAAAAAAATCTGATATCACTGGAAAAACAACTGATAAATTAGTCTAGGAATTTGGTTGCAATGTGGGAAGGTGGTAGAGTAGGCCATGAAGCTTTCTCACTCCAAAGAATCAAGGCTAAAAGTAGAAAAGAAAAGACAGGAATTGGGAGTAAAACTGAACAGCCTGGGAAACAAGGAAGGAAGGATGACATCTTCCCTGGCCCTCAATCTCACAACTATGGCCAGAGGGGCAGGAACAGAGCAAACTGAGTAGAATTAACAAGGTAACCTCTCAGGGCAGGATTATCAATCTCACTTTGTTTTCCTGTATCTGGAGGATATTACTAAAATCCCCAGGAACAGCAGTTTCAGCTCTGGAGACCCCATGCAACTCACAGCTGATTGAAGGAAAGGATAATGTAGAATCTGAGGGCGCTGGGCTCTGAGGTCAGGAGCTCATGCCTTGTTGCTGGTGAACAAGACACTTTGAAGGCCTAAGCAACACAGAATGGATACCTGCTCTGTCCTAGAATGCAGCAATCAGAGAGGAGAAGTGAGAAATGAGCACACACTAGTGAGTATGGTTGCTGAGGGACAGGGGAAGTTGTGGTCACTCCCAGGAGAATGGAATCCCTGGTTGCTGCCACAGTGGGAGGCAGACTGGTTGCTTGCATTAATAGTGGCAGAACTGCCAGTGGGTTCTGTTTGGAAAACCTGAGATCAATTCAGGCTGGAGATTTCATGGGGGACCCAGCATAATATAAGATCCTGGACTATAAAAACTAGAATAACTAGATGGGACTGAGGGAAAAGCCAACATATACACACTCTCTCTCTCTCTCTCTCTCTCTGTCTCTGTCTCTCTCTGTCTCTCTCTCTCTCTCTCTCTGTCTCTCTCTCTCTCTCTCTCTCTCTCTCTCTCTCTCTCTCTCTCTCTCTCGATTATGTAACTTAAGTTACTATACTGAAGCATAATAGGAACCCTAGGAAACCCTAGGAGTCCAATAAAAAAAGTAATAATTAAATCTATTGGTCTAGTCACTAAAATTAGTTAAATAAATATATTTTCAAAATGAGCAACTAAAGGAGAAAGAACCTAACTTTTGATAGCTATTATAGGGTCAGAGAAGATAAAACTCAGGCTAGTGAAGTAAAAACACTGACTTTAAAAACAGCAAAGACATACAATAAATGGCAACAAGATCAAAAAGATTCTTTGGAAGAGCTTTAAAAGGACTTAAAAAAAGAGAGGTTGAAGAAAAATAAGAAAAAAAACATAAAAGTAATGCAAGAAAATATAAACAATTATGAGGGAAAGATTACCCAAATGTAAAAAGTGATACAGAACATCATGGAAGAAAATAATGTTAAGAACTAGAATTGGACAAGGAGAAACTAATAATTTCACAAGATAACAAATAATAAAGCAAAAATCATAATGAAATAATAGGAAAGAATATGAAATAACTTATCACTAATACAATTGACCTGGAAAATAGATTGAGAGACAAAAGAAGAATAGTTGGACTCCCAGAAAGTCAAGATAAAAAAAAACAAAAGTTTAGACACCATACTTCATGAAATCATCAAAGAAAATTGCCCAGAAATTCTAGTCTCAGAAGGTTAAATAGAAATTGAAAGAATCTGCTGATCACAACCTTAGAGACCCAAAGATGAAAATACATAGGAACCTCATTGCTAAATTCTGTAGCTCCCAGGTTAAAAAGAAAATACTACAAGTCAAAGGGAGAGGGGATGTTGAAATACTGTGGAGCTATAGTCAGAATAATATAAGACTTAAAGTAGGAACATTAAATAAACACAGGATATTGAACACTTCATTTCCTAGAGAGAAAAAAAACTGGGCTTATAAAGAAAAATAAAATATCCAGTAAAGATGTGTATGATTATAAAAGGTAAAAAGTGGCTTTAATGTACCAAATGAGTTTCAGCTATTCCTAGAGAAAAACTCAGATCTCACCAGAAAATTTGATCTTTAACATACAAAGGTAATGAGTTATTAATTAACATCAAAACTGACGTTACTAATGGAATGAGCCAACAAGGGAGTAGAGTAGACCAGGAGAAAGTATAGTGCTATCTCATATGGAGGAGGAAAGAGTGGAGTAACTGCCACAGAGAAGAGGAGGAAAAATAGAGGACTGTTACTACTACTAAAACCAGATTATCATCAGATCTTGGATAAAAGAACAACACACAAATGGAAGAGTACACATTTTCTTAATGTATAGAAAAAAGAAGGAAAGGTGTGATGGAATAGTGAGGAACTGGGGAAGGGAGTACATATCAAGAGGTAGGAGGTAAGGCCAGGGAATATGAAGGGATCAGGATAAGATAGAGGAGGGATTTTTAGAAATGTACTTAAATTAAGAAGTGGGAAAATGGTTGTGGGGATAAGAAAGGGATTTTTGGAAAGGTAAATACAATAAGAATGAAAAAGTAAGAGGGAAGGGACAAGGGAGTGACCTTTGGAAAGGTGAGCCAATTTGCAACTAGAAGGGAGTAGATAAGGGAGGATTTGGGGGAAGGAGTGTGAAATGGATGTGCAAAGGAAATTGGGCATCTGAAGAGGAATACAGCAGAAAGAAAGGAACAAGGGGACAAAAGTTAGGAGAAGAATACATGGAAATGCATAGCTAGTAAAAGTGACATTGAGTATAGTGGGATGAATTCACCTATGAGAAAAAAAAATGGATAGCAAAAAAGATAAAAAAACCAGGACTTGAAAATATGTTGTTTAAAAGAAACACACTGAGAAGGAGGAAACCACATGAAATGAAAGTAAGAAGCTAGAGCAAAATATAAGATTCCTCAGCTTCTTCAGAGAAGATGGGTAGCAGTCAGGATATCTGAAAGAGTAGGGGCTAAAATGGATATAATTAGTAGGGATGAACAAGGTAACTATATTATAGTGGAGGAGGGGACACTATGGATAATGAAGCATTATCAATATTGGACCTATACGCACCAAGTGTTAGAGCATCCAGCTTTTTAAAAGAAAAACTAAATGTGATACAGATGGAAATATATAAAAAATAATAAAATCAGGGGAGCTTTCAATTTCCCTTCTTAGAACTAGATAAATCTAACCACAAATGAAATAAGAATGAAGTAGTGAAATGAATAGAACCTTAGCTAAGTTAAATCAGATAGATATCATAAGAGCCCCAAGACACCTTCATGAATTTGGTTTTAGATATAAGCCTGAGTATATACATTATCCACACATAGTTTCTGGTGGGACAACAAAGATTTAGAGAGAATAAATATTTTGCAAAAGTCTTACTTTAACAAATGATACTAAAGAACAAATCATGCTCTCCTAAGGGGCTTTGGCAGAGATGGTGAACATTTTAGAGATGAAGAGCTATGGCCCCTCCCAGAGACCAGGTCTTGTGCCCTGCCCTCCCCACCTTGTCCTCTGGCCCCCATCTTACCCCAGACAGGGGAGGGAGGAAGCACTCCCATTGGGCTGCTGGGCAGAACGATGGGTGATGAGAGGCACATGTGGAGAGGGGAAGGAGAGTGGCCCGAGCACTTTGCTCCCCTCCAGGTCTGCTCTCTTCTATCTATGTGCCACATTATGAACTATGTTCCTTTCAAACCTAGCTCATCTCCAACCCCACTATGGGTAGCACTTTCACCACAGACTCAACAGGTTGCCATCTGTGCTGCACCCTCACATAGCATTTGAGCCACCCCCTTCCTTAAGCACACTTTCCCAAACTGGGTGAAGAGGAAGCACTCCCTTTGGATTGTTGGGTAGAGGGGTAGATAAAGTGAGTAATATCCTTAGGTGCATGGAGAGGGGGAGGGGGGGAGCTCCTCCCCTAGCCTCTGGCATTATAGTAACAAACACTGGTGGGTAACTGCAGGTGTGCCCACAGAGAGGGTTCTGTTTGTCCTTTTTGGTACATGTGCCATAGGATCACCATCATGGAGCTATGGCATTGAAACAAAAGTTCCACTGGGTATGACCAAACTAGAAAGACTTGGTTTTACAAAGAGTATGGTCCTGGAAACAGATTATGTCTGCTTCCTAAGGACCAATCTAACTAAATATATTCCTGGTAATGAGATGGTTTAAAGTGAACCAGACGGGTTAAAGTGACTGAAGATAATCCTGATTGGAACATGGAGAAACAGGCCTAATGTTACATTGCAAGAATAGCTGTGAATTGCTTTTTTTTTTAAAAGAAAACAAGATATAAATATACATTAAGAGTTGTAAAGTTGTTAATGTTCATTGACCTAGGGATTTAATTACTAGGATTAGGCCTAATGGATAAGGTAAATATCTGGATATGTATGATTCATGGAAATGAATGGAAAAACTCATTGTTTATTATGAAAAAAATAACTGGAAAAAGCACAAATCAAATGAAGGGGTGAAGTACTTGAATATATTATGATATTTGAATATAATGAACTGTGTTTTATTATCAAAAATATTTAAAATATAGAGAAAATAAGAAAAACATACCAAGAGAACAAAAGAGAAGAGAATTAGAATAATGCATGATTACATTAAAAAAATAACAGCCACAAAATCAAGGGGAAAATGTATCCAAATAAAACAAATCCAAATAACTCAAAAGCAGAGGATGATACAGATTTAATTTACTTATTTTTAACTAAACTGTAAACAATGTGGAGTTTAAGGTTTTGCAAATAATTTTTAATACTATTTTTGTTAATTTATTTTGATGGTGGTGGTTACTTTTTTATGTAAATATAAAATATATTTACATATAGATACACATAAATGTATATATATACATACACATATACATAAAAGAGAGTAAAAGAATTGTATATATATACATATACATATATGTACACACATGTATATACATACATGCATATACATACATGTATATGTAAAAGAAAGTAAGAAAAATCAATTCAACTGGAAATAGATCCAGAAGAGATAAATTAAAAATCACTGGATTACATGAAAGGTATAATAATTTAAAAAAGGAACCTAGACACCATATTGTAAAAAACTTATTGGGTAAAATTGCCCTAATGTTCTTTTTTTTAATGATTTTTTTATTTTTTGGAAAAATTTTCCATGGTTATGTGATTCATGTTCTTACATTCCCCTTTATCCACCCAAACTCCCGTCTCCCCCTTAGCCAACTAGCATTTACACTGGTTTTAACATGTGGCATCAATCAAGACTTATTTCCATATTATTGATAGTTGTATTGGTGTGGTGATTTCTAGTCTACATCGCTAATCATGTCCACATCAACCCATGTGTTCAAACAGTTGTTTTTCTTCTGTGTTTGCACTCCTGTAGTTCTTCCTCTGAATGTTGGTAGCGTTCTTTTCCATAAATCCCTCACAATTGTCCTCAGTCATGGCATTGCTGCTAGTACAGAAGTATATTACATTTGATTTTACCACACTGTATCAGTCTCTGTGTACAATGATTTTTTGGTTCTGCTCCTTTCACTCTGCAACAGTTCCTGGAGGTCTTTCCAGTTCACATGGAATTCCTCCAGTTCTTTATTCCTTTGAGCACAATAGTATTCCATCACCAGCATATACCACAATTTGTTCAGCCACTCCCCAATAGAAAGGCATACCCTTGTTTTACAGATTTTTGCTACCACAAATAGCACGACTATAAGTATTTTTGTACAAGTCATTTTATCTATTATCTCTTTGGGGTACAAACCCAGCAATGGCATGGCTGGATCAAAGGGCAAGCAGTCTTTTAGAGCTCTTTGGGCATAGTTCCAAATTGCCATCCAGAATGGTTGGGTCCTTTCACAACTCCAAAAGCAGTACATTAATGTCCCAATTTTGCCACATCCCCTCCAACATTTATTACTCTCCCCTGCTATCATTTTAGCCAGTCTGCTAGGTGTGAGGTGATACCTGAGAGTTGTTTTGATTTGCATTTCTCTAATTATTGGAGATTTAGAATGCTTTCTCATGTGCTTATTGATAGTTTTGATTTCTTTATGTGAAAATTGCCTATTCATGTCCCTTGCCCAGAACATGAATTGATAAATGTCAGGGAATGAATATTAAAAATTGTATGTATATGTAATCTGGAAAAAATAAAAACAATAATTAAATAATAAATAATTAAAAAATAAAAATATTTGGTTAAAGTTCTGCTTCTGACAGATTGCGGAGATATAATCTTAATTATGACACTTAGTACTTTTAATGTCTTAAACAACTCTTTGTGACTATAAATTACAATAAATTTGACAATTTAAAAGGTAACTGTTCCATACTGGTAGATCCTTTTACCATGAAATCACAGCAATAATAAAAAAAAAAATGAATGTTATTTATTTGGATGAGAGAAAGAAAGAGACAGATTTACCCAAAGCTACACAAAAATAGACATGACATACATAGAGACACAGAGACAGAGACACGGAGACAAAGAGATACAGAGACAGAGATACAGAGACAGAGAGAGAATTGACAAACTAAGGTACAACAAAACTAATTTCAATAGTCTTAAATTTTCAGAGCACTTTTGGGGCAGATCAAGAGAACAAACCAATGCCAGGCATTGGTGATACAAGTACAGAAAATAAAACAATCTCTACTCAGAAGTAGTTAATGATAAAAGAGATAAAAATAGATAAAATTAAGCATAATATAGGGATATAAGTGATGTAGATATAGATGTAGCTATCTCTAATTGTCTGTATCTATCAATAGTTTAATAAATACAAGTGTATATATGTTAACTATAAGGGAATTTGAAAGGAATGGCAGTAACAGTTGAGGGATTAAGGAAAGGTTTTATGTTGAAGATGGATCAGTGTAAAAAGAAAAAATAGTGAGGACTATAAGAGTCAGAGTTAAAAAAGGAGTCAATTTTAGGCATTTAAGACCACCTGTTCAGAGACCAACTAAGTGGATGGTTTGTGGTGAGGAAAAGAGAGAAGGCAAGTTTGATTGGATCACACATAATCAAATCAATTGTACTTTTAAGTGGCATAATAGATTGAGTACTGGATTTGGGAATTTGTAAGACTTGAATTCAAAACCTGCTTCAGATATTAGGTAGCTACATGGAAGCAAGGAAGTCTCTTCAACTCATTGAGTTTAAATTGTTTCAGCTCTGAAAATGGGATGATAATAACATCTACCATATAGGATTATTGTGAACTCGTGTTTTGTTAATCTCAAAGTTCTATTTAAATATATGTTAGCTATCATCATTATTATCATTATCCAAAAGGTATTTTAAGAGTTCTAAGAGAACACATTTTGGGGAATTATTTCATGTATGTTAACCAATGTGGTTAAATTGTGCTGTTACTTTTAATATACCACTACTTTCCGCCTCTAACACATTTTGGTTGTTTGTAAATCTGCAGTTATTGCTGATTCTCCTCTCAAATCTGTGTTTTGTCTTCTTTACCTATTTTATTTTATTTTAAAACCCTTACCTTCTGCCTTGGAGCCAATACTGTGTATTGGCTGGCTCCAAGGCAGAAGAGTGGTAAGGGTAGGCAATGGGGGTTAAGTGACTTGCCCAGGGTCACACAGCTGGGAAGTGTCTGAGGCCAGATTTGAACCTAGGACCTCCTGTCTTTAGCCCTGGCTCTCAATCCACTGAGCTACCCAGCTGCCCCCTGATGATTAAGTTTTATAATATATGCAAAGTGCTTTATAACCAAACAGACCTCTTTAGATGTGAGTTTTCAGTTTTGCCAATCAGCTGCAAGTGGGGAAATAGCAACAGCATACTTCGTGTCAGTCAGACAAAATGTGATATGATTTTTTTCCCTATTTTTTCTATATGTATGGTAGGTGACCTCTGAAAATTACTATTATTAAGGAAAAAAAGGACATTCACATAAGTAGTATCAATTCAAGATTCTACAAAATTAAATATGCCTTAGGAAATTATAGGGTGACACAATACAAAGTGATGTAGAATGTAAAAAAGAAGAGAGAACAAGGAGAGAAAGGGGCATGTAAGGGAAGTATGAAGGTCAAATGAACAGTATTTGACCTTTAACTGAATAATGCAGTTGGGTGAGTGAGAGTGAGTAGATGAGGATGACATGGAAGTTGTAAATATGAAAGGCTGAGAGGATGGTAATATCCTTGACAGTACTATGAAAGTTAGGAAGAGGGGAAGATTTGGGACAAAAAATAATTAGTTCAGTTTTGGCCCTGCTACCTTGACAAAAGATAAAAAAATATTAATTAATATTCAAAACTAGAGAAAAGGTAAAAAATTGGGACATAAGATTTGAGGGGAGGAGAAGGAGAGACTATGGGACTAGAGATTACTTAAACTCTACAGAAGAAAGTAAATTAAATTGAATAACTGAAGATGAGCCATCATCTATGGGTATGTTTTTGTTAGTCTGTAACACTACATATTTGTTTTTAAAATATTTAGTCAAATGGCAAAGCAAATGAGGAGTCAAGAAATTAATCCTATCAACAAATAAAGTGTATTCCCCACAGTTAACCACATCTCACGTCATCAACAGAGAGGGCACATTCAGAGAACATATACACTTAGGACCCAATCATTCAGGGTATACATATAGGTTTCACATGTGTCTAGGGAATACATATGATGATAGACTTCCCAGGAACCATTACGTGCATGGGACATGACTAGGGCAGCTCATATTAAAAAAGTGGCAGAACTGTTTATTTGCTCTGCTACATTTTGTTTTACATTTATTGTAATTCTATTTTCAACTATGTTGCTCTTTTTTTCTCATAATTACTGCTTTCCTTTTCCATGAGTGCCATCACAATGTCAGCTCTTTAAGATCATCTGCTCTTTACCTCACTTCTTTTATCTATCAGATTACAATGACTAGAAGATCTCTCCTTGATAAGAGCAGGCTGGTAGGCAGATACTGAGGTTAGCATACCCAACTAAGGGGTTAAGAAGTAAAACCAGAAAATGATATAATTTCCTCCCCTCCTCTACCTTCCCTTCTCTTCTCTTTCCCTAGCCTCTTCATTCAATTATCATCTCTACCCATGTTTCACAGATTTGTAAGATTTCAATTTCTAGCCTCTAGTTCTCCATTCCTATATCACCACTTAGTGCCTTTTGAAAGTCTCAAATTGTATATCCACAACCATTTTAAACTCTACGTGTTTGAAAGGACATTCATTATCTTTCTCATAATACTCTCCATATTACACTCTAAGGTGGATTTATTTGTGTCATCTTCAATTCCTTATTCATTTGTACACAAATAAATCATTATCAAATTTTCTTGTTGGTAGTTTCACAAAATTTCTCATGTGCATCCTCTTTCCTTCTCTTTTCAAGCCATAACTCTAGCCTATATCTTCACCTCTTAGAAGGTCTAAACTACAAAAATAACCTTTTTCCCTGTTCTTTCTGCTTCTAGTTCTCTCTAATGCACATGCTTAACACAGTGAATGGCACTTAGTAAAATGCTCTAAGTGCTCTCACTGTCTCTCTCTCTCTCTCTCTCTCTCTCTCTCTCTCTGTCTGTCTTTCTGTCTCTCTCTGTGTCTCTGTGTCTCTGTCTCTCTCTGTGTCTCTGTCTCTGTCTCTGTCTCTCTCTCTCTTTTGTGTTAACCTCATGATCTACTAGATATATCTAGTTATTTCAAGGTCATTAGAATGTATACTTCTCTCTCTATATATATATAAAATCATTGCTGTCAAGTAACAGTACTCAGTACACAGTAAGTACTAAATAAATAAATAGTTGGTTTTTGACTGATTTACAGCCCTCCAAAATAACATAGTGTTAGATTTCATTACAAATTAATTTTTTAACTCCTTAAGGACATCCTGAAGCTTTAAACCTGAAAAATCTCACAAAGGATTTGTGGAAGCTAGGCTATGGACTATGAAGCCTTCCTCTATAACTCAATCCAGTCTGTCTTGAAGTTAATTTGAGACAGAGTGAAAGACAAAGAGGAGACAAAGGCAATGTCCCTTGTCCTAACCTTCATTCCTGCCTGTATCTTTTGAATCCATCAAGAGACAAAAAATGCAACAAAATAAAATAAAATAAAAACATAAAATTTGCTCATTATATTCATTAAAAAAAAAAACAAAAAAAAACCTTACCTTCCCTCTTGGAGTCAATATTGTGTATTGGCTCCAAGGCAGAAGAGTGGTAAGGATAGGCAATGAGGGTCAAGTGACTTGCCCATGGTCACACAGCTGGGAAGTGTCTGAGGTCAGATTTGAACCTAGGACCTCCTATTTTTAGGCCTCACTTTCAATCCACTGAGCTACCCAGCTGCCTCTGCTCATTATATTCTGACCAACAAAGTCATCTTTCTGTCTACAGAGGGAGCTAGATCACTCAGTGAATAAAGACCTTGGGCTGGAATCAGGAAAATCTGAATTCAAATTTGAACTCAAACACTTACTGTATGATTCTGTACAAGTCACTTAGCTTCCATCTGCTTCAGTTTTGACAACTGTAAAATGGAGATAATACTACTACCTAATCCCCATGGTGGTTGTGAGTAGCAAGTGTGATCTGTAATGCAGGGTTGTAGCAAAAGCTTTTGCTTTTGCAAATCAACTGTAGCAGCCCTGACAGTTGGAAGGAATAGAATGTTAACCCTGGCCTCATGGAAAAACCATTGGAATCTGAGATTATAAATATTCCTGCAGAACCAGCTAAGGGGCCTTTTGCTTTTGGGGCATTTTGAGCTTTGCCTGATTTCCCTTGACTTCTCCCTTGACATCCTGCTATTTCCCTGGATTTCCCAATTGGGCCCTGGAAGGAGGGTATTTTGGTGGGTGGTGATTGTGGGAATTAGCTTCTGTAGTCAGGCAGGGACAACCTAAATCAAGCCATTACCTGATCTAATACTCTGCTGAAAATAATTACCTCAGGGCAGTGAAATTAGCCCTGACTGAGGGAGTAGGTCTCCCTCAGACTGACCCTCTCTTCTGTGACCTTCCCCCAGCACCAGCTTCTCCCTAGCAGCAGTTACCAGACCTCAACCCCCTTTCCCCTCAGCTTACTCTTGGCATTAATAAACCCTTTGGTTTTACACAAAGAGCTTCTGGTGAATCATTGAATTGAGTACTAAGGCAAAGGCTGAAGAGGGAAGGAATAACTTTCCTTTTATTTCTTGAGGGTTAAACCAGGCATCCATCTTAGACAAGAAGGGGATTAGCTTCCTCTTCCTGTACACTGGGATTTGTTTTCTGGAAGGGAGGGGCTGTTTACTCCTCCCCTCTAGGGAGCTTAGAATAACAGCAGGAGGCTGAATAAAACCTTCAGCCAGGCTTCTCACAATTTCTGGTTGATCTAAGCTGCTCTGTATTAACAGATAGCCTTCCTTGTCTGAAAGACCCAGCTGATACAACCCAAAGCCCTCAAATACTAGCCTTTGATTGGCAGCCATTTTTATACCTCCTATTTTATTCCATAACAGATCATATTTATAAAGCACTTAGAACAGTGCCTGGCACATAAAAGCTTATTCCTTCTTTCCAAATATATCCCATTAATTACTCTATCACATATTCTCTTGGTAAAATTATTATTTGTATTCATGCCTTATACATGTCCTACATATAACCTTTCCTGATCCTTCCAATAATTAATGAACTAAGAAAATTATATATGTATGTGTACAAGTATATGTATACATATATAGAGAGTTATTTGGCATCTAATACATACATGTGTGTGTGTGTGTGTGTGTGTTATATACTTTTGGCATAATAGAATGTCCTTGTAGACAGGGACTCATTTGTTTTTGGTGATTGTATCCTCAGTGCCTAGCTGAGCTCTTTGCACAGATTTAGCATTGTTAAATTCTTCTTGAAATAAATGGAAACATATATAATTTACCCTCTTCACCAGTATTCTTCAGAATATATGTTCAGGAGCTACCAAGCATAGTAGTGGGCACTAAATAAGCATCGGTAAAACCCAATTTTTTTTGACAGTATTATAATGTTATATGCTTCATAGGTCAAAGATTGCCTCTTAGAAACCATATAGTTCATCTGATAAAGTAATTTATCACTTGTGTGTTTACATTGTTATCCATTTTTACACAATAAAGTAAACTCAGTAGAAGAATCAAGCCATCCTATATTTTTCTGTAATCTCAGGGAAAACAGTTTGACCCTAAGGCCTTAATATTTAATATGATTATAGCTATAATGGACTATTTTACAGTGCCAAGCTCTCCTGTCAGAAAGACCCTTTCAAGAATGGCTTTCCACTGCCATGATTAAATCTAAAATTGTATTTAGCACTGTGTCATATGCAAAATGCTACCCCATTCACTACAAAATATTAAAGCTATTTCTTAAGAAGAATAAGTAGGAATGAAACATGTCAAAGGAACCCACGCTGCTGACACATGACATAAAGAAAGCCATTTCCTTTTGGTTGTTTGAGTGTTCTAATTGCAAACATTCCCTTCTTCGGTGCCAGCCATATGCCACTTTCCCACCCATGCCAAACATTTATTCTCTGAACCTCCAATAAAAAGCACATCCTAATTCCAAAGTAATAAATAAATGTGCGATATAAGACAAATACCAGCTGACAACATACTTTTAAAAAGTGACTCTATGAATCAGAATTTCCTGAAGCAACACTAATGCAAAATGTATTAGAACTAACAGTGGGAAGTCTGTCTTGTAACTTCAAAGGGTTGATTACAGAGAAAGAAGAGTGGCAAGAATTTATGCCAATTTGGAGAACCACTAACAGGATTTAAGAATTCATAATAAATGTATTGTCCTATTGTAATAAACATGTCTTTGTGTATAAACATATTATAAGAACTCTATGATATAAAGTCCTAAAATTGCCAAAATGTTTTTTCATTAAAGAAAAATAATTTATTAGAAACCATTCCTTAATTTTGCATAACAAACTCCCGAATAATACTATTAAAATGGAGGTATATTTGGTGTTTTCCCCTTATTTCTTCAAACACCACAAGTCATCCTTTTTGATTTTATCTACAGGTTCAACATATGTATGTGTGGTTATTGAAGGATGTTAAATTTAAATTGCACTTTTCTCTGGGTAAACTGTGTTCCTTTCTGCAATAAATCAAAAGCATAGAACAGACCTCATTTCCTCTCCAAGCTTTTTCTAATGGGAAAAAATGGGAGACTAAGGAGGAAAGGATTGAGTTTTCTCTGCACTGTAACAGATGGATGCCCATTTGCAAAACAATGATGCGTTCAGAAGAGACAGAAGAAAACTGCAATGAATGCAAAGAAGACTGTTGTAACTCTTCTGGAATTTCTTCCAAATATTAAATGACAGGCAAATTTGTCTAGGCCACATACAAACTAGGATGTGGACTTAATCTTCAACTTGAAGTAAATGCTTGATATGGATTTCTTGGCACAATTTTAGAGTTGAATAACTTGAAAAATGTCACAAACAGTATAGCTATCTTATTCTTCTTTTCCTATTCAGAATCTCAATAATTCTTTGTGAAATTATAGCAGTTTAATGCTGTATCTGAAGGATTTAATGGTTGAACATTCTGGCGGAGTTCACAGTTTGAGAGCTTCACCTCTGACAAAACTATAGTATAGAACATCCCCTGCATTTCTTTGAAGTATTACAATAAATAATTAAAATACAGCTAGCCTTGTCAAAATAAAATGACTGAAATCCTTTACATGATTCAGGATTACTAATATTTCTTTTCATCAAAAATTTCCCTGCTTTAAGTGCAGAACGAGGAAGCTTATTTTATTTCTTCCACAGAATGTATTAAATATTGAGCATAATTAAATTGTGACTCTTTGATTCTATATTAAAAGGTATTTGAATATTGAGACAATATTATATATAAATAATTACACTGCAAGATTCTGAATGAATTTGTTTATGCTACTTAATTATATAACATTATATAATAAAAAAGTAACAATGACATATATGTGTGAAAGTCCTGGGTCATTCTATGAGATACACATCAAAGTCCATAGTTTTAATAGTATCAGATTCTTCTGGATATGAGACAATGTAAAACAAAAAATGTATCCAAAGGCATCATAACATCAGTCAATAAATTAGTCAATTCATTATTTTTAATAATTTAAATAATTTAATGCTTTGCATAATTTAATAACAACAACAACAACAACAACAATAATAATGTTATTATTTGGCCTTTAGGGTTAAGTGACTTGCCCAGGGTCAAATAACTCATAAGTGTCTGAGGCCAGATTTGAACCTATGTCCTCCCAGCTTCAGGCTTGGCATTTGATCCACCTAGCTGCCTCAAGAATCATAGTATGTTGCAGTAGAAATAGAATGGATTGAGGAACTAGAAGACTTTGTACAAGCTATTTTAACATAATACATAGTCAAATTCATTTGAAAAGGTAGTTATTGAGAGTCTATATTTTTAAGCTTATGTGCTGGGGAAAAGACTATAAATATCCATCAAGTTTGGTGATGTTAATCAAAGAATTTAAAATCCAGTAGGTCTATCAAATATTCACCATTTGCAAGTATTAGTCACTATAGATACAATGTAACCCTCAATTTGGAGGTTCCCTTCTGATACCTATGGATGTAATTTGGGTGAAATCTCACTAATCTTTATAACTGTCTCCACTCAGGTGAAAATATTCAGATATCTGGCAAATCCCAAAGGTAGCCATTAGCAATCTCTATAAGCACTTCTGTAAACAAGGCTGCTAAACCTATGCAGAATGTTTTTTTTAATAGTAAAGGACATAGAAAAAACTAAAATTATGCCATTTAAAAAATTGAATTTTAATTACTCCAGTTTACATGTAATATAATTTTTAATATTGATTTTCTGATATTTTATAATCCATGTTCTCTCATTCTCTCCCATCCCTCTCCAAATGGCAAACAATATGAAATGTGTGATACAATACCTATTTTCATGTTAATCATTTTGTGAAAAAGATAAATATTGTTTACACAAGAAAAAAATTTGTAGAAGAAATAAAGTGAAAAATGACATGTTGCAATCTTCATTCAAATTCCTTCAGTTCCTTTTATGGCAATGAATAGCTTTTTTCATTGATTCCTTTGGAATTCTCCTTGCTTTACTGAATAGGTAACCATAGTTGATCATCATTCTTTTTTTTATTTTTTTTTTTATTTTTAAACCCTTAACTTGTGTGTATTAGTTTCTTGGTGGAAGAGTGGTAAGGGTAGGCAATGGGGGTCAAGTGACTTGCCCAGGGTCACACAGCTGGGAAGTGGCTGAGGCCGGGTTTGAACCTAGGACCTCCTGTCTCTAGGCCTGACTCTCAATCCACTGAGCTACCCAGCTGCCCCCTGATCATCATTCTTTACTGTCATGATTGTGTACATTCTCATCACTTCATATGTTTTTAATATATTTTTCCAAGTTTTTTTTTTATGATCATCTTGTCATTTCATATGGTACAATAGTATTCCATTACAATCTTATACCATAAGTTGTTTAGCCATTCCTCAATGGATGGATATCCTTCAGTTTCTAGGTCTTTGCCTCCACAAAAAGAACTACTATAAATATTTTTGCATAAATAACTCATTTACCCCTATCTTTTTTGGAAAACAGACATATTAATGGTATTGCTGGGTCAAAGGGTACGCACAGTTTGATGGGACTTTGGGCATGATTTCAAATTACTCTTCAGAATGATTGTATTATTTCACAGTTCCACCAACAATGTATTAGTATCTCAATTTTTCCACATCCCTTCAAACATTAATAATATTCCTTTTTTGTCATAGTAGCTAGTTTGATGGATATGAGGCGGTACCTCAGAATGGTTTTAATACACATTTCTCTAATTATTAGTGATTCAGGGCATTTTTGTATGACTAAAGAGAGTTTTAATTTTCTCCTCTGAGAATTGCCTGTTGTTGTGAGGAAGGTTAATTTAGTATTAGTGTTGGACCTAGCAGGAAGGGCCGGAGGTTCCAAGATGAAATGAAGGAGCAGGAGGTGGGGCTTGGACTCTGAGAGAGACTCCATAGTGGTTGGGGACATAACTGTTGCTAACCCTGGGAGATCTCGAATTAGGGAAATACTGCATCCAGATTCCCTGGGATTCTGAGAGGTGGAGGCTTTCAGTAGTGGACAACTGATCTGCAGAGCAACACCAAGTAGGGAAATGATTTGTGATCTGGTGGACAGCATTGCAAACTCACTCTCCCTACCTGGGTATCTTGGATCACCTGTCCTGGTGGAGTTGGCTCCAGTCATCTTGTGACCATCCTTGGATTTACCGTGAGACCCCAATTGAAAGCCATTTTCAGGACCTTTAGCTGAGCAGACCAAACCTGGCTGGAACCAGGTTTGAAGGAGTTTTTCCCTGTGACTTCAGTACTGCTTCCTTTGGGCCCTGCCTAGCTTAAGTCAATAGAATAGTGTAGTCAAGTCCTTCCCTTGCCCCTGTGGTTTGCCCTTAGGTTGTAAGTATAGAATCCCTTATTCCCATCCTTCATTATTGTTTCCTTCAATTAAACTGTTATAAACTTCTATCTATTGCCTGCTGGTTCCATAGGCCCTGGCCTAGGTGGACTGAGTGACTGTTGGGCCTAACTGCCATTCCTGTGTCAGTTAAAAGCTTGGCAATAAACCCTGGTCTCCCTATCCTGGTTGGTCCTGTCTATCTGTCATTCCTGTCTCTCTCACACCAGTGAGAACCCAATAATAATAATAGTTATTATCCCTGGTGCCCCACCATTACACTGTTTATATCCTTTGACCTTTTGCAGCTAAGGAATGCTTACTATTCTCATAAATTTGACTCAGTTCTTCTCTGTATTTGAAAAATCATTACATTCCTCTCTCATTAGTGTTCCATCATTTTCCTAGTACTGTCTCCATTCTCTGAAAAGTCATGTTTCTCTCTTACTGTCATATTGTCCATCACTATCAGAAGGTATTGTCTGCCATAGTTGCTATCCTTTGCTCTGTCTGTTTTTTAGTTTTTGCTTTTGCTCCTGAATATTCCCCTCAACTTTTAAGGAACTGGTACAAATTCTTCAGTAGCTGGACTGTGAAAACATTATAACTTTAGCTCTTTCACATCTCTTGGTCCAGAATATAGTTCCTATCCTATTCCATAGATCAGTTTTGCACACAAAAGGTCTTTTCAAATGTGAGTGGATTTTCATAGATGACTTTTAAGAATCTCTTGTTGACACATGACAAAGTGTTCTAAATCTCTAATAATTAGAGAAATGCAAATCAAAACAACTCTGAAGTATCAACTCACACCTAGCAGATTGGCTAAAATGACAGCAAGGGAGAGTAATGAATGTTGGAGGGGATGTGGCCAAATTGGGACATTAATGCATTGCTGGTGGAGTTGTGAACTGATCTAACCATTCTGGATGGCAATTTGGAACTATGCTCAAAGGGCTTTAAAAGACTATCTGCCTTTTGATCGAGCCACAGCAGTGCTTGGATTATACCCCAAAGAGATAATAAGGAAAAAGACTTGTATAAAAATATTTATAGCCTCATTCTTTATGGTGGCAAAAAATTGGAAAATGGGAGAATTCCTTTGATTGGGGAATGGCTGAACAAATTGTGGTATCTGTTGGTTATGGAATACTATTGTGCTCAAAGGAATAATAAACTGGAGGAGTTCCATGCGAACTGGAATGACCTCCAGGAATTCATGCAGAGTGAAAGGAGCAGATCCAGGAGAACATTGTTCACAGAGGCTGATACACTGTGGTACAATCCAACATAACAGACTTCTCTACTAGCAGCAATGTAAGGATCCAGAGCAAGACTGATATAATAAGAGAAATTAGTAGGTTTAATTAAAGCCATGGTCATGTTGGTAAAATATATATGACTGCGCCTGACTAACTTTTACATTTACCTCCAGAGCCCATCTTGTTCCTCTCTTATGCCAGCCAGCCACTCAGCAAAACCAAGAGACCTCCTCTAGGCCCTCCTCTGAATTTAAGCTGCCCCCTGCTTGGGGACCTTTGACGTTCCCATGCCCAAAGACTGGAAGCCCATTGGAATCATGGGTAATGTAGTCTCAAAGCCCCCACATGTCCATAGGGAGTCTGCTAGACACTTCCAAATAGCACTTCCCTGAATTCAAAACAAACAAGATAGAGGGACTTATAAGAAAGAAAACCAGCCACATTCAGAGGAATAACTGTGGGAGGAGAAACACAGAAGAAAAACAATTGCTTGGACACGTGAGCTATTGGGGATATTATTGGGGATGTAGACACTAAATGATAATTCTAGTCCAACTATCAATAATATGAAATTTGTTCTTGATCAATGACACATGTAAGACCCAGTGGAATTGTGCATCGGCTAAGTGGGGCTAGAGGAGTTTTGGGGAGAGGGAAAGAACATGAAATATGTAATAGGAGAAATATTCAAAATTTTAAAAAAATTTTAAAAAAGAATTTCTTGTTGACCACATTCTATTCTTTTTTTCTTTCTCTAGCATTTAGAAAGTGGTTCTTGCTCACTCAACAGAGCAACATAGCCAGCTAAGATTTCAGTGGTTCTATTCATTCTGTTCTTCTATTTGCTTTTCTTTTTCCTTCTCATTCTGATAAAATTGACCAGGGTCATCCAGAGGACTATGATATTTTTCTCAAAGCTTTCCAAAAGGAAGAATAGAGGAATAGTCAATAATTCTAGGAATGAGAGATAACAACTTGCACAAAGAGAAAAGAGCAATTCATTCTTTTTAAGTTCTCACAATAGGTTAAAAAATTGCCTAATGCCTCACCACAAGTAAGTTAATGTCTCACAAAGGGGACAAGATGTATATTCAAATAAATATAAGTTAAAATGTGATAGTGGGAAAAAACATAAATATATACAAAGTTCATTAAGAAAATTCAAAGAGAAATCATGTTCATGTAAGAGAATCAATGAACATATAGAAGAAATGTTACCTATACAGTTATTGGATGAAGGAAGAGAGTTCTCAAGAGATACAATTGAAGAAGAAGCATGACTCGGGCAAAAGGGACTAAAGAATTTGGAGAAATCAGAACGTATCTCTAGATACATTTACCTGGAATGTAAAGTGTGAGATATGTCTACATAGATTATTCCAATATGGTTAACATGTTTTTATGCCTTCATGATATCTTCATCCTATTAATTGTGAACTCCCAGCTGCTGAAGAACTCATTTGGTTCCCCTTTTAAAATGCAAACTCCTTCATTTGAATCTTCCATAATCTTATCCCTCTTGTAAATTTCCCAGTCAGAATCTGCCTAGTTTTTTCCACTTTGTTCTGTGGAATGTCTGTTCAATAATTAATAAACTTATTTTTGTCTTAATTATTTTCATTTCTATGTCCTTTCATCTTAAGATACTAACTGAGATATGGATCTTTCCTGTTGACACTAAAAACCTGGCAACTGTTCCCATTATTAGTTATACGTTCACTATTTCTCTCTAAATCTGTGGTCACAATGGGGAAGATGAATCTTGCTTTGTTCCATTACTACTTTAAGTCTCCCTTTACCATTCATTACAACTCAGCAAATTTTCCTCATTTGAGAGTCAAAAATACATATTTTTTTTACTCAGTCTAGATATTGGTGGCCATTTATATCTCCAGGATGCTCTTCCTTCCTTCCTTCTTTCCTTCCTTCCTTCCTTCTTTCCTTCCTTCCTTCCTTCCTTCCTTCCTTCCTTCCTTCCTTCCTTCTTCCTTTCATCAGGACATAGCTCAATGTCTTTTTCTGTTCCCCAACTCTAGTCCTCATATTGTGACTTCAATTCCTATTCTTTTATTTTACTTTTTTCATTTTGTTTTTTTCTGGGTTATACACATACTATCATGCAAAACACATTTACATATTGTTTATTTTTATAAATGAATAATCATATAAAACCAAAACTCTAAAATAAAAACCCAAATAAACAAATGAAAAATTATATTTTTATCTGCATTCCTACTCCAACAGTTCTTTCTCTGGAGATAGATAGCATTCTTTGTCATAAGTCCCTCAGAATTGTCCTGGATCATTGTATTGCCAAAAATAGCTTAGTCTTTCATAATATTGCCATTACTGTGTACAATGTTCCTGGTTTGGCTTATTTCACTCTCATTCAGTTCATGTAGGTCTTTCCAGCTCTTTCTGAAATCATTCTGTTCATCTTCATCATTTCTTACAGTGAAATTGTATTACATTACCATCATATATCACGATTTGTTTGGCTATTCCCCAGTTGATGGTTATCCCTTCATTTTCCAGTTCTTTATGACTTAATTTTTCTGCTTCACTTAAGCTATAGACAAGAATGCCTTTCATTTTTTTACCCTTATCTTCTGTTTTAGACTCACTACTAAGTATCAGATTCAAGGCAAAAGAGTAGGAAGGACTAGACTATTGAGGTAAAGTAACTTTACCAATATCACATAGGCAGGAAGTATGAGTCCAGATTTGAACCAAGACCATCCCATCATCCCATTTCCTGGCCTTGCTCTATCATGCCCCTATACCATTGCTTTTGTTTCATTACAGGTAATTCACTTCTATTTTCATAAATTATGAAATTCATTTATCTGACTAGAGCCTTCTATTATTCTATCTTTACTTCTGATTATCATCCAGAATCATGCTCATCTTCACCATTTTCTCCAATTCTTCTACACACTGACCTGACAGGACTCTCCACTTCTCTGTAATTCAATGCATTTTTAAAATTATTTCTACCATTCACTCTCCTGTATACTCAAATCCCTTACCTCCTTAATCCTGTCACAGATCCAGCCTTGCCAAAATTCTAACTTTGACCAAAAAATCTGGACTGTTTCTATTTTAAGTCCTGCTTTAGCAGCTAGAGAAATAACAAAGCAATGCTGATTGGGTCCACTAAAAACTTATGTTACTTGATCTCAACTGGGCTTGTAATGGAGCAAGGCAATCTTTTTTCAGATCCCCAATTGATTTACCATTCTATTCTGTAGGGAGGTTATTCCACATCTTTCCATCCCTTCTCAAGGGTTATAAGACACCTTTTTTTCCTCACTTCAGTTGAAGATCTTACTTCATACTTAAAAAAATTGAAGATATTCGTAAGAACTTTTCTTATCCACTTATTTCACTATCCTCAGATGACATATTTTTCCTATTTTCTTTCACTACTGTCTCACATTTAAAAAATGGCCTTTCTCCTTGATAAGACAAACTTCTTTATTCCTGAGATCTATCTTATCTCTCCAGCTGATTGACCATGATGTTATCTGTATTCTCATCTTTCCCTATGCATAGGAACATAGCTATGTCTTCCTCATTATATGAACAACAACAACAATAACAACAACAACCAATACTCAGTTGATTAAATTATTCCTTTTAGCCATTATCTTCTATTTCTCTTTCCTTTACAGGTTAAACTCTTCTAAATTATCTGTGGTTTGACTTCTGATCTGACAATTCATGCAGAACTTCTATTTCCAAAGTTGCCAATGATCTAATTGACAAACCCCATATCCCTTTTTAGAATTCTTATCTTTCTTGACTTCTCTGTAGCCTCTGCCAATGTTGGAAAGTCTCTCCATTCTAAAATTTTAAGACACTTTGCTCTAGCTTGTTTTTCTCCTACCTTTCTGTTTGTTTCTTCTTAGCCTCCTTTACTGGATCTTCATCAAGAGCATGACAAAAACTCCAGAACTCTGTATGAATCCAATGAAACAAACTTAAGAACTACTACATTAGAACAAACTTCTGAGCCAATATGGCTTTATTTTATTTTATTTTATTTTTTGCTGTTAGCCACAGAGTCAGAGTCAGAAAGCATCGTCTAAGATCCTGAGTCCATTTGTCAACTGGTATAAATACTTTGTGCAAGGGAACCAGATTACACAAATTCCCCCCTAATAAAGGGCACGTAGTCAGCTTTCTTCTCAGGGGAACAACTCAACTTTGGCTTTTTAGAGGGGCTCCTTCAAGAAATAAAAGTTTTTCTTCATTTTCTTATGAGGGCAAATTGTATAACTTCTGTTCCATATATGGTAAGAGCCAAACTTATTTTGTAGCTGAGATATCATAAATGCCTAGCCATAATTAATATAGATTATTTTCCATATTTACATGATTAATGTTCTTTCCCTCCCCTCTTGGATCCCCCTCCCATAGTCTATGAGCAATCCCACCGGGTTTTACATGTATCATTGTATGTATCAGTTTCTTAGGAAAAATTTGAGTGTGTGTGTTTTTTCTTATAAGATTGTGGGTTCCAAGGTGATAAAGAGAACTTCTAAACTTTGTTATGTCATCCAAACTTTTGAATTCAAATTCTGATCCCCATCTTTTTTTTTTTTTGGTAGGATTGGTGGTTGGAGCTGTGGGGAAAACTATAACTGTCATTTCATTGAAAAAATGAACTTCTAATGAGGAAACTCCCACTGCCAATGAAGATCAGCCTTAGCTCTGCAATTTGTATTCTTAGAGATTTGTCCAAGGCACTAGGCAATTATATTTGACCAGGGTCACAAAGACATTTAAAGGTAGAACTTTAATGAGATAATTTATAAATCTAAGGCTCCCTCTTTATCAACTATCTCACTTGTAATAAGTATTTGTTGAATTTTGTGAAAGAACTCCTTTTTGTTTCAGTCTTCTGAATTTTCAGTCTTTCCTTCCTCCAACTTTTTTTTAATGTTATTTCTGTTCTCAGGAACTTCTTGTGCCCCTTGTCTTAGTGTACTTACCCAATGTCATTTAAATATTTCCTTTAGGACACAATTTTATATTATCATTAATGTATTTATTTCTTAGTGTTAATTTAAATGAATATGTTCCATCTTTTGCAAGTCTTATTTCTAATTCTGGAAAGATTTTTCCCCCTGCTTTAAATGAATTTTAGCTGATACTAATTTAGTTGAGTAAAATATTTAATGAGACTTTTCAGAGGGTGATGAGGATAATAATAATAATATAAAAAAACTCATATTTACATAGACAGTTGCTGTTTACAAAGTACTTTTCTTCCAACAAACCTGTGCAGTGTCTGTAGCCTAAAGATAACTGAGGACAATAGCAATTAAATAAATTGATCAAAGTCTGATAAATATTTTGTGAACATTAGATTCAGGTCTGAAATCCAAGTTCACTGATGTTTTAAATATATCTTACTACCTTCATACCACCTCTGAAATTATAAAAAGTAAATGACAGCAATCCCAAGAGTTTGGGAACTCTCATTGCAGATTATGAAAGGGAATATGGAAAAGGTACAAACTTAATGAGGAGATTTAGTGATTGGGAAATAGGAATCCTTGATATAGGAGGTATAAGGGTGATTCTGTAAATCATCACCACCCATTTTGGTATGGAACAATGATTCTACTATTTAGAGCAAATTTTTCTATTTGGAGGAGCCAGAATAAGGCTCAAATCATTAAATTATATACTAGTTTTGTAATAATAGTTGACATTTTATCTCTATAGTTGCCTCACAAAAGTCCCGTGAATTTGTTATTACAAATAGTATCCATATTTTGTAGAGAAGGGAAATGAGATTCAAAGAGCAAATAAGCTTCTGAATAAGGACTAGAATTCAAGTATCTTGACCCAAATCTAGGATTCTTTCTGCTACATTATCATGGTTATATAGTTCATAAAGGTCATGGCTGTTTCAAAAATTGACCATTGTTCATAAAATGGTAGAAACTCCACCCAACACTTTAATATCATTATTTCTTTTCTTCAAGCGGAGGTTAGCTGAGGAGATGGCAGATTTCAAATCTTTTGGTCATCTTTTGATTCAATAAAAAAGAAAAAAAGTTAAATAAATTGGTCTTGCCAACCTATATTGGCTGCAAAGTTGTATTATGAAAAGAGGGGACAATGAGAAATTGGGCTTATATTCTCTGCAGTTAATAAGATCAGAATTTGATAAAGAGCAAAAGGGAGTTGATAAAGTAGAGAATAAATCTAAGAAAGTACCCTTTAGCCTCATTACCTCCACAAATAGTTACAAATAAAGTCTGGAAAACAATGGAGCCTTAGCTTCCTAATATTTTCAAATCCAATCAATAGGTATTTATTAAACACTTACTATTTGCCAGGTAATGCACTAATTACTGAGGATACAAATACTGAGGATATAAGCAAAAATAAATACTTCCTATTCTTAAGAAACTTATATACTAATGGAAGTAGGCAGGTGAAAAGTCACCTAAAAGCAGGGGTAAGAAAAGAAGATGCCACTTGGCATAATTTAGAGAAAATTTTGGAGTCAGGCAGGTAGCTGGGAGAGTAATGTAGACATGGCTGACTTTGGCCTCCTCCTTAAAAGAAAGTTTCTTGGAGAAGATAGCCAATCAAAGTATTATGCTAAAATAGCTAGAAGATAACTTTTATTGTATAAAGACCAAAGAGGGAATGAGTTGCAAAGTGAAGTGATTTGAGGCATATTGTATAGAATATCTTTGAAAGTCAAGTATGAAGCATAGGGAGGAATTTGAACTATGCCATGCTACCTCAGTCAATTTAATTTAACTTAATATTTAACTCAATATTAACTAATGACTTAATATGCTATGTCCAATCAAGTTCAAAGTAATAAGGAAGATAAGGTTTGATATAAATATCCAAAAGTTGGGTCTATGAATAGAAGGGGAGAAGAGATTGAAACTTAAGGAACCACTCTCTCTGATTATGAGCCAAAGTTTACCACATCTGTACTTGCTTTTTCTCTTAATGTGCTATTTACTAACCTACCTCATTTTCATCACTAGATCATCATCTGTCCCTGTGTGCTGCCAAAAGAGCTTGAGATCCTCTTGCAAATGGAAAATGATTATCTAGTTGATTATTTTCTGACAATGTTATGAAATGAAGGAAAACATTATCTTAGACATTTTCTAATCCAATTTAATATCTACATTTTAATATGCACTTCCCACATTGAAGTGAAATAACTAATTATGCAGCATATTTATTTCTTGTGCTCATCTATCATTAGAGAGAAATTTAAAGGTTTCAGAGGTTAAGTTAAAATGTCTGAAACACATTGGAAATAAGTTGATATCTAATAGCCAGACTTAAATTTGCTCAAGCTCAAATGTGCATCAAAATACAACATATCCTAACAAAAGGATTAAAGAGAAGACTATGGTTCTTCTCTCCTTCTCCTCTTCTCCCTGTTAGCAATGAAGATATTCATGGGACCAAACTACATAAAGCTATCTCAAAATAGTCTATATGGACAAACTCCATAATAAATGGGGCAAAAGTGGCGAGATGTTAACAAATACCTAGATATCTAGAGTTATTTAAACAAAATAAAATTTTAAATGATGTTTTTATAGTTTTTGTCCAGTAAGTATGACTATACTATCCACTTTTGTGAGGTATTCTAAATCCCCCCAATCTCTATCACTCTAACGTCTCCTGGAAAAAACATATGGTAAGAAGAAAATATGGTTTAGAAATGAACCATCTCTACATAGGACATACATTTGTTGAGTACATACTATGTTCAAGACATTTTACTTGGTCTGGAGCAGACTATCAATAAGAATAAAATATAGTTTTTTACCTCAAGGAGTTTATAGTCTACTTAAACTATTGAACAAAAAGTGATAAAGGAATTTACAGGTAAATGTTAAAAATACAATATCCAAATTATTTTGAGTATGAGGTTGGATGGTGGTGGTGGGGAAATCATCCTGCCTCACTTGGACCTGATGAATTTATCAAGTGAGACCCTGTCTTGATGGAAACAATCAAAGGCAAGAACAAAGTCTAATTCTGAGAAAAGTTGGTGGAAGGTGCCTGCAAGGCTGATGTAAAAATATTGAGTTAATTTGGAATTGAGAATTAAAATATCTTTCAACTTCCAAAGGTGGAAGCCTTCTAACCAAGCCTGTAAGAATAAATCACTTTGGGGATAGGAAGTTAGAAAGTTAAAGCTGTGTCCCAGCAGGAGTGGAGTTCAGGAGAGAGCCCAAAACTTGTTTCTCAAATGACTTTAGGTGAGGAAACTATGGAAGGATAATGAGATTCCACAGGCTCTGCAACATTTATTGCCAGAAATTTATTGGAATAGAGGAAAGAACATTTGGAGCCAGAGAATTTGAACTAAAATACTAGTCTTGCCACTTATTACCATTGTAATCTAGGATAAGTCAATTCACCTCTAAGTAGTATTTTTATCATTATTAGGAAAATAGACAAGTAAGAATATATAATGAGTAAGCAAGTGTAAAGTAAGAGTAATTAGTTGCTACCCTTAGAGTACTAAGTTTTGTATTCCATCTAGCATCATTAATTTGATCCAATTTTATTAATCATTTCAGGAACTATACCAGTCCCTAGGAATACATGAAGGAAAAGTAACATATGTCCTGTCCATTTTGTTTTATTGCTCATGGAAAGCCATTAAAAACTTTTGAGAGGAGTGGAGTGATAACATACATTAGAAAGAATACTTAGGGGGCAGCTGGGTGGCTTAATAGATTGAAAGCTAGGCTTATAGATGGGAGATCCTGGGTTCAAATCTGACCTCAGACACTCCTAGCTGTGTGATCCTGGACAAGTCACGACCCCCATTTTACCACTGTTCTGCCTTGGAACCAATACACAACACTGATTCTAAGATGAAAGGTAAGGGTTTTTTTTAAAAAAGAATGTTTTGATAACAATGTAATAGTAATAATAAGAGTTAACATTTATATACTGCTTAATATGTGCCAGGCATGATGCTAAGTACTTTATATGTATTATATTATTTGATCCTAGCAATGCTAGGAAGGAGGTACTATTATATTCCAGTTTTACAGATAAGGAAAACTAGATTAACTGGTTTATACAGGGTTCCACAGCTAATAAGGGTTTGTGAATGTCTTTGAACTCAGTTTTTCCTGACTTGTGCCGGGTGCTCTATCCATGACACCATTTAGCTGCCTCATCTCTAAGAAATGAGAAAAAGAGAGTCTATCTAGAAGGCTTTCATAAAAGTCAAGGTGAAATTGTTTGATCATAGACCTTGGGGATTATTTAGTTCAAATTGTTCCTTGCATGACTAAGGAAACTGAGGCTTAAAGAGGGCAATTGATTTATTTGGTCACAAAAGTAGAAAATAGCAAAATCAGTAATTTCAGTGATTTTTTTGATTCAATCTTAAAAATGGACTAGTTGCCTTCATAATCATTGAATAAGGAACTGCAGGTTGATTGGAGGGTACTATATTTACATGTATGCATACATAATCCATTATTAAATGGGCTCCATGGGAGATTGCCAACATTAGTTAGATGCATTTTTAATATACTATCAAGTTACATTTAGCTACTAAGAGTTGTTTCAATCACATAGATTAGCAAAGAGCTAAACTGTTTGCATTTCTGTAGTTGTTAGATTTAGAAATTATTGAGGCAATTTGGAATCTTGAAATACAGTTTAAGCAATTGATTCAATTTGGTATAATATACATATTTAATTAGATGAAAAATTCATTGGGTTTCCACAAATGAGTTTTCTAGATTCCAAGTATGGATCAAAAAGGTAAAATATATGTTTTGGAATCTCAGATTTTACATACAGATGTGAAAGATGGATTTTTATTCAAATGTTAGAATTGAAACAGTAACTCAACCCAATTTCTTAATTGTAGAGGTGAACAAAGTCCAAAGATATTAAGTTATCGGTCTGAATTCCAACTACCAATATCATAAGAGAAATATATAGGATATGTATTTATGTATGGGTGTGTATGTGGCTTGTAAGTATGCTCATCTTATTAGACAGTTAAATAGACGGATGCCTAGAAAGCCAGACCACCAGACAAATAGGCTGATGGATAGGCAGACAGATGAATGGATGAATGGATGGACAAATCATTTATCCAGAGTTTCCTAGATGCCAAATGTTGTGCTAAACCCTTTGAATACAAATGTAAGCTAAAAAGACAGTATTTATTCTTTATTATTATTAGATTTTTACCAATTATATGTAGATATAATTTTAATAATCATTTTCTGATATGTTGAAATTCATAATATCTATATCCATCCTACCCCTTCCTCCTCCCCAAGATATCAAACAATAGCAAGAATCACTCTCTCAGCACTCATTTTCCCAAGCACTCAAACTCAATGATTTTGGTTGTTTAGAAGGTTACTATTATTATTTCCAGGGTTTCAGAGGTAAACATGAGACTTATTTTCTGGTACTTTTATTCCTAACTCTTCCCTCTGTGTGCTTCTCACTAAAAGAGATCCAGTACCCTCAAGTAGCTTAATTAGCTTTTAGAAAAGATATTTAATAAGGCCAAATCATAAGATTGTGTTCAATGTGCATGGAAGACTAGCATCCTTGGTGTGATGGCTTGCCCAGTCCTTTGCAGAGTTACTTATCCACCCTGCTCACTCAATTTTCACCTGTGACTCCAAGAAGCTGAACCATAAGCAGTGGACACATCTTAGTAAATCATATTGGCAGATGAGCTAAACCAATTTGAGAGTAACTGACTGGCCCCTGTGTGACAGTATGTTGGGGGATGTATACCCCAAGTATGTAAAGATTTCACCTGTGGGAATGAAAGAGTAAGAACATGAAGGCAGCTGAAGCGGTGCTGTAGGATACTTAGAGCATGATCCAACACCAACAATACAAAGGTTATCCACTGCATCCCAGAACATTGCCTGTTATACTGACTTTTGTCTTAGTGACCTTTGTTATCTTCAGTGACTAGAAGAGAAAGCAAAGTCAACTGCTTTACCCGACTTTGCTTCACTTAAACCCAGCTCCCATGGAAATCAAGATATTACTCTTGTCATGTAATTAGTTCTTTTCAAAAATGAAGGAAGAACAACACAATAAGGGAGCATTACTTTTTAGACACTTAAAAAAAGACCACATGTATAAGGTGTACTGTCCCTGAAATTTGAAGGAAGTTAGGAATTTCCAAGGAAGAGGTAGAGGCAGATATATCCAGATAAAATAGATTATGAGAAAAGAAACATCTACACACCTAGTATGCAGAATAGCAAGATTATTTTGACTACAATGTATAGTGAGAGGGAGAAATATGAAATGAGTCTAGAAAGGCTGACTTCTGGTTGGTATCTAGTTACAGTAACAGGTAAGATTGTGAAAGGTAGTCATTCTGATCTTCTTACCAATTTCTCCAAGACTCTTATCTCATATCTTACATACTCTATACTTTCACAGCAATCAGCAAATATTTAGGTCTAAATTTACCAAAACAACAGATGTGGTAAATCCCCAGAAATTGAAACTCGGACAAAGAATGTTTCATGGAAGAAATCTTACAATGATCAATTGAGAGACATCTGGGGATTTACTCACATGTAGAACACAAAGAAGGCAGGAAGAATGAAACTAAGAATAAATAACCTTTATGTATAAATATCTCATCATAGCATGGAATTATAGATGTGGTATATATTCATTCATCAATTGCTAGACATATTTCATCTCCCATTTTTATAAAATTCTATACAAGTCCTTAACTAATTTTTGTGAGGAATGCCAGAGATACCAGGGCTCACTGTTGTCAGGAAGATGGTTGCCCCTTCTCACTTGTGACTCCTTGGCAACCAAAAGACCCTCCTCTTGATCTCACTGAGGTTGGAGTTAACCAAATGAAAAGATATAACAAGGAGCATAAAATTGGCCTGGGAAAAGGAAGGAGCATTCTTTTTGTCTAGGAACCATAGGAGAAAGGACATGGCTAGGTAATTGCTGACCTGCAAGCTAACTGGGGGAGAGGCTTTCCAAATAGACTACAAATGGGTAGTGTCTTTTCTTTCTCTGGCCAACTTTTTATTATTCAATAAATAATTATGAATTAAGATACAGTATCCAGAGAATTTTAATCCACATGAATAATCCATATTGTTTTATTGCTTTTATTTATGTATAATATAGCCCTAATAATCTCTTTTTACTTCGTTTATATTACTCTAGAATTATCTGAAATCAGAATTGCTATGTCTGATATTCTGAGTTCACTTGAAACATTATAGATTTTGCTCCAGGCAAACCTTTGTGAATCTTTATGTTTCAAATACATTTCTAATAAACTGAATTTTTTTTAGTATTCTTCTTTCTAATCTACTCTACTATGCTATTCACTTCTGTTTTATGGGTGAGATCAGGCTATTCATATTCATGGTTATGAATATTAATTACACATCTCTTCCATCCAAGATTTTTAATACTTTTTCTTCTCTGTTCCCCTACTCTTTAATTTACAAATAAGATTAAAAAAAACAAGTAAACAAAAAAGGCTAACAGTCATTATCTAAAATTTGTGCTATGCCACTGTTCACTTTCCTTTGCCTCAATCTTCATCATAAC
Source organism: Gracilinanus agilis (assembly GCF_016433145.1). Lineage (NCBI taxonomy): Eukaryota > Metazoa > Chordata > Mammalia > Didelphimorphia > Didelphidae > Gracilinanus > Gracilinanus agilis. Next base: position 73,008,474 of record NC_058130.1, read on the forward strand.
ATTTTTTTTCTTTTCTTTTCTCCCATCCACTCCTCAAATGGGCATTTAGTTTGTTTTGTTTATGATTATTTCCTTACTTATCCAGCCCAGCTCCACTTAATTTTCTTTTCTCTTTGTTCCCATTTATTTCTTTTTTTCAGACTAATATAATTCTGCATGATGCTGTACATGTATGCATGTATGTAAATATATTCATGTTATGATGATAATAACAGATAGTTTGGAAAAGCAGATAAATATTTTCAAGGCCAAATATAGCTTTAAGTCAAGAGCCCTAGATTGACAGGTTACAGTGAGGAAAGGAGGGGGTAAAACACTCCTGATTCTCAAACCCCTCCCCCTCTAACTGCTTCTGTTTCAGTTGGTAATGAAGACAGGAATAAGATTCTTCTGGTGAGTTTCTGTTATGGCTGAAACCCCAATAATGTTTCTTTCTTAAATTTATATTCCTCTCAGGTCAGTTAGAGGAGATATATAGAAATTATTTATCTAACTGTTGAGGACAGAGGAGATCTTAAACTGGCAGCCAAAAGGATTCAACTAAATATACAGACTGAATTGTAAGTATCTTCAAATAATTATCAGGCACAGATTTGAAGGTAAAAAGTTATATTAGGAATTAACAAGGAAAATTAGGGAAGTTAATGAAGGTATATTGAATAAAGGAAAGGTGACCCCGCACTGTTAAATTGATGCCCCTTCCCCCTCCTCACTGGAGGGATGAAGCATTTAACTAAAACTGGCTCTCTTGCTATAGATAAATATCTTACTCTCTATTTACTAAATAATTATATAATTATATTAATGAAGAATAGTACTAACAAATAGGCTAACCCTATAAGTAGAAACTACTAGCTTAAGCTACAATGGTTTCTCAGGAGAAACCCCAAGTCAGCAGAAACAAGCAGAGTGTCTGCTCACATCCAATCCCACAAATAAACTGTCTTCAACCCTTCTCAACTGGCCCTCACCCAAAGTTCTCCAGGGGGGTCCCCTGGAATTCTGGGTGAGGCTCTCCCTGTACCTTTGCAGGGATTCCATGCTTTGCATCTGCACACAACAATTCAACATTAATCTATCTAGTTCAAATAAAAGTAAAATTGTAAAAAGTAAAAATCCATACCATCCTTGTCCTATTCTTCAATATTTGGATACCTCATTTACCTCTATTAAATGAGACAGATAATTCCCTCCCTTTCCTCTTAATTCCTTCTTTGGTATAGATTCCTATCCAATTTTTTGTTTCTCCTACAACCATATACAGTAACACTACCAATCACAAATTACGCATTTCATTTATTTACACTATGACAATTATATTTACCTTGAAAACAATGTTTTGAGAAGACACTTTTCCTTCTCAAATTAGTTTTTGGTTTGAATCTTCTGTAACATTTTCATCTCTTTGTTATGTTGTCAAATCTTTTATAATAATAACTTTGGAACTCGGCATTTGAAAACTTTCTTTTTGCTAATGTTAGTACCCTTTATGTCTAAATCATGTATCCATTTTTGTCTTATTTTGGTATAGGCTGTGAGATGTTGATCTTTACCCAGTCTCTGCCCTACCTTTTTGCAGTTTTCCCAGCAGGTTTTTTCAAATAGTGATTAATTTCCCTCAAAGTTTGGATCTTTGTACTTATCACACTCTAAATAACTATGGTCATTTACAACTATGTAATATGTAGCTAATCTATTCCACTGATCTATGGTTCCATTTCTTAGCCAATACCAAATGGTTTTGATGATTAGATCATTGTAATACATTGTGAGATCTGGTACTCCTAGGTAACTTTCTTTTGCATTTTATTTAAAAATTGAGTCCCTTGAGGGTTTCAGTTCTGAGAGTCTCTAACATAATTTAATTTTCCCTTAATCCTCAACATCAAGTTTTGGGAGATTGTATCAGTGAATAAAAAATTTTCATTTATCTTGTCAATATTTCAAAACTATTTATCTGAACTTGGTAAAACATTAGATGTCTGTAGTCTGAGAAGCAAGCACAAATGAGTTTAGGAAGGCACAAAGTCAGATTAGGTACAGGGTGCTGGGTCAAAAATTAGCTCTTTAGCTTTCTATTATCCATTGCTACCATTATTACAACATATATAGTTTTCATAGTATAATTTTCAACCCAGACTAAAGATTTAGAAAAGCAAAACTGAAAAAATAAGAATTCAATGTAAGATAAATATATGACCCAAAATCACATAATTGTAAGATGTATTAGAAAAATAGCTACATTTCCTAACATCTCCAGTTATTGCCTTTTTCTAAGTTGTTTTCAATGATTGATAATAACATACTCATCGAGATATTACCAGTTTAGAAAGTGATAATATTTCATCAGTCTCTTAAAACTGATTTTAAAATGATCAAAAGTTCCATCATAATTAAATCAACTGGATGGTTATTATTTAGAAGATATACTGATTCTGGGAACCCAAATATATAATTTTTATTTATAAAATGTAATAACTTTAAAATAACATCAGTAATGAAATATTTTATGAAGTTCCATTATTTCATTTTCATACAGTAATAAGCTGTACTTAAAGATATTTACAGAGATGTCAGCAAGAGACCAAAAGTTCAGTGTAATGGGAAAAAATATCCAAGTTATTTTGACTTAGGAAGAAAGATAAATTACAGTATATAAAGTATAAAGAGGTCTCTCCCTTATTTGAAAAAAGAATACTTCATGCATTAATCCCAGGTAAAATTTTATCTAATCACTATTTGAAGTATTTCAGTGAGGAAAGAACATAAAGCCTTCCTATAGCAGACCATTTCATCTTGGGGGAGATTTTTATCCTTATAAATTAGTTCCTTTGATGAAGTCATAATACCTTTCTTTGGAAATTCCAACCACTGTTCCTAATTCTTAGCAAAAAAAAACAGAACAAAACAAAACACAAAAACAAAACAAAGCCATAATGATATTTTTTTAGCATAAAAGCATTTCAGTCATTGGGGACAGTTTATATAAAAACATGGAGTCAAGGAACCTAGGAATGTGTGAGGAAGAACAAGATAATCATTATGGCTGGACTGGTTGTACTATGTGGTTAAAGAGATAATTTATAGATTATTTAAATGGGTACCAAGGCAATATGACAGAGTAGATAGTTAATCAGAATTGGAGAAACCTAAACTCAAATGATTTTATAATACATGCTAATTATAATTCTGTGCAAATCATTTGGAGTAATTTAATGTCCTAGGTACCTCTTTCAGATTATAAATCTTAGGACAGCTGCTCATTTTCACTGGTAAAAGGAGGTAGTTTTTTAATCAGATATTTCTTATAACAAGGAAATCAAAAGTCACAATCACATGAGATGCCAAATATTCTATTGGGCTCTGAAAATACAATTAAAAACAATTAATAGTACCTGGCTTGAAACAGCTTATTTTCTACTGGAGTTAAACTATATATACATACATACATATATACAATTACCAAATATTTAATAGGGGACATCAATAACTGGGGCCTAAAATAAGAGGTGATACACTTGATATGAGCTTCGAAGAACACTAAGGATTCTAAGTGGAGGAAATGACAGGAGAGACCATTTCAATATATATATAATTACTCTGGGAAAAGATTTTGGAGTCAAATCAGGAAATCTTTTAAATGAAATACACAATAGTTTATATTGATCTTAATAGACATAAGGAGACACCAGTGCTTTTTGGATATATTGAGATCTCCACTTTAGAAATATCACATTGGCAGGGGAGAGAGAGATAAGGGACAGCTCCACAGCTTGATGGATATAGATCCAGGCCTGGAGACAGGACATCCTAGGTTCAAATCTGACCTCAGACACTTCCTAGCTGTGTGACCCTGGGCAAGTCACTTAACCGCAATTGCCTAGCCCTTAACACTCTTCTGCTTTGGAACTTGGTATTGATTCCAAGACAGAAGGCAAGAATGTTTAAAAAAAGGGAGTGGGGAGGGAAGTGAGGAAGCATAGTCAATTAGGAGTCTATTGTAAGAGTTCAGAGGAGAGGTGGTGAGATGATGAACTAAAGTGGTACTTTTATGAGTGTGAAGGAAGGGGGGAAATGTAAGAGTGGTGGAAATAGATTAAATAAAACATGAACACTGAATCCATATTTATTTTGGGGGAAGGTGAAGAAATTAAACATGATTACAGGCTTGTGAAATCCAGTGACTAAAAGAGTGTTACTACTCTCAATAGAAATATTAGTTTAAAAAATAGGGTGTGTTTTGGTGGAAATAATATGAGTTGTGTTTTGTACATCTTAATTTTGATGTGTCTCTGGCACTTTTATTTATTTATTTTAAAATTTATTCATTCATTTAATTAATTTAGAATATTTTTCCATGGTTACATGATTCATGTTCTTTCCCTCCCCTCCTCCCACCCCACCCCCATAGCTGATGCACAATTCCACTGGGTTTTCCATGTGTTGCTGAACAAAACCCATTTCCATATTATTAATATTTGTAATAGAGTGATCATTTAGAGTCTATATCCCCAGTCATGTTCCCATCAAACCATGTGATTAAGGAGGTATTTTTCTTCTGTGTTTCTGCTACCACAGTTCTTTTTCTGGATGTGGACAGCATTCTTTCTCATAAGTTCCTCTGGATTGTCCTGGATCATTGCATTGTGGCTAGTTACATTTCATTGTGCCAAAGTGTATTATTTCTGTGTACAATGTTCTCTCAGATCTGCTAATTTCACTCTGCATCACTTCCTGGAGGTCATTCCAGTTCACATGGAATTCCTCCAGTTCATTATTCCTTTGAGTACAATAGTACTCCATCATCAACAGATATCACAATTTGTTCAGCCATTCCCCAATAGAAGGGCATCCCCTCATTTTCCAATTTTTTGCCACCACAAAAAGCATGGTTTTAAATATTTTTGTAAAAGTGTTTTTCCTTATTATCTCTTTAGGGTACAAACCCTGCAGTGGTGTGGCTGGATCAAAGGGCAGGCAGTCATTTAAAGCCCTTTGGGCATAGTTCCAAATTGTCTCTGGCACATTTAGTAGAAAACATCCAATAGGGAGCTGATAATGTGAAACTAGATGTCATGAGAAAGACTAAAGCTGAATACATAGTTCTGGAATCATCTACATGGAATTGATTGAACACATAAAAGCTGATTAAACCACTGATCCTCACCACCATGTTGTGAGGATGCTACTGCAGGAAAAATTAATCACGTTTCACATATGAGATTCTAGAGGTCCAATGATGATGCATGCTACTAGTTCCATGACAAAAAGGAGATAGGCTCAAGAAATAAGATGAAACAAATCTTTGGACATGGTCAGTGTGAGAATTTGTTTTACTTGTCTGCACATATTTATTACATTTTTTTAGTTGTTAGTTTTGTCTTTTTTTTTATTTAGAGTACTGTGCATTGGCCAAAAATAAATTCATATAAAGTAGAAAAAATTAAAATGGGGAGAAAGAGAAAATGAATCTTAAGGAGATAAAGTGACAGGTCAATGGTAATGCATTTAATAAGTGTTACAGGTGGGATGTTAGCCTAGGTTATTTCTGACAATAATGGAAAATGTGGCATAAGGCACTTGAGTACAAACAGCCTCAGAATTGATCTCATTAAATCTCACCTCCTATGAAGGAAATCCTTTTAACATATCAATCAGTACAAAGAAGGAATAGAAAGCTTGGAATATGATCCTACAACATTCTAAGCATATTTCCCTACAGTCTAAAATAACTTACTAAGAAAAATTGAGAGTAATTAGGTATGTGTATGGGGAGAAGGGATAATGGTCCTTTAATGATATAGAGGGCAAACAAGGACTCGATGAAAAGACTAAAGCTGTTTATAATTTGAAGTGCAAATATAGAAATTAAGAGCCACATAAAATAATAAACATGAGCAAACAATACTAAGAGACTAAACAAGTATAAACTGCTTTTCTAATATGGGGAGGTAATGCACTGAGTGCTCCTAACCCAATCATCAAGGGTTATAGAAGAAACCTATTTAAACTGAAATCTTGGAAATGCTTATATTTAAGGTCTTGATTTTAAATGGAGAAGAGAAAAAAGAGAATGTGGGAAATACTATTGATGAGGGGTGGAGTGGAAAGGAAAGATAGTTTAGAGAAATTATGTAACATAATTGAGGTGTAGAAGTAAATATTTATAAAAATAGGAGTAAAGGATGGGAGTAACCATTGATATGAATCAACTTTCATCTGAACTGTTCAAAGAAAGGAAAAACACACGCAAAAGTGTGTACTGAAATACATTTCATGTAACAAGAAATTAAGAGGAAAATTATGGGGAAATTAAATGCAGGGCAAATTAAAGAAAGAGGTTGCAATAAGCAAAGAAAATCCCAATAAAGAAAATATTAAAAAAATATTTGTTACTCTTTTTGAACTTGTCAAAGAGTTGGAATGTGAGAATTTGTCCATCAATTGGTGAAAACCTGAAAAAGCTACAATATATAAATGTGATAGAATATCTTTGGGCTTTAAAAATGAAGGAAATGATTTCATAAAAACTTGGGATAATTTGTATGATGAATTGATTCGTAGTTAAATGATCAGAACCAATAAATCTACTTACACAAATGGCAACATTGTAAAGACAAAGAACCTCAGAGTACCCATTCAGATTGTAAAATCAGACGTGTATATATGTGTGTTTTGCACATGGCCAATGCAGAAATTTATTTTTCTTGACTATGCATTTTTGTAACAGAGTTTTCTGTTCCTTCTTAATTTCGGTAAGAAAAAATAAGATATAATGTTACCAATTGAAATAAATTAAAATTATTTTAGCATTTGGTCTGAAATACAAATAATTTAATTTGATTAAGAATTTCATATTACTTTCATCCCTTAAATTGAGGGTATAAGAGAGTGTGATGGAGGACATATGTCAAGATTACTGGAGAGTACATTGCTATAGATGTTATTTGCTAGGCAAAATCTTTGTTGCTGTCTCTATCTCTTTCTGTCACTGTCTCTCTTTTAGTAATTCCATTTTTCACAAAACAACAGAAGCATTTTTATATTCTAATCCAGATAGTAACTGAGTAATTAAGCTAAAGAATAAATCAGCATCTACTCTCAGGAGGATTAGATTCTAATGAGGAAGGGAACAATTTAGAATAAATAAGAACCAATATTTGAAAAATAATAAAAAGAAAAGAAATGCAAAGTGGTTTTTAAAAGATGCCACTAGAATTTGGGAGAATCAGAAGGAGTTCAGTGCAGAAGGTGGTTCCTGACCAGCTTTTTGAGGGGTGAAGGGAGTGACTGAAAATACTTACAGGTGATACACATTTTCTAAAAGCATATTTCTGTTGCCATTCTAAGCAAAAATTGTTTCAAACAGCAAAATTAAAGTCACTCTCTAATGAGAGATATTCAAACACCCTTTATTTACAATCTTTACATGATTTCTTTTTTAAATTAAGGGATTTTATTAATGTAACATTTTAAAGAGTATATCTAAGGGTGCTTTTGTTATTGTTGATTACTTCTTTCATTTATGTCTCATTCTTTATGATCCTATTTGGTGTTTACTTAACAAAGATCCTGGAGTGGTTTGCCATTTCCTTCTTCATCTTACATTACATATGAGGAAACTGAGGCAAATTGGATTAAGTAATTTTTTTTGATCCAGGGAAACACAGCTAGTAAGAGTCTGAGGCTAAATTTGAACTCATGAAGCTCTCCTGATGCTAGCCACAGTAATATGAACTGTGCCACTCCAAATCTACTCCAATGTGTGTTTTAGATATACAATTACAATGAATAGGTTAGTTTTTGCAGTTTTGTATTTGTTACTGATTGACTACACTCTGCCATTAACTTCTTTTTCTCTTTTTTAACATATTTTACATCTTTGCATACCTACAATCTTTGAAGTAGATTTGGAGTTTTAATAAAAAGCACATTTTTAAAGAAAAATAATAATTAAAAATTAAAAATAAGAGACAATATACATAAAGAATGGTTAGAGAGGTAACCTCAAAGTGAGTAAAACCTAATCCAAGTCCTGTTTCTGATACACTTGTTTTCCCACAATGGCTGAGTTATTTAACCACCCAATCTTCAGAAAATTCTGAGACTATATATTGTAGAACAGTTGTATATATCATGTAACAGACATTTCCTCAACACAATTTTCCCATATAAATGGTTTCAAACTCAACATTATTTATGATTTATTGGGTTTTCATTTATTTAATTAAATATTAATCTACCTGGACTTGGGAATATTGCAAGAGGAGACTGAATGTTTCACATGTCTAAATTTATAGGTATGAATAAAAAAAGAAAAAAAAAACATAATGATTCTTCCATTTTATCATCTTTAGTTTGACTATCCCAGCAATTCTATTCCTAAATTATTCCAAATACAAATCCAATTCAGAAACATATCTTGCCACAGTGTTTGCTCATAAACACAGTTTGGCTTCAACAGATGTTTGACTGTAGTAGATTTGTTTATTTTGATTTCCTCTTACTTATCTGATTCTAAAATCATTTAAGAAAAGAATGTATTGATTCTACCAATCATCCAGCTATCTCAACAAACCTTAGTGAGTCAAAATTATTTTTAGTCATATCTGATTGCTTGTACCCATGGAAATACAATTCCTATCTTCAGCAGGCTGATTCATGTTTCATTTTTTTCTGTCTTTTCTGATAAATCAGTGCATAATTTCATCCCAAATCTTTAGAAACAGACAACTTTGCTTTAACTTTAGAGAATATTCTCCTAAGACAGTGGTTCTTAACCTTGAGTCTATGAATTAATTTTTCTTTCTTTCTTTCCTTCTTTTTTCCTTCCTCCCTCCCTCCTTCCTTCCTTCCTTGTTTCTTTCTTTCCTCCTTTCCTCCTTTCTTTACTTCTATAATTTGTTTTCAAATAGCTTTTAGATTAGCAATAAATTAATTTGCATTCTTATATATTTTATGCACTTAAAAATCATTTTCTGAGAAAGAGTTCACAGGCTTTAACCACATCCACACGCAAAAAAACATTAAAATCCTTGTCATAAGACAACATATATAACTCCTTTTTAAGTCACTATTATCTTACTCATCCAACTTGTCTTTGTTCTATAAATTAAGAAGGCATAAATGCGTTTGAAACTTGCTATTAGTGTAAGTGATTCTGATGATGCTGGATTGATGGAGAAAAGTTTGAACATTCAGTTGCTTCCAAAGTAGGATTATAATTAGACTTTAGCACTCTATGAAGAAAAGGTATCAGACTGAAAGGCTTGCCTGATGAAGGCCAAGCATTTTGTCTTTTCTATCTAGTTTTCTCAAAACCAACTATGCTAGGGTGGAAAGGTAAAAAAGTCTTTTTCAAATGGAAGGTAAGTGACTGTATGGTAGTTCTTTTTGCTGCATAATGATTCACTCTATTTAATATAATCTATAAAGCAACATTATATCTTAAAATTTTCACAGAACAGTAGAAAACACAGGGAAGAAAAAATACAATATCAAAAAAGAAAAGAGGAGAGGACAAGGAGAGAGGAAGAAAGGGGAAAAGAAAGAAAAGAAGAGAAGAGAAAAGTTTGCATGTTCCAGGAAATATCTATTCTCAATCCCACTAAAATGTAACCCTTAACCTACGGCTAAAGGATACATGCAAATAAGGATGCAAAGTAACACCTTTGGCATCCTTATTCTGAAGGCAATGGCAATGTCAAAACTTTAGTCTTTCCTTCCTATGTTTATGAGTAGAATTAATCTATTATATTTTAGAAATATTCTATTTAAAATTTACTCCAAGATTGCCCTTTGCTTTTCATAGCTCATCAAAGGAAAGAGGTCGTAAAATATTTTTGAACTGAAATTGACCCAGTTTCCTTGACTGGAAATAGAGTGGGAGATGTGTTGATTTAATTTATGCCAAAGCCAACACTGCTTTTTTGTATGAGGTGGTAATGGGTTACATCTAAAAAAATGAGGGGAAGGAGAGGTTCTTCTTTCACTTATACATTGAATTCAGCATATCTCATTCCTTCAATGAAAACTGAAATTCCTTCCATATCTTCAAAAATGCTAAGATTCTATGATTTTTTTTTCATTCAGAAAAAGCCATCTGCATTTTCTGTTATTTTATATGAAAGGCATTATTGAACCACTCATAACAAGATTTATACTTTGACATATTCTTCAGATGAACAGTGCCAAGTTAATCCTTATAGAAAAACACACACACAAATCATAATTCTAGATTACCTGACTTGAGATAGGAATATAGAGGTTTAATTTTTCTCTACCTTTCTTATAGTTAATCCTCACATAGGACTAGATGTTCATGACCACATAACTATAATGAACTGAACAACTGAATCAAATAGTTATATCATAGCCTTTTAGAATTAGAACACATCTCAGTGACCAACCAATCTAACCCATACCTCAAAAGAGATATCCAGTAAAATATAACTGAATATTGGTTTTCTAGTCTTTACCTGAGCTCCAATCAAAGTTTATTCACTATTGCTTCAGGCAATGCTTTCAACTTAAAAAGAGTTACAATTCTTAGGAAGTCTTTCCCACATATTAAACATACATTTTCTTCTTTGCAAAGTCTTCTAAATGCAATTTCTTCTAAGTCTGCCTTTTGGGATCAATGAGATCATATCTACTCTTCTTCTAAATAATAGCTCATCTAATGCTAGAAAGCATGTATTGTATCTCCCATTATACTTTTCTCTAGGAAAAAAATCCTCAGTTCCAATAATCAGCCAACACATTGCAAAGACTCACATTCTGATATTATCTTATTTGTCCTCTGAACTTTTTTTTAGTTTATAAATGAACTTTCAAAAATTGCGATTTCCAGAATCAAAGACAAAATTCCATTAAAAACTTTAAAAAAAGATTCACTTTCACTCTACAAGTTAGACCTCTCAATGTAATTTAAGCATTGTATTAGTATTTTTGTTGTGGTAGAAACTTAACCTGCCATATCAAAATGGTAGTTCATATTGAAATTACAGCTCATTAAAGTTCCTATATGCTTTCAAGTTTATCTATCTAGAAAGTTCTTTATTGTTTTTCAATTTAATCCAAGCGTAATACTTTATATTTAACACTATTAAAACTAATTTTACTAAATGCAGACTGATTTTTGAGTTTGTGAATATTTTTGGATACTGATTATATTATCCATTTTAAAATTATCTCTCCCAATAGGCTGTTTTGCAATTATCCAAGTTATAAAGGAAATTATATATACATATATATATATAATTTCCTTTATAACTTGGATATACATATTTACAATCCTGTGATGATTAATATATATTATTTGTGATTATGTGATTTGTATATATTTGTGATATGTGATTAATATATGTATATACATATATTAATCAACACAGGAACAAACACAGAACCTTGGAGCACTATACTGTTGATGACCTATCATATTTATATTGGACAACTAATGATTATTCTTCATGTCCAGTCATTTAACCAATTTGGATTCCATTAGAAAGAGCACTTTCTTTGGAAGCAAAGGATATGGCTTTAAATTTTGACTCTGACCCTTAAAATCTGGGTAACCTTGGACAAGTCACTTAACCATACAATTCCTCAATTTTCTCATTCTTAAAAACATGATGTTGGACTAGATGACCTCTGTTGTTCCTTCTGAATCACTATATATGATCCTACAGTAGTGTAATCAATATTTTGCCACCGATTTCACAAGAGTAGTATGAAATATGTTCTGACTGTTTAGTGATGAAATCACGATTACTTCTTGAAGTTAGTATTTCATTTTCTGGATGCTCACTAAATACCTCTTTAATAACTCATTCTAGAATTTTCCCAGAGGAGGAAAAGAGATAAATTTTATAACATTAAGATCTAAGTTCAAACTCTAGATGTAATTAGTTTCTTAACACTAATTGGTCAGGAAGACCTAGATAAAGTGAAATGCATTTTGGGAACTCAGAGTTTTATTTATTTACTGACCTTTGGCAATTGTCACTTATCGAAGGGCTAATAATTGCTCATCTTTATGGACACTAATCTAATAATAATGTTTTTAAATTTGGGGGCTAATGTTGGTATCAGCCAAACTATGCTTTAGAGATATGATAAATTTAACTTAAAAGGCTCATATTCATTGATGCTGTTCTAAGGTTTGTTCTTGTTGCTAGACAGCAGAAACAAGAGGAATTAGTCTATTCTTCAGGTTTTTTTCCTATGAAATATTTACATGACTTTAGACAAATCAATTATTTTCCATGGCCTCAAGTTTCATAATTTGTTTATTCATAACAGTATTAGGGGACTATAATATTTTCTCAGGTACAGAAAGTATGTGATACCCTGAAACTAATAGCTATAAAAGAGAAACAAATTCTGAACAGCAGTACATTGATATCCACTACAATGAAGAGGTTAAGAAAGTTAGTGTGCCACTTATAATAGGAGAGCCAAATTGGGAGAAGATTTTCTACATGGGAATGGAATAGGAATGGAATGGGAAATGAATGAAAGGAGGTGAAATCATCTGGTACAGTACATTACTTATATTTGGTGGTTTTTCGTTTTTTAGTTTAAATCTTCCTATCTCATCCAGAATGGAAGAATAGAGATTTGATCTGCTCATTCTTGTGGGCATAAAAGTTTTGACCTCCTCTGTCACCAACCTAAGCATGTTCATCCCTCACTAAGCAAAGGCCTCTGTTGATCTCAAAGGATCACCATTATAGTGCCAGCCTTACTATGGGTAGATAATGAGCTGAAGCTAAATACTTGGAAGCTCAAAGAATCCACCATTCTCAATTTTCCCCAGTAACAGGGATTAAAGTTGTTCACTACTCCATTTTGCCTTATAGTAGGTGCTTAGGAAAAAATTGAAGAATGGAGGAAATTGATTTGAATCCAAATAATGTAATTCAAGTAAGAGAATGCTTACACCATGGGGAGAAGACATGGAAGAGAAAGGTAGAGAGAAGGGGTAAAAGAGGGATATATGAAAGAATAAGAGAAATAAATATAAAAAGAAGACAAAATTAAAATATTGAACTGCTTAGATAAGCCCTTCACTCAATTACATGTTTATGTTTTTATAATAACAAATTTCTATTTGAAATTTTATATTACATTTGTTTTCTAGTATATGGCATTGTTTTATTCCAATGCCATATAATAGATCATTAGATTTTAGGGGCTGTGACCTTCATAACAATGCCAATGTATTCAACACACTATCACATTATATGATACTATCTTTAAACACTGTCTTTCCAATAGTTGTTATAATTGCTTGTCATTGTTCTAAGATGTGTTTCTATGGAAACAGTGATTGCCACTAGTCTAGTGCAACACTCCTTTAAATACTTCAGGAATTTATTTTCTTTTTTCTATCTCTCTAATCTTGGTCCTTCTCTGGAGTGTGGTCTTCTCTCCATTGCTCTTTTCAATTACTTTCCCTCTCATTTACATAGCAATAAATAATCAATCAATAAAAATTATTAAATAATAAGTTATTTATGAGTCTGCCATTGATTTAGTAAGTGTTGATAGGGAAAATATATTAGAAATTGTAGAGCACTGGAATTCAAAGGAGAAGATATAGGTTCAAATTACACCTATATAGTTAATTGGTTAGATGTTTGTGTTCAAGTAATCTAACTTTTCAGAGATGCAGTCTCTTCATCTATAAAACTGAGTTAATAAAATGAAGGGTTAGAGTGTTTTAGTGATAAAAACCTGATCCTAGAGTCAGAATATTTGTGTTCAAATTACATTTCTGTGTGACATTGGGCAAGTTGCTTAGTTGCTCAGAGGTGAAGCAAGGATGCTCATTATCTCCCCCTAATATCTAATATTGAATTAGAAATGCTAGCTTTAGCAAAAAGAGATGAAAAAGAAATTTGAAGGAATTAAAGTAGGCAGTGAGAAAACTAAACTATCACCTTTGTGGATGATATGATGGTATATTTAGAGCAGCTTTGGGGAAACTTTTAGAGATTATGTGCCCAAACTGCATCTTCCAACTGCCTGTGAGTCCTCCACTTTTCCTCAGACAGTAGAGAGAGGAAGTGCTCCCACTGGGCTGCTGGACAGAGGGGTATGGCATGCAAAAATGTCCACAGGTGCAATGAAGAGCAAGGCAGCCCTCTCAGACACATCCAGACATGTGTGCCATCTCTTTGCCAACACAAAGAATTCAAGATAATAAACTGAAAAACTAATTGAAATAATTAACTCTAGCAAAGTTGCAGGATAAGCCCATGTAATTATCAGCATTTATATATCAAATTTATGAGAATACAAATTATTCTCCAATTGACATGTTGTCAAATGATATGAATAGGCAGTTTTCAGATGAGGAAATCAAAGCTATCAATAATCATATAAAAATGTTCTAAATCATTCTTGATTAGAGAAATGCAAATTAAAACAACTCTGGGGTACAACCCTCATACTTTTCAGAGAGGCCATTATGACAGTAAAGGAAAATAGTAAATATTGGAGGGAATGTAGAAAGATTAGAACTGTGTATAATGTTCTGGTTATACTCACTTCTCTATTCATTATCTTGTGAAGTTATTTCTAAGGTTTTCTTTTTAAATCAGCTTGTTCTTTACTTATTGCATAGCATTATTCCATCACAATCATATACCACAATTTGCTAAGTTCATTTGATGGACATCCCCTCAATGTTTAATTACTTTCTTTTTTTAAAACCCTTACCTTCCACTTTAGGATTAATACTGTATATTGTTTCAAAGGCAGAAGAGCAGTAAGGGCTAGGCGATGGTGGTTAAGTGACTTGTCCAGGGCCACAGAGCTAGGAGGTAACTGAGATCATATTTGAAACTAGGATCTCCTAACTCTAGCCCTGGCTCTCAATCCACTAAGCCATCCAGCTGTCCCCTGTTTGATCACTTTCTGATTCACTATGCTACTATATTTCTTTTAACCTGTTACTTATTCAATTCCTACTTAATGAAGAATACCTTTCTAGAAATTTATTTCAGGAATGTGATATTGGAAATTTGGGGGTCCTTGAAATGATCTTGAGGTCTCTGTTCTAAACTTCCTGTGGACATTTAGATCTCTTACAAACTACATTTCCCATGATTCAACTGGCTTCCTGTTTTACATGGTGATGTAAGCCAACATAAACAGAAGCAATATTATGGGACTGTGATTAATGTCTCTCTGTCTGATTCCAGGAGAAGGGAACTCAAGAGCCACTAAACAGTGCTAGAAGGCACAAGGTCATGGAAACCGGCTGAGAATCTACAAAGTGCCAAGGAGCAAAAGGTCATGCAGACCCATGCCAATCCAGGTGGGATTGAGGAAATTCTATGCCAATACTGAAGGGCTTGAAACTAGTGTTTGAGACTCAGGGTTGCAGCTTTTCTGACATATGTTAAGGTCAGATTCTCCCCCTCCCCCCAAGCTCCATCCCTAGCCAAGCACCTAAGATAGGCTGTCATTGTGGCTCATCCCTGAGAAGGTCCAGGCAAATCAGACCAGGGAGAGATACTTCCCTTGCCCACAAATTTGGTCCTGTTATTTTTCTTATATATAGAAAGGCAACTTTCTGTAGTCCTGCCTCCTGAATGCTTAAATCACTTTAACTGGGCCTTCATTCAAGGAACTGCTATAAGTTTATTTTTCCTTACATTTTTGCACATAAGATTTTGATATTTTACATTTCATTCACAAGTTATTTTTCTCTTTTATTTGGATTTTTTAATCTTTATTTACTTATTTAATTTTGCCAATTGACTGATACAATCCCATAACTCAGCCTTGTATCCTTAGCTGATCTGGGTATTGGCCTTAACCCTCTTCAAGGTAGAATGTGTTATTAATTCTCCTCAGGGGTGTGTGTATGTTTTATAATCAGAATGTCTGTATCATAATCTATAATGAAAAATTTAACTCTTTTGAGAGTAATTTCAAGGGGGAATGTATAATTATCCTCAGAAGGGAATGTATGTTTTGTAATCTATAATGTAAAGTTTAAATTCTTTTGAGAGTAATTTCAGGATAAGAAATTTGCCATCTCCCTGGAATCCAGACAACAAACCTGTGTTACAAAAAAAATTAATACAAAATGATATATTTAAAAATATTTGGGTTTTCTTATAATCCATATTGGTAATTAAGCCAACCACATGCCTGCTAAGATCTAATTCAAATGCCCTCCATATCATCCCCCTTGGCTGCTTCATAGGAAACAGCCCATCCCAGCCAAGTTCTGAGTCTTTATACCTCTGTCTATGTAATCACATTTCCTGCCACCTGTATTATGTAAGAGGAATCATGAGAAATGTAGTTTTCAAGTGCCCTAAACATCCAGAGGAATTTTATATCATGAATCTCAATATTAAGTTCAAGGACCCCAAATTTCCAATATCACACCTGTTTGGAGAAGGCACCATGAAGATGCCTGCAGGAACATACACTGCGTCATGAAGATTCAAAATGAACTTTGGGGTGCAATTGATTGAACTATGGGGAATTGAATACATTTGTTTTGAATGTACACTCTGATGCCAAAGGGGACTGCCTCTAATTGGCTTTTTGTCAACGTGGCTGGCTAGCAATCATTGGATCATTGTTTTTGTCCTCTTTTCTTTTTATCCCCAAATTTCTGTAACTTAAAAGTGAATTATGTTTACAAGAGCTTTTGGGGAGACCAGTCTCCCTCCACTCTTCAGGAGAGATGTGATATTGGAAATTTGGGAGTGCTTGAACCAATCTTGCAGTCTCTGGTCTAAACTTCCTGTGGACATTTAGATCTCTTACAAACTACATTTCCCATGATTCAACTGGATTCCTGTTTTATGTGGTGATGTAAGACAATCCAAAAAGAAGCTTAAATAGGGAGACTGGGATTGGTACTGCCTTTTTGCCTGCTGAAGCAAGCCTGTGGGAAGGCATGGTGCAGCATTTGAACCAGCTCTTATCAGGCACATGGCTTAATTATTAATATGGCTTTCAATAAAACCCTAATATTTCTCTTTCTCAATCACTCTCTCTCTCTCTTTTTATCTTTCTGTCTCTCTCTGTATCTCAATTTCTCCCTCTTTCTTTTTTTTTCTCTGTCTTCATGTGCTATGTTTTCTCTAGAATGACTTCTGACCCACACTAATCATTCTTATTTGTACTCTATATATTTTTTCAAATAAAAAACTTCACCATAAATATTATACACACTAATTACAATCACTCAAGTAATTCAATCCAGACAATAGATTAGAGTCAGGAAGACGTACATTCAAATCTCATGAGTAATTCATATGAATGCTTTGACACTGGATATATCACTTAATTTCTATAGTTTGTAGTTATATTTAAATTTGTTGCAAGGTATTCTTTTATACCCCACTCTTTTAGGTAATAGAAGATAAATAATGTTAAGATGATTTCATATAAAAATTTCTTCCTTTATAAGTATGAATGTGGATGACCATTGTCATCCATAATTTTCTTTTTAATTTTTATGCATATGGATATGCTGACCTCAGAATTATTATTCTTTTCTTTCATTATCTTTATCACCTGTGTTTAGCATGCTTTCTCTTTCTCATTTTGCTTATAGATAGTATCTTTGATGTACCTCTTAAATTTTAACTGGGAAGATTTTGGCTATCACTTTTTTAACAGTTTAAATTCCTAGGTTGTAGACATCTCATTGTAAGTGTAGTTGTGTTTAGCTTTATTTGTTGTACATGTAAGAAGACCCTTTCTTTAGAAAGGTCTTTTTGTAAGAGCCATTTCTGTTTCTTCAAAGTACTCTGGCTAAAAGAGCAGATTTAAATTCTAAGGAGATTTACATTAATTTAAATGACAATAACACCATCCTCTTATGTTTGCTATTCTCTATGCTAGGCTTTATCACTTCCATGGCAACACTCGCTATACTTTTTTTTTAAAGATCATTTCAAAAATTATTTAACCTGAGCCATAAACTGGTTTCTATGAATATTCCACAATGCACTCTGAACAGTATAATTTGCTGAGTGCCTTTGTTCTTAAAGAGACATTTGCTGGATCTGTGCTTTCAGATTATATTTTACATTTATTTTTTGTTTTATTTTAATGAGATAAATTCATGGTTCCTGAAAGCAAATCATACTGCAAATGTTTATGTGGATTGGTTTTATATAGAACCTCAATGACCTCCCCAATTTGGAGTTGAATTAAAGTAGATTTGGGCCTATATATCTACACATTCATATCTGCACACACACACTGAGGAAATAGGCATGTGTTAATGAGGTGCTGCATCCAGAAAACGTAATACATGATTGGCACATAGTCATGTATTCATCCAAATATTCTCTAACAATAGCTCAAAGGTACTATTTTTCATCTAAATAAATGCTGATTATCCTTTAATGGACAAAACAAGTTAATGCATGGCTTTGCTAGTTGATCAGCATTTCTTTTTCTCAGGATGTGAGAATAAAGAAAATATACCTATATATAGATACATGCTGAGTGACTGTAAATTCTTGCCAAACTATGCATTATTTACCAGCAGCATTAATTATTCATCCAATAATTTAATTGATTTAAACTAGCCATAGGAATAAAGAAGGCATTCTATGCAGGGTGGTTAGAGCCAAAAGATTTATTTAATAATATAGAACATGAGAATGTATTTAATTTTCTCTGTTAACATATTACCAGTGAGCACAGGTTTGAAATTATGCATGCATAAAATATATATTGATATTTGAAGAACTAAAGGCAAAAAGTTTACATAATTAAGACCATGATTCTCTTGGCTGATGAGAGCTGAAAATCCATTAGTTTATTTGCATGCTTTTTTTTTCTAAAGATCTTATTTATTTGTGAGAAATTATTGATTTATTGCCAATCAGTATTAATAGCATTATCCAGTTTAGAGTGACTTCATAAGTAATTATATCTATTATATTCCTTTTATTTTACCCACTAATATAGTTATAGATTGTCATATATGTCTAACAATTAATATTGATTTCATTTAGGTATGATTCCATAAAATCAAAAACCTGTTATAAATATTTTTCTACAAGTACGGACTTTTCCCCTATCTGAATTATTTGGGTTACAGTCCTAGAAGTGGTATTACTGAGTCAAAGTCCTAACTATATTTTGTTTACCTCTGGCCTTCATCATCCCTGTATGTTGCCCAAAGAAGTATTTTTCCTGTGACAAAGTGGAAAGTCCCCTAGTTATTTGAGATGTCCATTCCTTCCTGCCATTGCCCATCATGGAAGGCATCAACACTATGGCCACTTAGCCAGAGTTGATAACCCTTATCTTGCCCATCCTATAACCACCTATATTGTTGAAATTATCTCTAAGACTTTAGGCTCTAAGATTTTATCTCTTGAAGATCAAGATATAAGTTTGCTAGCCAGTGAGATCTTGAATTTTAATTTGCATCTTCTGTATCATCTGGGCATTAAGCAATAAATAATCTGTGCTCTGGTAGAAGGGCACATCTCAGTTAATGAGAAACATCTGAGATCCTATTCATTGAAGGAAGCCAGATTCCTTTAATAAATAGTTTTAGGTTCAGAGTTCAGCCTCAATTGTTTTCACTGCAATTTGGAGCAATTTTTGGAGCATATATTTCTTTATTTTTTAGATATAAGCTAAGTGTATTATATTGCTTATACACGTGCTTAATGTATGAGAAAGAAGACACCAAGCAAATAATTTTCAGACTATACCTCTTTATTACCAGATTAAAAAAGAGATAAATATTGTAGGATTTTTTTTAAATAAAAGGTGGTAGGAAATTAAAAGCTCTTCTAGTCCAGACCTTTTATTTCACAGCTTAGAAAAATGAGGCCCACAGCACTCAAGTAACTTGTCCAGATTCACACAAAAAATGATATAATGATTACCTACAGGTAATTAATAACTTATTTGTGCAATTATATGAGAGACTGATACATATGAACCACATAAGGAATGAAGAAGTATACTGATGTTTTCTTGCTATTTTCTATACATTTATGTTATTTATATATCCTTTAAAAACAAAACAAAAGTGACAAAACTACTCATAAATGCAGGTCTTTTCCCCTGCCAAATCACTTATTTCATTAGCATTAGGACTGTAATTAGTAACTTCATTTCAGTCACATTAAAATCCTGGACTGATATGTCTGAAGAAATCAATGGACAACCTGGGGGCAGGAATATCATTCAATCCAGTTCTGAGATATGACTCTTAAGACCAATTATCCTTGGCACAATGGATCTCTTTTGAGATATACAAGTCAGATTCACATTTAGGCTTCCCCATAAATCTAGAATATACCAGAAACTTCAGGGAATTTTGCTTAGGATTACTCAATTCAGCTTGAATTTTTGGAGTTGCATGCAGCCAAGGCTAATTCCCCAGAGTGATATAATCTGCATCCTGAGAACTGCCCACAGTGAATCAACTTGTGGCTTAGAGTAGATATTGAATAAATTCATAGGTAGTTTTACCAAAGATTTTGAATTTTGAGTTTATGTTTCAGAATGAAAAAAAAAATTCCTTTATGTAAATTCTGTGTATTTTTTCACAAAGTATAGAATTAATGTCCTAAAAGATTTGCTCTAAAAGAAAGCTGCTTTGGCAGTTAATCTCTATCTAGCTTGGGAATGGGATGATGATAGCATATTTTATAAAGAAAGGGAAGATATCAGAAATTTTAAAGATACATGTGACAATGATTCCTTTTGATAAAATATTCTTGTCTTTATAAATGTTGATTATAAAAAGCAATTTAATATAGTGCATAAGACATTTAACTAAAAATCAGAAGAATCATAGGTTCAAAATACTACCTTACACTCTTTAGTTGTGGGACTCTAGACTCACCTCTCTTTGCCTGTTTCTTTATCTGAAAATTTGAGGTAGTTTCAACTTAATGGAAAACTTAAGAAAAATAGTGATTGGAAATGTTTTTGCTTTCAAGTAATCACCAATAAGATGCTTTTAATAAAATATATACATTTATATATATATATATACATATATATATATATATATATATATAACACACACAGACACACACAGACATATATGGTAGTGAGAGACTATCATTCCACTACCCTTTGCCTAGATCTTTGCCACATCTAGAGAGGACACCATATTTTGGAGGGAAGCTAAGAAGCTGAAATACTTGGAACCAATATTTTTTGAAGAATGTGAGGTACTTCATCTGGAGAATAGAAGACATGGGTGTGTGTGTGTGTGTGTGTGTGTGTGTGTGTGTGTGTGTACTCGAAATGTTCAATAGCCAGTTTTCTGGAAAAATGTATCCACAATACACTTTAATATTTAATCTGCATTATTCTTTTTTGTTTTTAAACCTTTATTTTCTGTCTTAGAACCAATTCAGTATATTTGTTCCAAGGCAGAAGAACAGTAAAGGCTAGGCAATGGGGATTAAGTGACTTGCTCTAAATCATACAGTTGGAAGTGTCTGAGGCCAGATATGAACCCAGGACGCCTATTTCTGGGCCTGGCTCTCAATCCACTGAGTTTGCCCCAATATGCATTATTCTTAACATTTTCTCTCTCTCTCTTTAAGTCTAGATGATCAAGAAAACAGTCAATGATTTATGGCATTTGCCGATTTTGGAGGTGTAAATGGTCATGCTAAAAATTGAACAGCNTAACTGCCAATAAAATATTTTTTTTTCTTGAGGTTTTGGTTTATTACTGGTGTAGCAAACGATTCCAATAAACAAGATCTCCCCTAGGTCACAATTCTCTGAGGGGCCTACGCCAGAAATGTCACAAACAATTCAAAATTAAAATAAGAAATAGATTTTAATTGCTTTGGGAAATAGGAAAGAAGAAAATTATATGGGACAGTTTAGCCTATTTAAAATTTCCATTGTAGATTTCTGTGACTATTACTCTTTCACTGTTTTTTTTGTTGTTGTTGCCATGCCATTGTCACTGAGGTCCTGCTCAGTCTCATCCTCCTAAGAAGTTATCATTTAATTTTTCAGCTTTCAATCCTTAAAATATACTAGAAAATATATCAGTGAACCACATGAGCGCTAAAGAGTCAAAAGTTATTGCAAAGATTTTGAAATGTCAGACATTATGAATTCATTAAAAATTTTTTCAAAAGGACACGTCTGTAACCTCTACAAAGATTACTGAGAATGTCTTCCTGCTAGATTTAGATATTTGGACAAAGATCTACTACGTAATAGGTATGAATTTATTCTCATTTCATCTTTCATCTAGCAGTGGAAACTTCATATTTTAAAATTGTTATTTATATAGTATCCTTCTCCTTGTTCAAGTTTGAGTTCTGTTTGTAATCCTTTTAACTTTATTTAAAAATTATATATATATATATATGTATATATATATATATATATATTTATATGTATGTATGTACGTATTTTAAAAGACCTTTAATCATTGTTCCAGTATTCAGTCACCTGAGCTTAGCTTTGAAAGACTGAATGCCAAAGGGTCTAAATTTATAAGAGAGATTAATATAATTCAGTTGGCACTAACCTATATATCAAAGGCACCTCCCTTCAATTCAGCATGGCCTTAAGCTAAGATACCACAAAGGAAAGAAAGATAGGCATTGGATTATTGCTTCCTTTTCAATCTTTTCTCCTTTCACTTAGATAAATAAGTAAATATAATAAACTACAAAGGAAACCAGGGATCTGTGGCTGAAATTTATAGACATTACTGCTTTCCTTAATTTAATTGCTGCTTTGCTTATTTTTTTAATAAGCTTAAGTGTATGTATCTTAGGTGAAGGAAGAAATGTGGAAATCAAAATATTTGTATCTCTTTTACCCATGTGAAGAAATTCCAAGAGTACATAAGGTTTTATTTTATTTTATATTTTTAATTTGACAAAGTGGACAAAATAAAAATAGAACAAAATATACTTATCTTCCTTATTAACACTCAGCATTTTGGAAGGAGTCAATGTCCTAGGCAAAGGTTAAAAACACTGAATGACTTGTCCTCTAACAAGTAAGAAAATGCAATCACAGCTAAATTATGACCAAGATTTTGCTGACTGCCAAATTAGGTCTTGTCATTCAGTTCCCAAATTTATCAATACCATATTTAAAAGTTTCCTTTTACTTATATATAAGAAATGTTAAGAAACATTAAATTTTAGCATATTCAATAATAATTTCATTCACATGGCAAATAGATAAAAAATATATTGTTTATTCTGTCATTTACTGTAGAAGATCTTCATTTATTATGTTTCATCCAATTCTCTCTCAACATGACCCTTTCCGTTTTGATAAGCATGATACTCACCAAGAGCAGGTGAAAAAGATATTACATATCAGCAAAATATATGATAGGAAGGGAGTAAATCCTAGTTGTATGATAAATGTGAGGAACAATAGGTGGAACAGCTGTAGTATTATACTGGTGCTCACATGATGTCAAGAGAAAGTAAGAAGACCTTTCACATTTTGGGTGGATTCCCTGTGGTGAATTTAAGGAAGAACATGAAAATAGTTACAGATGACAAACAGGCATAGATGTTTATATTTCACATCATTGGGGGATATTCTCAAATCAATAACATCACAGATTCATTTTAGCTTTTGAGAGAATAAAAGGGTATCAAAGGGCAAATCAATTTTTATTTGTAATTTGACCAGAAAAACATAAACAAAATGGCAGGCAACAAGGCTACTTATCACCTGGAAGGGCCCTTAGAGAAAATCAAGCACAACCAAATTATTTGAAACATGAGAAAACTAAGTTACAGAAAACAATAAGTAGAGATGTATTTTTTAATTTTAAGAATTATTTAGTTTGATACATTTGGAATCACTAGAATATAAAGATTATTTTTCAGCTTCACTGAGGATAAATTCTCCATCTCTTTTTTTATTTATTTTTTAGAAAAATATTTTTCCAAGGTTACATGATTCATGTTCTTACTCTCTCCCCCCACAAAACTCTCACACACCATAGCCTACACGAATTTCCACTGGCTTCTTCATATGTCATCGATGAAGATCTATTTCCATAATATTGATAGTTGTACTAGGGTGGTTATTTAGAGTCTACATCCCAAAATATGTCCTCATCAACACATGTATTCAAGCAGTTGTTTTTCTTCTGTGTTTCAACGCCTGTAGTTCTTCCTCTGAATGTGGGTAGCATTCTTTTCCATAAATCCCTCAGAATTGTCCTGGGTCATTGCATTGCTGCTAGTACAGAAGTCCATTACATTCTATTTTACCACAGTGTATCAGTCTCTGTGTACAATGTTCTTCTGGCTCTGCTCCTTTCACTCTGCATAAGTTCCTGGAGGTCATTCCAGTTCACATGGAATTCCTCCAGTTTATTATTCCATTGAGCACAATAGTATTCCATCACCAACAGATACCACGATTTTTGTTCAGCCATTCCCCAATTGATGGGCATATCCTTGTTTTCCAGTTCTTTGCCACCACAAAGAGTGCGACTATAAATATTTTTGTAGATTTTTTCCCCCCTTGATCTCTTTGGGATACAAACCCAGCAATGGTATGGCTGGGTCAAAGGGCAGGCCATCTTTTAGCACTCTTTGGGCATAGTTCCAAATTGCCATCCAGAATGGTTGGATCAGTTCATAACTCCACCAGCAGTGCATTAATGTCCCAATTTTGCCACATCCCCTCCAACATTCATTACTCTCTCCTGCTGTCATTTTACCCAATTCTGCTAGGTGTGAGGTGGTACCACAGAGTTGTTTTGATTTGCATTTCTCCTCTAATTATTAGAGATTTAGAACACTTTCTCATGTACTTATTGATAATTTTGATTTCTTTATCTGATAATTGCCTATTCACGTCCCTTGCCCATTTATCGATTGGGGGATGGCTTGATTTTTTATATAATTGATTAAACTCCTTGTATATTTTAGTAATTAGACCTTTGTCAGAGTTTTTGTTATAAATATTTTCCCAGTTTATTTTTCCCTTCTGATTTTTGTTGCATTGTTTTTTGTTTATACAAACCCTTTTTTATTTAATGTAATCCAAATTATTTATTTTACATTTTGTAATTTTTTTCTAACTCTTGCTTGGTTTTAAAATCTTTCCTTTCCCAGAGATCTGACAAGTATACTCTTCTGTGTTCACCTAATTTACTTTTAGATTCCTTCTTTATATTCAAGTCATTCACCCATTCTGAATTTATCTTGGTATAGGATGTGAGATGTTTATCTAAAACTATTCTCTCCCATGTTGTTTTCCAATTTTTCCCAGCAGTTTTTGTCAAATAGTGGATTTTTGAACCAAAATTTGGGCTCTTTGGCTTTAACTTAGACTGTCTTGCTGACATCATTTACCCCAAGTCTATTCCACTGATCCTCCCTTCTATCTCTTAGCCAGTACCATATTGTTTTGATGACCACTGCTTTGTAATATAGTTTAATATCTGGTACTGTTAGGCCTCCTTTATTCACATTTTTATTTTTCATCATTTCCCTTGATATTTTTGATCTTTTGTTCTTTCAAAAGAACTTTGTTATAGTTTTTTTCTAATTCTGTAAAAAAGTTTTTTGGTTGTTTGATTGCTATGGCACTAAATAGGTAAATTAATTTGGGTAGAATTGTCATTGTCATTTTTATTATGTTAGCTCATCATACCCATGAGCAATCAATGTTTTCCAAATGTTTAGATCTAGTTTTAATTGTTTTGAAAGTATTTTTTTAAATTGTGTTCTCATAATTCCTGTGTTTGTTTTGGTAGATAGATTCCTAAGTATTTTATATTGTCTAGGGTGATTTTAAATGGCGTTTCTCTTTCTACTTCTTGCTGCTGTGATGTGTTGGAAATATACAGAAATGCTGGTGATTTATGTGCATTTATTTTGTATCCTGCAATTTTTGCTAAAGATGTTGATTATTTCTACTAGCTTTTTTGTTGATTCTCTAGGATTTTTTAAGTAGACCACCATATCTTCTGCAAAGAGTAATAGCTTAGTCCCCTCATTGCCTAATTTAATACTTTCAATTTCTTTTTCTTCTCTAATTGCTACTGCTAGTGTTTCTAGTACAATGTTAAATAATAGAGGTGATAATGGGCATTCTTGTTTCACTCCTGATCTTATTGGAAAGGGTTCTAATTTGTCCCCATTGCAGATGATACTTGTTGATGGTTTTAGATATATACTATTTATTAATTTTTGGAAAGGCCCTTCTGTTCCTATACTTTCTAGTGTTTTCAATAGGAATGAGTGTTGTGAAAGGCTTTTTCAGCATCTATTGAGATAATCATGTGATTTTTGTTTTTTAATTTGTTGATATGGTCAATTATGAGGATGGTTTTCCTAATGTTGAACCATCCTTGCATTCTTGGTATAAATCCTACCAGATCATGATGGTTAACCCTCATGATCATTTGCTGTAGTATTTTTGCTAGTATTCTATTTAAAATTTTGCATCTATGTTCATTAGGGAGATTGGTCTGTAGTTTTCTTTGTTTTTGCCCTGCCTGGCTTTGGAATCAGTATCATATTGGTGTCATAAAAGGAATTTGGTAGGAATCGTTCTTTGCTTATTATGTCAGAAATTTGTATAGTATTGGGATGAGTTGTTCTTTAAAGGTTTGATAGAATTATCTTGTGAATCCTTCAGGCCCTAGTGATTTTTTCTTAGGGAGTTCTTTGATGGCTTGTTCAATTTCTTTTTCTAATATTGAATTATTTAAGTATTCTATTTCTGCTGTTAATCTAGGGAATTAATATTTTTGTAAACATTTATCCATATCACCTAGATTGCTAAAATTATTGCCATATAATTGGACAAAATAGTCTTTAATTATTACCTTAATTTCCTCTTCATTAGAGGTGAGGTCATCCTTTCCATCTTTGATACTGTTCATTTGGTTTTCTTCCTTCCTTTTTTATTAGATTTACCAGTTCTTTGTCTATTTTATCTGTTTTTTTCAAAACACCAGCTTCTAGTCTCATTTATTAATTCAATAGTTGTTTTACTTTCAATTTTATTAATTTCTCCTTTGACTTTTAGTACTTCTAATTTAGTTTTTATCTGGGGACTTTTAAATTGTTCACTTTCTAGTTTTTTTTAAGTTGTATGCCCAATTCATTAACCTCTGCCCTCCTTAATTTGTTAATATATACACTCAATCATATAAATTTTCCCCTTAGAACTGCTTTGACTGCATCCCATAGGTTTTGGTAATAAGTCTCATCATTCTCATTGTTCTATGAAATTTTTAATTGTTTCTATGGTTTGTTCTTTATCTGATTTTGGAGAATCATATTATTAAATTTTCTATTAGTTTTTGGTTTGCTTCTCTATGTATCCTTGCTAATAACTATTTTTATTGCATCATGATCTGATAAGGTTGTATTTATTATTTCTGCTTTTTTGCATTTGTATGCCATGTTTCTATGTCCTAATACATGGTCAATCGTTGTAAATGTTCCATGTGCTGTTGAAAGGCTGTATTCCTTTATGTCCCTATTCATTTTTTCTCCATATATCTATTAACTCTAATTTTTCTAAGATTTCATTCACATCTCTTATCTCTTTCTTATTTATTTTTTGGTTTGATTTATCTGGAACTAATAGGGACTCTCTGTAGAAGCGGAGAAGACAGGTCTGAAGATCAACAAGAAGAAGACCGAGGTGATCACAGTCAACAGCAGACAGGACCTGCCAATCCAACTACAGGGAGAAAACATCAAGGAGACGGACCACTTCACCTATTTGGGTAGCAGAGTGAGTAAGGATGGAGGGGCAGATGAGGACATCAGAAGCCGAATCAACAAAGCCAGACATGCGTTTAACACCTTACGGTCTGTCTGGATCTCCAAAGCCCTGCCCCTTGTCACTAAGCTCCGAATCTTCAACACCAACGTAAAGGCAGTCCTCCTATATGGATCAGAAAGCTGGAAAGGGAAGAAAGTCAACACCAACAAACTCCAAGTCTTTGTTAACAAATGTCTACACTACATCTTGAACATCAGATGGCCTGAAAAGATCTCCAGTGCTAGTCTCTGGGAAAGAACAATTCAGTATCCCATTAGTCAGGGCATAAAGAAACGTAAGTGGAGATGGATAGGACATACACTACGAAAACCAGAAGACAATGTAGCCAGACAAGCATTGAGCTGGAACCCACCAGGGAGGAGGAAAGTCGGAAGACCAAAACAGACCTGGCGAAGATCTGCCGAAAATGAAACAAAAACAGTTGGAATGACATGGGCCCAGCTGGGGGAAGTTGCCCAGAACAGAGTCTGCTGGCGTCAGATGGTTGCGGCCCTATGCTCCTAAGGAGTCAACAACAACAACAACAACAACAATAATAATAATAATAATAATAATAATGGAAGGTTGAGGTCACCCACTAGTATAGTTTTGCTATCTATTTTGTCCTTGTCCTTGAGTTCTGCTAGCTTCTCCTTTAGAAATCTGGAAGCTATACCATTTGGTGTAAACATGTTGAGTACTGATATTTCTTCATTGTTTATACTGACTTTTATCAGGATATAATTACCTTCCCCATCTCTTTTAACCAGATCTATTTTTCCTTTGTCTCTGTCAGAAATCATGATTGCAACTCCTGCCTTCTTTTTCTCAGTTGAAGCCCAATAGATTTTGCTCCATCCTTTTATTTTTATTCTATGTATGTCTGACTGTCTCATGTGTTTTTCTTGTAGACAACATATGATAGGATTTTGGTTTCTAATCCACTCTGCTATTTGCTACCATTTTATGGGCATGTTCATCCCATTCACATTCAGAGTTATAATTATTAACTGTGTATTCCCCAACATTTTGATTCTCTCTCCTTGTCCTGACCTTTCTTCTTTCACTATTTCCTTCAATACCAGTGTTTTGTTTTTAATCAGTACCCCTAATCCCTTCCCTTATTGTACTTCGCTTTCTCTCCTCTCCCTTCTTATTCCCCTCTTATTATTCTTTAGGGTCTTTTTAAACTACCTCCTCTCCCTTCCCCTCCTTAGTGTTGCTTCCTTCCCCCACCAGTCCTTTAGTTTCCCTTCTACTTCTCTATATGGTGAGAATCAATTCTCTGCCCCAATGGATCTGATTATTTTCCCCTCTTTAAGTTAATTTCAATGCACTTAAGTATTAAGTATTTTCTCTCTCCAACCTCTTAGCCATCCAGTGTATTGATCTTCTCCCCTCTTCACCCCCCACACACTTCTTTATGGAATATTAATTTATATTATTTTGTCTGTTTTCCCATTTTTCTTAATATCATCTCCCTTTCCCCCTCTAGTTTTATATATATTTATACATACATACATACATACATCATACATATACGTATACGTATATGTACTTATATATGTATGTATGTATATATATATATACAAACACACATATATCTCTTGACTTTTCATCCTATACAGTTTGTCACTGTTCCCTCTAAGTAAACTTCTTCTAGTTACAAGGTTGATAATAGCAGTTTTTATTTACCAATATCTTCTTTTCTTCTAAGAATACAAATCAATTGAACTTACTGGATCATTTAAAGAAAATAATTTTTTCTACCACTCTCTTAATTACCTTATGGTAATTTTCTTGAGTTCTGTGTTTGGGCAGCAAACTCTCTGTTTAAGTCCATTTTTTTTCTTCATGAATGCTTCAAAATCTTCAATTTTATTGAATGACCATACTTTCTCCTACAAAAATATAATTAGATTTACTGGATAGTTAATCTTGGTTGTAGACCCAGTTCTCTTGATTTCCAGAATATTGTATTCCATTTCTTCCAGTCCTTCAATGTAGATGCAGCCAGATCCTGTGGTATCTTAATTGTGGTTCCCTGGTATCTGAATAACTTCTTTTTAACAGCATGTAATATTTTTTCCTTGGTCTGGTAGTTTTTGAATTTGGCTATAATATCCCTGGAAGTTGTCAGTTGTGGATTAAATGTAGGAGGTGATCTGTGGATTCTTTCAATTTCTACTTTTCCCTCTTGTTCAATAATGTCAGGGGGGCAGCTGGGTAGCTCAGTGGATTGAGAGCCA
Organism: Gracilinanus agilis; assembly: GCF_016433145.1. Taxonomy (NCBI): domain Eukaryota; kingdom Metazoa; phylum Chordata; class Mammalia; order Didelphimorphia; family Didelphidae; genus Gracilinanus; species Gracilinanus agilis. The sequence continues at coordinate 73,038,503 of NC_058130.1, forward strand.
GGCCTAGAGATGGGAGGTCCTACGTTCAAATCTGATCTCAGACACTTCCTAGCTGTGCGACCCTGGACAAGTCACTTGACCCCCATTGTCTACCCTTACCACTCTTCTACCTTGGAGCCAATACCCAGTATTGACTCCAAGACTGAAGGTAAGGGTTTTAAAAAATACAATACAATACAATACAATACAATACAATACAATACAATACAATACAATACAGAATTTTAGGGCAGTTTTCTTGAATAATTTCCTGTATGATATTTCCAAACTTTTTCTCTTCTCATGATGTTCTGGTAAAGCATTACTTCTTAACTTATCTCTTTGATATCTGTTCTCCAGATCTTTGGTTGTGTCAATGAGGTGTTTCATATTCTCAAATTTTCCATTTTTTTAAATTTTGTTTTATATATACTTGCTGCCTTGTGAAGTCATTTGCTTCTAGTTGTTGAATTCTATTTTTTAAGGACTGAATTTTATCCCTCCCTTTTTGGTCATCCTTCTTTTGGTCTGATTTTCTTTGTAAATCATCTTTTGCCTTCTTTGTTTCATTTTCAAGCTGGTCAATTTTAGCTTTAAGGAATTTATTTTCTTGTTTTAGTTCTTGTATTTCCTTTTTCAAATTGTCTTCAGACTTTCTTGATTGCTTTCTGAGTTCCTGAAGTTCTTGAGTTAATTGAATTTTGAGATCTTTCAAAGCCTGTGTCCAAAATCGCTGGAGCTTCCTCCTCTTCTTCTATTTCATTTGCTCTCTTTTCACTTCCTGGAAAGAAGCTTTCAAATGTAATTTCTTTTCTTTTTCTGTTGTTTACTCATATTTTTTTCCTTCTCTGTTCTTCTAGTTTAAGCAGATGGATTTAATGAACTTTGATTAAAGATCTTCCCCCAGCTGGCAATGGAGGTTTGTAGTTAGTTCTCTGTGGTCTATGGGGGAGGAGTGTTGGAGTTTCCCTGCCCTCTGAAGACTTCTTGTCTGTCTAATTGATGGGATTAAGCCTGGATTAGTCTGTATTGCTTAATGTGCCCTGAGGCTAAAACCTGGAGAGAAGGAAAAAAAAAACGTGGGGGAGAAAGATGGAGTGTTTTCACTGAGTTGTTTAGTGGTAGTGTCCTTATGCTCTGCCCTGCTGTTAGACCTGGTTTTCTTTCCTCCTGAGGGCCTTTGTTCTCTATCTTGGTGTGGTAAAACCAGTAGATCTGAAGTTTTGCTCCATCTAACCCACCATCTTCTGAGAATTTTTTGCTGTGTTTCTTTGGCTTCCTTCTCTAGTGACCTCCTCAGTGCCTGTGTTCAACTTCCCAAGTCCAGTGCCAGGAAGGTCCTCTATTTGGGCCATTGTGTCCACCTGCCTAAAGATTTCAGTTGCCACTGAGCTGGAGACTTTGCACAGTCCATGTTGGAGGGGTCCTAGGATTCCCTTTCTATACCCTCAGATCCCACAGTTCAAGAATTCAAGCCTTTTTCTTGGTGTACCTCTTGAGCTGTCCAGCAGTAGGATCTCCCTCCTCTGTCCTGTTGTTAGTTTTGGTCCTCTTTTTTCTCGAAGCACTTTGTTTTCTATCTCAGTGTAGAAAGGGTACAGAGGTTTTAAGATTTGCTCCATCTAAGCCTCCATCTTCCCTGAATTCTCTCTCCATCTTTTTTACAGTTGTTTTCTTTTTGAATTTCTTTTATATTTCCGATGTTAGGAACTAAATGTTTTTCTTAGGGCATAAAAACTGAGCACTGATTTTTCTCAAATAAAAACTATAGAGAATAATGACTAGTCAGCTACAGGGGAAACAATTGAACAAAGCATAGTCATTGAAGAGCAAACTTGAACTCACTAGGGATAAAATGTCATATTCCAATACCTTTCTTTATAATCAGATTGCACTGAGAATAATCCCCCTGCTCAGTGATTAATGTGATGGGCCTTAGATAATTCAGAGGCACCAGTAACAGCTTGCTTTCATTACCTGCTGATTTGCCAGTGAAACAAACATATACACATACAATACATCAACAGATATTGTCCAATTTAGGGAACTTTTGGGAGGTGACAAAATAAAGTAAAAAGTATTGTTGACTAACTATTCTGACACTCCCCCACTCCATGAAAGACTCAGTATCTTTTAGGAGAAAATATATTTGGATTGCTCTGAATTCTTTAAAACAGAGAATAAGAATAAAAAATTTCATATATGAAAATGATCTTTAAGACAATTTAAGCTAATTGATGGGTGAATGGAAAATTATTTCTATATCTTTGGCTCTTACCTTGAAGGAGAAAAGGGAAAGGAACAAGAATGTATTATGTGCCTGTCATGAGCCAAGAATTATGCCCTGGATGTGATTTTTACACCCTATGTGGCAAGTTATGTTATTAAACCCATTGTAGAGTCTAGGAAATTGAGGCAGACAGAAGATTGAATGACTTGACCAGGTTCACAGAGATAGTATTTGAGACTAGATTCAAAATCAGTTCTTCCTGACTCCTGCTCTGGCACTGAATCCACTCTGCCACCTCAAGGCACTTCCCTTCTAATACAGCCCATTGAACTTTTTCATAATCTTAATTCTTAGAATGTTTATTTTCATATTAAGCTTAAATTTGCCACTTTGTGGTTTCATCTCATTAGTTCTTCATTTTGATATCAAACTGCTCTCTGTCCTGCTAATAATATATCTGGTAAATTATATTTAATTCTGGATGTTATAGCTGAAGAAGGAAATTGGTAATATGTTGTAATAGAAAGATGGTTCGCATTGTAGTCTTGAAGCTGTGGTTTCAAATGCTGACCCTATCACTTATTGTGTACCATAGTAAGCTATAATATAACTTATATAAAGTATTGTATAAATTTAATAGGAGTGGGTTATAGAATCAGGATTTTTCAGAGGACCATGATCCCTGTGAAGGGGATGGTGCAGCTTATCCAAAGGGCAATGCTGACTCTGGTCAAAACGAAGTTTTATTTCTTGATATAATATAGTATGTAAAGCCAGTCTTCCAATTGACAAAATTATCCAGATGAACTATCTCCACTAGCCATATTCACTACAATACTGATAATTTTTAATCTATTTTATCGCTTTTGACTTTGAGTGTTCAATCATAATAGAAGGAAAGAATTAGTGAGAGATTCTAAAATATGGTTCTTTGTTATTTTTGTGTGGTCATTTAGCTTTGAACCACTGAGCTAGGAGAGATGAATTGATTTGTTTTTGAGGCAGCAGACATTACAAAAAACCAACTGCACCCAGACAAAACAATTTAACTGCATAGAGATGTATAATTAGAATTTATGCCTGGCTTCATTATAAATATATAAAAAAAACTGTGGCATAATTTCTCCATGTCTATTATGAGACTACTCACTCCATTTCCATAATTTGTGTATTATGACTTTATCATGGGATTACCAGCCAAAACTTTCCTTTCATCTTGTAGTTCAAGCCTTCCAGTATTTTTAGAATTATTCTCATTGTAAAGAATAGAGCTAGGTGAAAAACAAAGTGTTTGTTAATTCAAAACATTAGAGACATATTGATTTGGATATATTGAAAGAGGGATGGAGTAGCCATTTGAGGATTTGGCTCTCAATCCTGGCTTAGATGCCTGTGAGACCTTAGGCAAGTAGCAATTCCGACTCAATTCCAGGTTCCTCACTAGGAAACTTGGACTTGGTATTCATCAGAGCCAATGAGAAATTTCCACATGTAATCTGCCAATCAAAAACAAAAGACTAGACAAAGGCTGTGGTAATGAGGGTCTATAGGGGAGGCAAGAGAATTATAATTTGGGACACCACACAACACTGGAGTACTGAAATTCAAGAGGAGAGTGTTGGATGCTTTTTTCTTCCAGAGTGGAGGAATTAGGTTTGAAACAGTATAGCAGCAGGTATGAGGAATTTGAAACATTCTATAATTTTACAAAGTATAAGAGTGACTAGTAACTGTTATGTAAGTTGTTTTTCAAATATGTGACTTGGGAGTTTGAAGGAATATTGACATCTGGCCAGAACAGGAATTCTTAGTTGTAGCCATCCATAGGCAGTATCCAATAGAAAAAAGTTTTAAGTGGCTTGAACCAGCTCAACCATTCTCAGGCTGTTCATCTTTAGGGCCCAGGCAAGGTTGGCTCATAGTTAGCTCATTCAACAGATCCAATTAAACATTTTGGTAAATGTTTAACAACTGTCTTTCCAGGAAAAAAATGTATACATGTTGTAAATTTTATATTGTAATCAACATTACTGATACTTTCTCATGTTTAGACTATAAACAAAAGAGCAAATCAAGCCCTGATCCATTTGGTGATTCTGATATGTAAATGAAAACATTGAACATTTAATAATCAGCTTTCACACAATGAGAGCTAGCTCCAACATGCCCCTATATTTAAGGTTTTATTCAGTCGTTCCGTTGTTTAGTTGTGTCTGACTCTTTGTGACAGCATGGATCGTAGCACACCAATTATTGTCCATGAGGTCTTCTCTGCAAAGATTCTGGAATGGTTTGCCATTTCCTACTGGTTTAAAGCAATTGGAATTTAAGTGACTAGGGTCACACAGCTAGCAAGTGTCTGAACACAGATTTGAACCCAGGTCTTTCTGACAACAGGTCTAGTTTTCTATCCACTAAGCCATCTAGCTGCCTCCAAGATCCAAGGTAATAATTTATTTCTCATGACCTAAAATGCTACTAATTATAAAGGAAAGTTTAGTGATTAATAAGCTTTGTGATTAGTTTAACTGCCATTTGTGAAAACATCTAAATGACTATAACAAAAGATACCTTCCTCGCTTCCCTGTCCTTTTAAAAATTACATTTTTACCAACTCTACTGGGCAATTGTAGTCTCACTGAAACAATCACTCCTGCTTTTGCTAAAGAATGAAAGGGTTTAAAAAATTATAGCCTAGACTCAAATAGTTTCACATTTGCAAAGATTTTATAGTGAGAAAATGCTTTATACCCATTACTATTTCATTTGGTTCCCAAACTAGCAAAGACATTATCATCCCTATTTTAATGATGTGGAAACAGAAGGTCAAATCGACTTAATGCCTTTCCACACAAATAGTAAATGGCCAAGTAAGGACTCATTTTAAGTTGTTTTTGTGTTTTCCTAATTCTAAACTGTGTTCTTTGCACAAAACCAAAGTTCTTTTAATTAATATATCTATGACATGTTGAAATATATAGACTTGACGTGTACTCTATTAATTATTTTTTAAACAACTTACTATGCTTTTTTAATGGTATTGTTGTCAGAAAGAGTAAAACCTGCTAATCCCATTCAGAATTATGTAAATAGTTTTTATATCAGTCATTTAATCTTACCAACATATATGTTGAGTCAAATTAGCATTTAAATGTATGGTCACACATTGGCATTGGAGTTTACATAACATCAATCTCTGTTCTAACTCTTCCATTTTAGAGGCTGACTATAATACTGGCATTCTATATTAGTTCAGATTAAATGCTGGAGACAAAACGAAAAAACTGGTAATTTATTGATCTATGTACACAAAGGATGCTTTTCCTTAAAGTAGTAACTGTACATTATAAAGATACAGTGGCCCTTATCCTCAGTTTTGAAAGACTCCATCTTGTTTCTTTCCTTATAGAAATAAATATAGTAAATAGGTCCTCAGGCACTCAGAAAGTCTGAGATGCCTACATTCTATACAGTTCAAACCCTTTAAGACATCAGATGATTTGGAAGTTATGCCAGAAAAAGCAGGACCAATTAAGTCCCAGGAGCTGTTCTTCCGTTTTTAATTAAAATCTGTTTATTTTGGGAGTGGGAGGAAAGAAGTTGCATCAAAGAAATGGTGAACCTATTCCACTCCTCAAATTTCTAAGGACTCATTTTAGAACAGAAAGAGGAAAATAAAAGTTTCACTTTAAAATTATATGGTCTAAGATTAATCATTCTCTTGCAATACATTCATTACATTTTAAAACCCTGTAATTGGGAATTTTTCTGAGTTGGTTGGTTACCACTATTTCTACTTGCTAACAGTTGGTTCACAATAAGAACTACTCTGTAAGCTTGAAAGTAGTAAACATTTTTTAAAAGTCTTTACAGTTTTAAATTTCTCAAAAATATTAGCTCTTCTTTGAACTAAAATAATTAGGTTTTACTGTCTGTTAAATATAGATTATTTAGTCATTGATTATCTATATTTTCGAGAATTATGAAAGCCTTTTATTTCACTTTTGTTCTAAACTATTGTTCATTTCTCTGCTTGCTTACATCTCAAAGGGGTGTTTCATATTCATCCATTCATTCAAGTGCTTTTGAACAACAACATTAATAATATAACAGCTAACACTTAAATCCTTTATAAAATTTGCAAAATATATTTTCTATCTATGTATTTAATCTTATTTGATTTTTTCAGTACTTCTATGCAATAGGTGTTGCAGGTGTTATTTTCCATATTTAGCAGATGAAGAAACTGAGTTACAGAGAAATAAATTTATGATTCCATGGTCACAGTCAGTAAGTATCAAAGATAGTTTTTAAACTCATTTCTCTCATGACTCCAAATCCAATACAGTTTCCCACTATACCCATACCACCCTGGCACCCCGTATTAATAGGACATTTTTTTGGAAGTGGATGTTGGAGTGAGCTTATTTTGAATCCCCAAAACATATCTCTAACTTTACGGCCAATATGTTGATTGAGAATGTTTATACACAAATACACATACATATCTGGAACTCATGCCATCAAAACATGGCCCATTTAATTTTTGAACAGCTATTTTTAAAAATCTTTCCTATTTTGAAATTTTTCCATTAATCCTTCTTTTCCTGAGCCTATTCTATGTTCATTATTGCTCTTACCTCATTTTAATTAATTAATGGAATAATTGATACAAACTAAAAAATAAACATGCTCATGTTTATTTCATATACAAACATAAAAAATATACACACAAACATATTATATATATAAATACACATACATAGTATTTTGAGGGAAAAGAAGGTTATACAAAATATTAAATATTAAAAAGAAAGCATTTTTCTCTCCTACTTCCTCCTGTATTCAGGAGAAAAGAGAAAAAAAAGGAAAAAAAAATTAAAAGACTAAATCCATAACAAGTAGGCATTGCATCAATTCATACATTGGTCATTCCCCAAAATGTATCTTATCCTGCATATTTAATACATAATATCTCTTTCAAGAAATGAGTAGAATCATTAACTGAATGGTTGAACAAATTATTTCATTATGAAAGGATGTTACTCTGCCATAAGAAATGATGAAAGTAAAGAATTCCAAGAAATAAGGAAAGAATCTTTTTGAACTGATATAAAATTAAGTAAGCAAAACCAGGAGAAAATTTTATACTACAACAATGATATTGCACAAATCAACAACCTTGAAGGACACAAGAACTCTAATTTATACAATGATCAACATGATTTCAGAGAACAGCTACTCATGAATTATTTTAATTGACTTTTAAAAAGCTGAAATATAATTTTCTCTAGTTCTCTGTAAAAAATATGGACACAGGAAGGACCATGAGAATATGCCATCACAATGGTCAAGACAACTCAATTCAGTTAAATTCCACAACTATTCATTATGTATGTATGATGTATTAGGAATTAAGAATATATATATATATATATATATATATTTTAGAACCCTTACCTTCCATCTTAGAGTCAGTACTGTGTATTGGCTCCAAGGCAGAAGAGTGGTAAGGGTAGGCAATGGGGGTCAAGTGAATTGCCCAGGGTCACACAGCTAAGAAGTGTCTGAGATCAGATCTGAACATAGGACCTCCTGTCCCTGAGCCTGGCTTTCAATCCACTGAGCCACCCAGCTGCCCCCAGGAATTAAGAATATAAAGACAAAAATGACCTTCCCTTAGTCCTCAAGTATCTTATATAGGGACAAAGGACAATGGGGGGAAAACTTACAAACCATTTGGTCCAATTTCTCCTTTTACAGATGAGGAAATAGAGGATCAGGAACATTAAGTGAGAAATTAAACCAAGATGTTCTGACTCTAAATATAGCACTATTTCCACTTTATCTTCTTGTGATAGCCTGAAAATAAACTATAAGGTGAAATAAATTGAGCCAAAACAATTTTGTATAGATGCAATATGATGGTTAACAAGTCAAAAAGATCTTGGACAAAGTCTAAGCATGTGCAACACTCTGCAAATTGCAGTAAACTTCAACATGGATAGAGAATCTGGTGATGATGATTGACACCTGGGGAGACTGAGACATGCTGTCATTAATGTTTGTAAGGACATATACCCAGAATAAAAGCACTAGAGTATTCATGTACAATAGAGATATTCTTCATATCCTTTTAGTTGGTGTGTTCGGAAAAATTACTAATAGAAATCATGATTTTCTTTAACTAATTCTTGACCTTGCCAGGACATGATTAAGGGAAGGGTGGGATAAAAAGTGGTTGAGTAGGGAGCAGTGACAGCTAACTTTTCATTCCATTCCAACTTGGATTCTGTGATTCTAGGATGGAGTAAGAATGAAAATGTCCCAAATTGGGGATACTTCAAAGGAAAATAATAGGTCAATAATTTTCAACATATTCAGAATTTTGTCTACGTTTTAAACTGATGTTAGGAGTTCATGATTACACTGCAAAACATATGTAAGAAAGGGGAATTGCACTAAAATTATAAATAAATGTCACATTTCTTAAAATATATAAAATAATAAATGTAACATCAATCATAAGATGTGTGGGAAATATATCTATATATCTATGATCTCGTTTTTTTCTTCTCTTTTAGATTATAAACACTCTAATACCTTCTGATTCTTGCCTACATCTTTATTTTTAAATAATTGTAATGATGTTTTTATTTTTAATCCAGAGGTCTCTGTGATAAGTGAAAATCCGCCAAGTAGTGGCATTCACTGCAAGAAGCCTCAGAAGGCGTAGGACTTTTGGGTGTCATAGGGCTTGAAATAAATTAAAACTTTTACTAAAACTTAACAAAAACATAACACCAAAGAGCAACACCTGGACAAGGAAAGATGCTGAATGTATAGGCGCAGTGTGGAAGAGAAAATAGACCAATACTACAGTCACTGAGCCAATCACTGCCCAGGATACAGAACACAGTGCTTTAGTTAGTCAACTTTCATCCCATCAGCCAATAGTGTAGCTTGTACAGTCTCAGAAGAGTAGGTGGAGGAAGGGTCCTTGGACCTTCCTTCTTTCTTTTCCTTAAACCTGATAAATCAACCTTCTCTGTGCATCTTTTAAGTTGAATCGAGCAGGAGCTCTGTCCTGCTATTGTATTTGGTTTTGTGTCCTCCACAAAGGGCTTTGTTTTTGATTGGTATGGAAGGGTTTTCACAGAAGATTTGACTTTTGCTTCTAAGCCACCATCTTGACTCCCAGAAGTCCTCTTTTTTTTAATATTTACCTCCCATCTTAGAATTAATACTGTGCATTTTTTTTTCCTAAGGCAGAATAGCAGAAAGGGCCAGACAAAGGAGATTAAATTACTTGCCGAGGGTCACAGAGCTAGAAAAGTGTCTGAGGCCAGATTTAAACTCAGAAACCCCAGTCTTTAGGACTGGATCTATTCCTGGAGCAACCTAGCTACTTCCTTGTCTTTTAATCCTTAAGGAGTACTTTGTAATAAAATCTATACAAATCTTTTGTGTGTCTTGGGAGGTAGATGTCCAAGTATTTTATGGATTTTGTAGGTATTTGGAATGATTTTTCCCTTTCTATTATTGCTTCTTGTGCTTTGTTATTAATATATAATGATGTAATTAATTTTTAGAATATTTATGTTGTAGGTGAAAATTTTACTAAAGCTATTAATATTTTAATTTAGTATCTTTGATCACTCCCTGGAACTTTCCAAGTAAATAAAGTATCCAAGTTTGTTATCATTATCAAACATGGATAATTATTTTTCCTCTTCATTTCTTTCATTTCTTTCCTTTACTGATATTGCCAACATTTCCAGTACTAGACAAATAAAAGTGGGTAAAGTGGGTGATCATCCTTCCTTCACTGCTTTAAATTATTGGGAAAAGTTCCATTCTTCTTTTTTCAGGAAACAGACCAAGCAATGATATTACTAGCTATAAGGGTATACATAGTTTTATAACTCTGTGGGTGTCATTTCAAATTTTTCTCCAAAATAGATCAGTTCAGAGTTCCCCAATAGTACATTAGTGTCCCTAATTTCCCACAACCCTTCAAATATTTGTCACTTTGCCCTTTTGTCATTTTAGCCAGTCTGATGGGTATGCGGTATTATCTCAGAGTTGTTTTGGTGTGAAGTTTTCAAATCATTAGTATTTAGAGCATTTTTTGTCTACTTATATATGACTTTGATTTCTTCACCTGAAAATTGTCTGTTCATATCTTTTGTCCATTTATCAGTTGTGGAATGATTTTTTTCTTATAGATTTGACAAAGTTTTCTATATATTTTAGATATGAGATCTCTATCACAGAGGCAGCCAATAACCCCTTCCCCCAATTTTCTACTTTCCTTCTAATCTTGACTACATTTATTTTCATTTTATAAAAATTTTCAATTTAATGTACTTTAAATTATCCCTTTTATATTCCAAATCTCTTGTGGACTCATAAATTCCTCTCCTATCCATAAATCTGATAAGTAGTAAGTTCCCTGTTCTTCTGATTTACTTATGGAATCTCCTTTTATGTCCAAAATATGTATCTATTTTGATATTATCTTAGTGAATCGTGAAGATATTTCTCTATGTCTGATCTCTGGTGAACTAGTTTCCAGTTATACCAATAATTTTTACTAAACAGTGATTTTTTATTTTATCCCCCAAAACTGGATCTATGATTTTGTCAAATATAAGATTACTATAATCTTTTACTGCTGTTTGTTGGGTCAAGACTTTTTTATTAATTCCTTTGATATTCTTGATCTTTCCATATGTCCCAATATATTTATAGCATCTCTTTTTGTGGTGACAAATAATTGGAAACTTGGGGGATGTTCATCAATTGGAGAAGAGCTGAACAGACTGGGGTGTATGATTGTGATGAAATTCTACTGCATTTTAAAAAATGAGGAATAGACGGATAAAAAAGAACCACACACATACATACACACACACACACACACACACACACACACACACACACACCACACACATGGAAAGAAATACACAAGTTAATGACTAATGAAATGAGTAGAACCAGGAGAAATTATACAAAACCTCAGAATTAATCTGAAAGAATAAACTGTCAATGTTACCTCCAGAAAGTGAACAGAAAGGTGAAATATAAAAGACAATTTATATTTACATATAGCCACCCTGACAATATATTTTATGATGTAGGGAGGTTGGGGTAGGGGCTGGGACACTTCTGGATGGTATTTATTATGTAGATATGAAGAAAAGTATGCTAAAATATAGATTTCTGATTTCTTTGATGTACTATCTTCTTTTTTCTTTGTATATAGGAATACTTCATTGTTTTTAAATTTAGAATTAAATAAAATAGAAAAAAAGAAAAAAGTTCTAGTGCATACTCATTGTGGGTTATTTCTGGCTTTAGATAGAATCTTAATTTTTTTAATTTTATTTTTTAGAAAAAAATTTTTTTCATGCTTACATGATTCATGTTCTTATTCTCACCCCCCCAATACTCCCTTCCCCCCTCTCAATAGCTGATGTGCATTTCCACTGGTTTCTTCATGTGTCATCAATCAAGACCTATTTCCATATTATCGATAATTGTACTAGGGTGGTCATTTAGAGTCTACATCCCAAATCATGTCCGTATCAACCCATGTGTTCAAGCAGTTGTTTTTATTCTGTGTTTCCACTCCTGTAGTTCTTCCTCTGAATGTGGATGGCATTTTTTTTCCATAAATCCCTCAGAATTGTCCAGGGTCATTACATTGCTGTTAGTACAGAAATTCATTACATTTGATTTTACCGCAGTGTATCAGTCTCTGTGTACAATATTCTCCTGGTTCTGCTCTCTTCACTCTGCATAAGTTCCTGGAGGTCTTTCCAGTTCACATGAAATTCCTCCAGTTTATTATTCCCTTGATCACAATAGTATTCCATCACCAACAGATACCACATTTTGTTCAGCCATTTCTCAATTAAAGGGCATACCCTCATTTTCCAGTTTTTTGCCATTTTTTGTACAATTGATTTAGGTCCTTATATATTTGAGTAATTAGACCTTTGTCTTAGTTTTTTGTTATAAAGATTTTTTCCCAATTTGTTGCTTCCCTTCTAAGTTTGGTAGCATTGGTTTTGTCTATACAAAACCTTTGAAGTTTAATGTAGTCAAAATTATTTTACCTTTTTTGATTTTTTTCTAACTGGTTTTAAAATCTTTCCTTTCCCATATATCTGACAAGTATACTATTCTGTTCTCAGTTAATTTACTTATAGTTTCCTTCTTTATATTCAAGTCATTCACCCATTCTGAGTTAATCTTGGTATAGGGTATGAGATATTGATCTAGACCCAATCTCTCCCATATTGTTTTCCAATTTTCCCAGCAGTTTTTGTCAAATAGTGGATTTTTGTCCCAAAAGCTGAATTTTTTGGGTTTATGGAAGACTGTCTTGCTGAGGTCATTTACCCCTAATCTATTCCATTGATCCTCCCTTCTGTCTCTTTGTCAGTACCATATTGTTTTGATGACTGCTACTTTATAGTACAGTTTAAGATCTGGTACTGCTAGGCCACCTTCATTCATGTTTTTGTTTTCATTATTTCCCTTGATATTCTTGACATTTTGTTCTTCCAAATGAACTTTGTTTTAGTTTTTTCTAATTCTGTAAAAAAGTTTCTTAGTAGTTTGATAGGTATGGCACTAAATAAGTAAATTAATTTGTGTAAAATGGTCATTTTTATTATGTTAGCTCATCCTACCTATGAGCAATCAATGTTTTTCTAATTGTTTAGATCTAGTTTTAATTGTTTGGAAAGTGTTTTGTAGTTGTTTTCATATAATTCCTGTGTTTGTTTTGGTAGATAGAGTCCTAAGTATTTTATATTGTCTAGGGTGATTTTAAATGGTGTTTCTCTTTCTAACTCTTGCTGCTGAGATGTGTTGGAAATATATGGAAATGCTGGTGATTTATGTACATTTATTTTGTATCCTGCAACTTTGCTAAAGTTGTTGATTATTTCTACTAGCTTTTTAGTTGATTCCCTAGGATTTTTTAAGTAGATCATATCATCCACAAAAAGTGACAGCTTAGTCTCCTCATTGCCTATTTTAATACTTTCAATTTCTTTTTCTTCTCTAATTGCTACTGCTAGTGTTTCTAGTACAATGTTAAATAGTAGAGTTGATAATGGTCATCCTTGTTTCACTCCTGATCTTATTGGGAAGGCTTCTAATTTATCCCCATTGCAGATGATGCTTGTTGATGGTTTTAGATATTTACTGTTTATTAATTTTAGGAAAGGTCCTTCTATTCCTATACTTTCTAGTGTTTTCAGTAGGAATGGATATTGTATTTTGTCAGAGACTTTTTCAGCATCTATTGAGATAATCATTTGATTTTTGTTTGTTTCTTGTTGATATTGTCAATTATGAGGATGGTTTTCCTAATGTTGAACCACACTTGCATTCTTGGTATAAATCCCACCTGATCATGATGAATAATTTATTTTAAGAAAATGTCCCTCTAAGCTTGTACATTGTAGGCTTTTTACATTAAAGAAGTACGGTACTTTGTCAAAGGATTTTTCTGTATCTATTGAGATCATGTGTTTTAGAAGGCTTTGGATTTAATATGAATAATTGTCTTCCTTGTTTCCTTATGTTCAAGTATCTTTTTATGTCTGCTATAAAACACATTTGATCATTATAAATGATTTATCGGATAAATCAATAATATGTTTTATAGGAATTTGTTTAAATTTTTCAAGTTGATATTCCTTAATGATGATCCTGTCTTGTAGTTTGTCAATTCCAGTTTTTTGTCTTCCCTTATTTTAGGTATTAGAACTATATATTTCATAAAATATTTTTGAAGGGTGTTTTTATCAATTTTGGAGAACAATTTTTTAAAGTATATGGTATTAGCTGTTCATTAAACATTTGATATCATTTTCCTTTAAATTCATCAGGTTCTGGTGTTTTTATCTTTGCTTCTTCCTTTATATCTTGGTCTATGAGACAGGATTATTTAAGATCTCTATTTATTATTCTGATAATTTGTTATCTTTTTAAAAGTTTTTCTCTATTTTGTGTTCTCATTTTTAAACACACAACTTCTGATTTTTAATTTGCCATGGTTTCATATTTTTGCCCATTTCCCATTTTGTTGAGTTCATTTTTGCTTGCTACTTATTAAGAATATTTTGAGATTTTAAAATGGTATTAGTCTTTAAAAATTTATTTTCAAATATGTACTGCCTATAGGACTGAGCTATATTTATGAAAATAAGATCCATTCCCCAACTGATTGCCTAAAGATATAAAAAAGCAGTTTTTATACAAATGAATCAAAGATATCTATAGCCATAGAAAAATATTCTGTTAATCACTATTTATTAGAGAAATATGAATTAAAACAACTGAGGTACCACCTTACACCTATGCTAAATGATAAATGTTAGAAAGATGGGGGAAAATAGGTATGTTAATGAAATGTTGGAGCTGCAAACTAGTCCAACCATTTTGGGGAGCACTTTGGAGGTAGACCAAAAGACCATAAAATTATGAAAGATCCAACAATATAATAATGCAAGACAATTCTGAGCGACTTATAACAGAGATTGCTATCCAACTCCAGAGAAAGAACTATTGTAGTCAGAATGCAGATCAACGGATATAATTTTTAACTTTAGTTTATTTAGGTTTAATTTTGGTTTTTGGTTTTAATGAGTATTCTCTTTAAACAACGATCGATATGTAAATATGTTTTGGATGATTTGCACACATTGCTTACCATTTTGGGAAAGAAGAAGGAATAGAGGGAGACAATTTGGATCATATAACTTCAGAAAACTTACATGGAAAATTGTTATTGCATGTAATTGGGAAAAATAAAATCTATAAAGGTCTTTAACATTAGGTATGCTATTTGACCCATTTTATATTACTAGCTTTGGATCCCAAAAAGATGAAAGAAAAATGAAAAAAGGCCATTTATGAACAAAATTATTCATAGAAGCTCATTGTGATAGTAAATAATTTGAAATCAAGGAGATATCATTATTCATCTAATGCCTGAACAAGTTATGTCATATGATTATGATGCAGAGTAATAGCAATATTCTAAAGATGATAAACTGTAAAAGACTTGACTAAACTGATCAGTACAATGATCCAAGATAATTTGAAAGGATTCAAAATTTTTAAAAAATGCTATCTTTCTCCAGGGAGAGAATCAGGGAACTATGAGTGCGAATTGAAGTACAATTTCTCATTTTATTTCTTTTACTTGCTTTTGGGGGATATGGCTAATGTAGAAATATATTTCTCATGATTTTACATGTATAATTTATATATTGCTTGAAATAGCAGAAAGTAGGAAAGGGCTAGGAGGAAGGGAAATAAATTGGAGTTAAAAATTATACAAGAAAATATTAATATAAATAATTTAATTGAATTTTAAAAATAGCTCTTATTTTTCATCATTATTTCTAGAGTGATTTTCATTTCTATCTTTTATTTCCTCTCAAATTTTTACTATTTCTTTTTGTGTTTGTCTTAGATCTTTTTCTGTTAATTCATTAATTTTCATTGCATTATTCAGTTTGTTAATCTTTACTTTTTAATTTTGTTAATATATTGTTGTAAAGATATGATGTTCCCCTGAAAAATGCTTTAGCTATTCCTCAGAAGTCTTCATATATTATTTCATCATTTTAATTGTCTTTTATAAGTTAATCATTGTTTTTTCTGATTTATTCTTTAATCCACTCATTATTTAATATATTATTGTTATGCCACCATGAGGTCTTCATTATCTTTCTGTGATCCTTGAGATAATTTATATTCTTATTTAAATGTAAATGATATATTAATTATTTTTGTCTTTTTACATTTGTGTGCCATATCTCTGTGCCCTGATACATGATTAATTTTTGAGAACTTTCATTTGTGTAAAGAAATATTTACATTGTTTTGTTGTCCCATTTAGAAGACACCTGGAAGTTTTTGTTTGTTTCTTTTGTTTTGTTTTGTTTTTTACTCTAGTTTCTTCAGAAATTTGTTTGGTTGCATATTTTTTCTTTTATCTTTGTTTTTAGATTCATCCCAAATTGATAGTGGGATATGGAAATATTTTGTCACTATTATATTATTGTTGATATCTTTGAATTTCAGAAAATATTTCATTTATTAATTTGGATGCTAGGTCATTTGTAGCATATAAGTATATTAGTTCTATTGATTTGTGGTCAATAGTTCCTTTCAATGTGATAGAATTCCCTTCTTCATCACTTTTTTTTCAGTGTTTTTTTTTTAATTTGTCTGATAGCATGTTATCAACTACATTTTTGGATTCATATGGTTCAAAATGTTTTTTTTCTCATCCACATGGTTTTATTTTGTGTATGTGTATTTTTAAAATGTGTTTCTTGGAAGCAATGGATCATAGGATTTTCCTTTCTTAGCAATGTTACTCCTTTAAATTATATTGGATTGTTTGAACCATTTAGATTTAAAGTTTTAAGAATTAAATATATATATGTGTATATATATATGTATGTATGTATATATACGTATATATGTTATTCCATCTCTCTGAAAAGTCAGATTTTTCAAGTTATAATTTTTCTTCTCTTCTACTATAAATATAATATTGTTCCTTTATTTTTTTTAAAACTGATGTGGCCCTATTCCCACCATCTCTTTTCCTTTCACCCCAGAATTCTTCTATTCATTTGTTACCCATTTCTTTTTAGAATCTTTTTTTATTAGATTTCTCTCTTGCTGTAACTTGGTTATATATTTCTACCTCCTTTTTTGACCCCTCTTGGCTAGATTCTCCACCTTTATTTCCTCCCTTTCAACTAATCTTATTCATTTTTTAATCCATTTTTTGCCTATTTCAAAAGAATTTTTTTTCTGATCCCTTCTTTATCTATCTTCTCTTTCTATCTACATTTGTTTTTTCTGATTTATTGCTTCTATAATCATCTGGACTCCTTTCTGTTTTATTCTTTATAAAATCAAAACTTCTAAGGTAACAGTTCTTATCTCTTCCATCTAGGTGCTTTTTGTCACTGCCTTGTAGGACTTAATCCTTCTCCCTTTCTTAACTGAGGATTATCGAACGTATCAGAAAGGGTACTGTATCATAGTAAGGCATTCTACTCCAACCCCTCTCCACACATACACATTGATCTGTGCTCTCTTTTGCTGATTTGTCACCCCACCACATTCATCAAATAACTTCATCCCTGTCCATGTTCTTCAATTCCTCAAGGTTCCAGTTTCTACTAGGATTGCAAATCACCTCCACTCCCAGGACAATACTCTTCAGGCACCAAAATTCCTTGGCTTCACCCAGTGTAAAGTCCTCACCTCTCTTCAACCACAGGAGCATTTGTCAGTGGAATCCAATCCTACCTCCAAAAGTAAGATTGCATTATTTTCTTCCTCTTTTCAGTCTTTTCCCCATTGTCTTAATGCACTCCATTAGAGACTTTTTGTCTTCTGAGATTAATCATATAGTCTCATATACACTTTCCCTTCAGTCTTAGGATCATATTACCTCTTTCTCTCTATTATCCTACCTGTCAGCCTTTTCATGTTCCATCCTCTATTTTATTGTAATCCCATAAAAGAAACATTTGCTTGTAGATGAACTATTGTCAGGTTCTGTTCACAATGCTCCTTGTTCTCTTCATTGATGACTCTCCCACCTTTCTGCCATCCTGTCTCTTTGCAAACATTTAGAAAGAAATCTCTCACTGATTTTCTGTTGTCACTTCATTACAATTGAAGTCTGTTTTTATTCTCTCCTCTGATATTTGTTTTTTTAAGGTGTTTAAGATGCAAATAATTTCATCAGATTTTGTTTTCTTTCTAAAAATGCTTCAAATTTTTCTTTATTTTTCAATGTCCATATTTTTTCCTGTATGGTTAAGCTCAACTTTACTCTGAGTCACCCTGAGTTGAATCTGACCTCCAGGACTATTTGGAATTCAATATTCCATTCCCTTCTCCTCTTTCTAATGGTTGCCGATCCTTTAATAAAATATCTTTTCCTTTGTACCTGAAGGTCTTTCTCTAGATGGCTAACAGAACTTATTGTTTCTGAATTGAATTGTTAAATTTAACCAGTATGTGTCTTGGAATTTACAAACTTTTTTTCCCCTAGAGGCACTATGAGAATCATTTTGACTTTTTGGCAGCATTTTTTCTATTATTTACTTTAACATGATATTAAGAGGTTTTGTTTGTTTCTTTGTTTTTTGTCCTACCATGTTTTACTGAGGGATCCATGATTCTTAGGTTGTCTTGAAACATATTATCTTTGGGATCCATGTTTTGTCTGTGTAGTGAGCCTATTTTTTAATGTTCTTGATTTTTCTTCTCTTCTAAAATATCTTAGATTTCTGTGAATTTGAATTTCTAATCTACTGTTCTCTCTTTCTTTTGTGAAGCTTGCCACTGAAGATTTAAGTTTTTTGTTTATTTTTTTCCTATTCTGTTCATTATTTTTTCTGTGTAGGACATAGATTCTGATCTCATCATTCTCAGTGAGCTTCAGTTAGTTTTTATTGTTGCTATATTTTTTGGATTTTTGGTGTCCTAGATCATGAAAACAGCTGAAGTGGCTTCATATTTAGTGCATAATTTCTGTGTTGTGGAGATATGAATTAACTTAAGGATGGGAGAAAATATATAGACATCCATCTCATTGCTTACATGAACTAGAAACTGTCCATATATTGTATTTTCATAACTATTCCATGGAGAGAGAGAGACTGCTTTGTTTTTCTTTTTCCTAGCTTTACTGTAGAAGCTCAACTCTGTTCTCTTAATAAAAAAGTAAATACTTAATATGTATGTTCATATATAATTGAAATAACTTTGAATATATTCATAGAAATCTCTTAATTCGACTTTATAACAGATCATACTAGAATATTAGTTACAACTGGGAAAACTGTTTAAACTTTGAATATATTCATAGAAATCTCTTAATTCCATTTTATAACAGATCATACTAGATTATTAGTTACAATGGGGAAAACTGTTTATTGATGTAGCCTAATACTTGGACCACAAACAAAAATGACAATTTTGGAACTAACTATATCTAAAGTAATAACCTTTGTATCATTTCCTTACCTGGTGTCTTCTTCTGATAGCTTGGCAGACATTAAGTTCTTTGTAACCTTTCTTTAATCAAAACTATCAACTTGTTTTTCATTTCTGGTATTTTCTGATTTCCATCCAATTCATTCCATCTTTCTGGCATTCAAGGTATCGGCACGGAACACAGAATCCCAGGTGCAGATCATCAGAGTTGTTTTAAAGAGGACTATCAATTTCCTGTTCCATGACATAATGTCCTACATTTGCATCCCCCAAAATTGTATTCATTTTTCTTTGGCTGAAAGCACATTCCAAGTTCACATCTAATTTGCCATCTAGTATCACTACAAGGTTTTGTTAAGCAGGGCTGCTTTCTAACTATCTTCATTCCATGCAAAGGAGGGGTGGAAGTGAATGAATAAACATACTGAGTATTATTATTTTCCAGATGTATTTGCTTGCATTTGTCCAGACCAAGTTTATTCTTGTTATATATTGAATATATGTATGACCTTTGATATCTCACATTATTTAACTTCCAGTTTTTAATAGGCCAAAACAATACCATCTAGGGATTCAATTAATGATGTATTACATTATAAGATCAATATATTGAACTAGGCAATATCTTGTATTTTCCATAGAAAAACTAAACATAATTTTTAAAACTGTTTTCAAAATAAGCAAATTGTTAAGTAAGCTTATTTGCATGTACATTTTTGTATTGCCCTTGTTTTTTGTGGTTTATTTTTTTAATATGAATTGTTCCCAAGGATATATTTTTAAAGATTTTTAAGTGTTTTTAGATTTTATAATACTATTCTGGATTTAGCAAATATCTAATAAAGTAAGTATTTCCATATACATAAAAGAATAGAAAAAAAGAGGAATTTACTTGACAACAGTGATCTTTTTGCTAATAATTTCAAAGGATACTCCAACTCCTTAGTCTATAGTTTTTTAATGAATATCCCCTACACCTGGAATATATTTCCTCCTAACAGCTGCCCCTTGGCTTTATATTTCTTTTAAGCTCAAAGAAAATAACATTCTTTGGAAAGAGGCATTTTCTTGTTACTTTCATGGCTAGCACCTTCTATTTAACATTATATTCTACTTTATATATATATATATATATATATATTTATATATATATATATATGTATGTGTGTGTATACATATATATTTATTAAGTTTATAGTTGTCTATAGGTTATTTCCTCCATTAAAATGTGAGCTACTTGAGTACAGGTATGTTACTTTGACCTTTCATTGTATTCTAAGCATTTAGCACAATTTAGGATTAACAAATGAAATGCCAAACATCAAATCTCTCTTATGTGCATCTTGTTTTGATAATAAGTTCAACATTTAAGTTACAAAATAGTTTGGCTTGTTTATGATTCTTCACAGGCCTTCCTTCTGTTTTATCTTGGCCTTTAAAATTTTTTCAGAAAAACATAGTTTGAAAAAAAACAAGTAATACATCAAACTTGTTTGAAAGTATATATAATGTTGTGTTCCATAGCCCTCTGCCTTGACAAAAAAGGGAGGGTGGGCCATTTTGTTTGGTGTTTTAATTTAGTCATAATTATAGAATATTGTTTCTGAAAAAAGGCATATTTTTAAGAAACAACTATTTTGCTCACACACATTATGAGAAATAAAGTCCTGTATACATATCTCTATGATGTGGTATCTGTTGGGATCAGAATATTATTGTGCTGAAAGGAATAATGAACTGGAAGAATTCCATGTGAACTGGAATAACCTTCAGGAACTGATTCAGATTGAAAGGAGCAGAATGAGGAGAACCAGATACACTGTGGCACAATCAAGTATAATGGACTTCTCTACCAGCAGCAATGCAATAATCCAGGTCAATTCTGAGGGACTTATGAGAAAGAATGTTATTCACATCCTGAGAAAGAAATGTGGGAGCAGAAACACAGAAGAAAAGCATTTCCTTGATCACCATGGTTCAATGGAGACATGATTAGAGATGTAAACTCGAAATGATTATTGCAAATATTTATTATATGGAAACAGGTCTTGACCAATGATACATGTAAAACCCAGTTGAATTGCTTGTTGCCTATAGGAAGAGGGAGGGAGGAGGGGTTGGAAATAATATGAATCATGTAGCCATGGAAAAATATTTTAAATTAATTTAATAAATAAATAAATAAAATATTCATTATGTATATTGGTCTTTAGTTTTTTCTTATTCTGTTTTTGTTCATCTTAGTTTAGTTATCAATACCATATTTGTGTCATAAGCTAGTATAAGATAAAGGATCAGAGAAGTTAAGCTTTATATGTTGTTTTGAAGTTTAGAAATTCTTAATTTAAAAAAGTTTTGAATTAGGCTGTGTAATCAATATAATATTATCCCAATTATCTGGAGAGAGAAAGCAAGACCCCAGAAAGACAAAATAACTTGAGTCTCATTACACAGATAGGAAATATTATATTTCAGACTCCAGATTTCAAATTCCTTTCTGTTGACATTGTACTACATTGCCTTTCATTAAAATAAAAGCAAAACAAGATCTACAATCATGGAAGGCCTTGAAAACAACAATAATTTAAATAGCTAGAAAATACAATTTCATTTTAAGTAATTAAGAAGTTGATCCATTGCTGCGTTTTCTAAGATACCTTAAAGTATTGTTTAAAAACTTCTTTGTAGTCTATTGATGAACTGCCTATTTCTTTATGACCTGTGCCATTGCTGCTCTGTCATTGGTTGGAGTAGAGAAAGTCACTTAATGGGCTTCCTAGTGAATAAGTTAAACATAGAGCACCTACCATTGTTAGCAAAGCAACATGAAAAATGCATAAATATGAGAAATCAATAAAGGAAATAAAACCAGCAATAACATTAGTCTTTAAAAAATGAACTCATCGACATGAATAGAGCATCGTTCTTACAAAATTATTTTAAAGCAAAATAATCATTACTTGGTTGCTCATTATCTCTTGTTTATAAACAATAACAAAATAGCAATGTATAATGCTGACATTTTTCTGCAACTAAGAAATCACAGGTCAAAATTAAATAAATGAACAAAGCAAACACATGAATAAAGAAGAAAACAGATAGATATAGGTAAATATAGTAATAAATTGAGAAAAATTTACTTTTGTAAGTAGCAGGAATGATTTCTTAGTCTTCCAAATTGCTACATACATTCATTATATCTCACATATGATGGATGAATGAAGAAATAATCTTATGGAGTGGCTAGGTGGCATAGCAGATAAAGTGTTGTGTCTGAAGTTCAGAAGACTCATCTTTATGAGTTCGAATCTGCACTCAGACAGTTACTGTGTGCCTCTGAGCTATTCACTTAAACCCATTTATCTTAGTTCTCTTCTGTAAATAAGTTATAGAAGGAAATAGTGAACCATTTCAGTATCTTTGCCAAGGAAACCTCCAAATAGTTTTAAAAAGAGTTGGAAATGACTGAACAACCATAGCAATAGCAACGGAGCTAATCTTTGAATTCAGAACATATGCCTCACCAGAGGGTATAGTTTTCTATCCATTGAAGAGTACCTATGCTCATTTTGAAGATAAATAAATAAAAGTACATAGGGAGATGAAAAATTGTTCTAAGGTCATGGATGTAGGAAGTGGTGGTAAAGAGTTGAATCAATCAATCAATCTATCTATCTATCTATCTGTCTGTCTGTCTGTCTGTCTGTCTGTCTGTCTACCTATCTTACTCCAAAAACAGAACACTAAAGGACTTTCTGTTTCACTTGAATTTGGTTCAATTTAGCAAAATTTTATTATTTTTGCATTAAAAAGAGGCATTCAACTCATATCATTCTGTATGATATTTTTTTCACAATGGCTGGTACCACAGTTTTGTTGTTTATTTTGTAAGCCACACACATCTAAAAAAGTTTAATTTTTTTAAAGGTATGCCTTTTACTTATTGATTGATAGTTTTCAAGAATAATTTCTTAGCAGAAGTCAAATAAGGAAAATTTGTGTAGGTAGTTTGAATCAGGGAAGTTTGGATAATACAAGATTTTTCCTTTTCACAAGTTATTCATTTTAATCTGCTTTCTCAATAATGTTCATCAATGCATTACATTCAGTAGTCTTATAGTTAAATTTGATTTGATTTGATTCCAGATACATTTAATTTGATACCAATAAAGGAAAAAATATCCACCTTAACGATTCACATCACAAAGGAACCTAAAAAACAAAAACAAAGAAACCCCTATAAACTTATTCAGTATAATTAAACCAGAAAGTATTAAACTATTGCTATGTGCAAGGTAATGTGCTAAATCCTATAGGTACAAAATAAAGCAAATAGTGCCTGCCCGGTAGTAACATACAATCTTCTGCAACAAACATGTAAAAGCACAAATAAGTGTAAAATAGTGTGACATTTAAGATAGCACTAAAAACAATGGTGTGGTTTAGTTTGGATAGAAACAAAAAATTTAAGATAAAGAATTTAAATAGTTGCAATTGACCAATGTATTCCAAGGCTCACGAATTTCAAGTTGCCAAATATATTTTGTTGTCTTCCAGTTTTTATTGATATCTCAGCTTTGTTTTTCTAAGGTATGCCTTTTCTAATAATGGTTGATGGCTTCATTGTTTCACTCACAATAATTTTAACTCATATTTTCGTGATATATTTTAATTCATTTTTTCTCTCACCAAGTAACATGGGTACATTAACAAAGATTGTAAAGAGGTAAAAGTGAGGGGGTGATTTACTGTAGATATTTTTGAAAATGTGTCGACTAATGTAATGGGATTTAGAATAAGTTATGATACAAACACATATGCATAGACACATTATTGTGTGTGTATACTATAAATATATAATGTGTCTATAATATATATGTAAACATATAGATATAGATATATACATATAATCTGGTTTACCTTTTTCTATAGAGAGAGATGTAAAAACTCACACATAAAATAATTGCAAAAGGAATATAAACAATATTGGCCAAAAATTATATATAAGCAAACTGGGTTTTTAATAGTAATATAAAGATGAATCAACTTTAATATTAGTAATCACATTATTAAAAATATTTTTGAAAAAATATAAATTATGCTAAATAATTTTAAAATAGCCATATAAAGATTTTCATATGACACTGTTATATATGCATATATTCATATAAACAAAATCTTTATCTTTTGTAATGTGTAAATACTAGGCATGTTCTCAATGAACAGAGGAGTAAAATAAGAATGCTTAGTCTCTCCACTACTATTTAATATGGTTCTGGACATGCTAGTGATAGTAAAATGAGACAAAGTGTTGTAGCCAAAAAGCCGAGACCCATAACTAACAGCTTGACAGCATCATACCCTTTAAGCAGGTGGGTTTTGATAGCGTCATGCTCTGCTCAGCAAGGCAGTTATCTGGAGCTCACAGTCCCAGGGACACCACTCCTCCCTAGCTCACAGTCCCATTGACACCACTCCTCCCTAGACAGGACAGCCTTGAAGATTAAGAATCATATCCTGTGGCACCTGGAAACATCCCTACTCCCACTGTCTAGCTATTAGCTAACCCTAAGACACAGGCACCTATACCCTAGCCCTTGAAACATATATATTCCCTCCTTTGAATGCACCACTTGGGATTCTCTTGCTGAGTTTCCCCAGCGCACACTGGCAATAAAGCTTTCTCCTGCTTGATTGCATTGTCTCCTGTGTTCCTCTGGTGGCCACCCATTTGAACCCTAACAAAAGACACTAAAGGCATATACATTGACAAAGAGAAGGAAAAAAAGCATATTGACCTAGAACATGATTTATTTTAAAAATTCAAACAAATGAAAAAGAGAAACCTGAGATAATTGTTTCACTAAAGTATCAGCATACAAAATAAATTTGTAAAAATCATTACCCTATATATATAGGGCAAAAAAATGGGATTATCTCATTTAAAATTAAACCAAAAGAAAATTTGTTACTCACTCTATTTAGGTACACTCAAAACTTTTACAACTAAAATATGAAACACCCCTTTAAAACAAATAATGGCTTAAAGAATTCTAGGACTATTTTTCCTCATTTTTGTATCACACTAGTACAATTAAAATCTTACATCTATTTAAATACATTTATAGATTTATTTTTATACTAATCAAGTCAACAGAGATATATACTTTATAAGAAAGGAAATAATGAAATAAAAGAAGTAACACTTCAAGACCTAAAATTGTTTTAAATTTATAACAATCAGTCATTTATGAATGTTTAAAAATAAATAAAACTTGATTCATGTACAATAGTAGATTAGGAAGAATAATTAATAATTAAGATCAATAATTCAATGTTGCTAGTAAATACTATATAGAACTACATTTGTCCTAATTATATATATACATAGGTAATATACATATGTATTATGTATTTATAGTAAGGATATATATGCTTATAGTTTGAAGTTCTCCCAATACATTCCTATCTAGAGGCTACAAAGTAGAATACTGGAGGGTGCTGAGATTGGAAACAGGAGGACCTGCATTCAAATCTGGTCTCAAATTGTTATGAACTATTTATTCTTTTTTCTGCCTCAGCTTCTTCAATCATGAAACAGTAATAATAATATCCTTACCTCACAAGAATTTTTGAGAAACAAATGAGATTACTGTTTGGAGATACTTGTTTCTGTGAATCACTATATCTTCCTGACATAATTACATAAGGATGTAGAAACTTCAACCATCAACAATCTTTTTCTAATAATTGTGATTTAAATAATTGAGGTTATAAACATGACTAGAAAACAATATAGTTTAGTATTTTCTGCTTCTATTTTTTAAAAATATCATATTAATTTTTATTTTTTAGAAAAATTTCCCATGGCTACATGATTCATGGTTTTACTTTCCCCTTCACCCCCTCAAACTTCCCCCCCATTGCTAACTCCCATTTCTACTGATTTTAACATGTGTCATCAATCAAGACAGTTAAATATTATTGATAGTTGCATTGGTGTGGTCCTTCCGGGTATACATCCCCAATCTTGCCCTCATCAAACCAAGTGTTCAAGCAGTTGTTTTTCTTCTATGTTTCCTCTCCTGTAGTTCTTCCTCTGAATGTGGGTAGTGTTCTTTTCCATAAGTCCCTCAGAATTATCCTGAGTTATTGCATTGCTGCTAGTACAGACATCCATTACATTCGATTTTACCACAGTGTATCGGTCTCTGTGTACAAAGTTCTTCTGGCTTTGCTCCTTTCACTCTGCATCAATTTTTGGAGGTCTTTTCGGTTCACATGGAATTCCTCCAGTTTATTATTCCTTTGAGCACAATAGTATTCCATCACAAGCATATACCACAATTTGTTCAGCCATTCCCCAATTGAAGGGCATATCCTCACTTTCCAGTTTTTTGCCAATTTGGAATTATGCCCAAAAGGCAATTAAAAGAATGCCTGCCCTCTGATCCAGCCATACCACTGCTGGGTTTGTACCCCAGAGAGATCATAGATAAATAGACTTGTACAAAAATATTTATAGCTGCACTCTTTGTGGTGGCAAAAAACAAAACAAAACTGGAAAGTGAGGGTATCTTCTGCTTTTAAATATTGAGATTCTTATCATCTCTACACTACAAATCATATTTGTATCTTGTGCTTGTTATAATCTATAGAGTCTCAAACCAAAATCAATGGATTATAGCAAGATGGAGACTATTCTTCAGGCTGACAAAGTACTAGAATTGGTCAAAAGATATTGATAGTAACTAGTTACACAAAGTGAGATTGTTTTCTAATTAGAGAGGAGTAATAATAATTTAAATAACTGTAATGACTTAAATATACTTGTGTTATTTTTATATGAATAGCTATACCTGCATATTTATATGTTCAGAAAACTATAGAATTTGGCCTATCTGCTACTCAATACTTTATTTTTTTAAAATTGAACTTGTCAATTTCTGAATTTCTGTAGTATGTGAAGTATATTATAATTGCTGGGTCAACAAACTTAAAACAAAAACATGATAAATGATAGTGTTAAATTTGGATGGTTTTAAATTTATGTTATTGAGAATAAAGAAGTATTTCTACTTTTAGGTCCTTTACTATTAGTAATTCTGTTTCCTGATTCAAGATGAATATGTATTGTCTTTATATAGTCACTTTGCTTTAAAAATGACTGTTTCCCTCCTTCATAGTACTACTTACTTCCCTCCTTACTATAGTATACTGTACTATACTATACTATAAATATAAAGTTTCATCTTATTAAGGTGTTTTTCTAGATGCCCTCAAAATCATACCACTAAGAATATCTAATGGGAAGTATATTGAAATGATTCTTTGTTGCTTTTTGTTGTTGTTGTTGTTTGGATAGACACACATTTTAAGACAGCTAAATTTAGTAGCAACATTTAATCAAGGTTACTCTTTGCATTTTGAAGTTTAATCTCCATTTCTCTCACTCATATTTTTCAATCAGGTGTCTAGACTCATCAAACCTTGAGAAAAATTGCATCCTTCATAATGATACCATGATCCTTATTGAATGATTTTATTTAAATTTGATTTCCTCTCAGAAATCATAACATTGGCTTTTCCATGGATGAGTACAAGCTCAGAACTATAATTTTCATTTTGATAGAAGGGTGAACTACTTGTCGTGGTGCAGAGACTTACCAGAAATCAAATGCACTAGGTTATCAGAAGTACTAAGGCTGTGGTGGAGCTATAGGCAATATGGTTTTGTCTCTAAGCTGGAGTAGAGAGATACAAGCTCAGATTGAGGGAAAAAATGTATTTTTTCTACAACTAGCAAACTTTGTTACCACTAGCTCCTTAACTAGGTTGTGGCATTTCAAAAGAATACAAATGAAATCTGAAATAACTGAGGAAACAAAGTTTTAAGCTTCCAAACATATTTATTGATTAAGCATAAGAATTAATTAAGCATAAACATTACATAAGAAATCAAGAATTAGCCTCCTCAGCTTGGCACTGGACCCTGAGTACAAGGGGAGACAGGTTTTTATTTTTTTTGCATTAAAAGAAAACAATTAACAGGATATAAATCAGGATATGAGATCAGGTAATCTGATTTCCAGTTGAAGGAAAGATTAGGGACTTTGCAAATTGGGAGGGGGAATGAGTGAGTTTTGAAAGATAGGAGATGAAAAACAGAGCAGGTAGATTTTTCTGCTTATGAAACAGATTCAATTTAATCTCCATTATTAGCAAGCAGGTGAAATGTGAAGGAAAATGAAACTTAGTTCTCAAAATGGATTCAGTTTTACAAGATGGAATCAGTTTGGTTCATGCAATTTCCATAATTCTCTCAAGCAGCAAAAAGAAATATTATAGGGAGACACACTCTCAGCAGCTTTGCATTTGGGGGAACACACACAAACACATGCACACACGTCATGAAGCAGGGGAAGAATACATAGTACATACACTCACATAACCCAAAAACATTTTAGGGAAAATCCAAATGTTTTCTGAAAGCAGAAAATTTGTCCCATTAGGGATTCCTCATCCTTGGAAATTTCTCAATAGAGTTCATGCCCAAGACTCCATAAAAATAGGGGAAATGGATTCTCTTACAAGTACTAAAGAAGTTATTCCCTTCCCGTTTCACCATTGCTGTTAAGCTTTCTTGTATAAGGATTTGATTATATTGCATCATTGCCTAAAAGATAACAATTAACTTGTAATCTTGACATTCAAGTTCTTATACAATATGACTCCAAAATAATCAGAGATACCAAATTACTTTCATAATAGAAATATGGTACTGATTCCAAAGCCAGGCAGACTAAACACAGAGAAAGAAAACTACAGACCAATCTCCTTAATGAACATAGATGAAAAAAATCTTAAATAATAAAATACTAGCAAAAAGACTCCAGCAAGTGATCATGAGGGCTATTCTCTATGATCAAGTGGTATTCATACCAGAAATGCAAAGATGATTTAATATTAGGAAAACGATTCATATAATTTAGGTAGCAACCAACAACCAAACCGATAGAAATCACATGATTAACTGAATAGATGCAGAAAAAGCCTCTGACAACATACAACATTCATTGAAAACACTAGAAAGTATAGAAATAGATGGGCCCTACCTAAAAGTAATAAACAATATATATATATATATATATATATATATATATATATATATGTATATATATATATATGTATATATATATATAAAATTGTCGGCAAGTATTATCTGGGGATAAATTAGAAGCCTTCCCAATAAGATCAGAAGTGAAACAAAGATGTCCATTATCACCTCTATTATTTAATATTGTACTAGAAACACTAGGAATAGCAATTGGAGAAGAAAAAACAATTGAAGGGTTAAAATAGGCAATGAGGAGAATAAACTTTCACTCTTTGCAGTGATATAATGGTCTACTTAAAGAATCCTAGAGAATCAACTAAAAAGCTACTAGAAATAATCAACAACTTTAGAAAAGTTAAAGGATACAAAATAAACTCACATAAATCTTCAGCATTTCTCAATATTTCCAACACAATTCACCAGCAAGAGATAGAAAGACAAATTCCATTTAAAATCACCCTAGGCAATATTAAATATTTAGAAATCTATTTACCAAGACAAACAGAAACTATATGAACACAACTAAAAAACACTTTTCACACAATTAAAACTAGATCTAAATAATTAGAAAAACATTAATTGCTCATGGGTAGGATGAGCTAATATAAAAAATGACAATACTACCCAAATTAATTTATTTATTTAGTACCATACCTATCAAGCTATCAAGCTATCAAAAAACTTTTTTAGTGAATTAGAAAAAATTTTATTATGAAGTTCATTTGGAAGAACAAAACACCAAGAATATCAAGGGAAATAATGAAAAAATGTGAAGGAAGGTGGCCTAGCAGTACTGTATTTTAAACTGTACTATAAAGCAGTGGTCATCCAAACAATATGGTATTGGCTAAGAGACAGAAGGGACAATCAATGGAATAGACTTTGGGTTAATTACCTCAGCAAGACAGTTTATGAGAAACCCAAAGATCCCAGCATTTGGGACAAAAAACACTATATTAACAAAAACTGCTGGGGAAATTGAAAAACAGTATGGGAAAGATTAGGTTTAGATCAACATCTCACACCCCACAACATGATAAATTCAGAATGGGTAAATGACTTAAATATAAAGAAGGAAACTATAAGTAAATTAGGTATACATAGAATAGTATACCTGTCAGATCTATGGGAAAGGAAATATTTTAAAACCAAACAAGAGATAGAGAATATCATGAAATGTAAATTGAATAATTTTGATTACATTAAATTAAAAAAAAGTTTTTGTATAAACAAAACCAATGCAACCAAAATTAGAAGGGAAGTAACAAATTGGGAAAAATATTTATACCAAAAGCCTCTGTCAAAGGTCTAATTACTCAAATTCATAAGGAGATAAATTAATTTTACAAAAATAAAATTAAGCCATCCTCCAATTGATAAATGGGCAAAGGGCATTAACAGACAGTTTTCAGCTAAATAAATCAAAACTATCAATAAGCACATGGAAAAGTGTTCTAAATCTTTTATAATTAGAGAAATGCAAATCAAAACAACTCTCAGGTACCACCTCACACCTAGAAGATTTGCTAATATGAAAGCAAAGGAAAGGAATAAATGTTGGAGCAGATGTAGCAAAATTGGAATGCTAATGAATTGCTAGGGTAGTTGTGAATTGATCCAACCATTCTGGATGGCAATTTGGAACTATGTCCAAAGAGCTTTAAAAGCCTGCCTGCCCTTTGATCCAGCCATATCACTGCTGGGTTTCTACCCACAAAGAGATAATAGGGAAAATATATGTGCAAAAATATTTTTAGCCAAGCTCTTTGTGGTAGCAAAAAATTGGAAAATGAGGGGATGCCCTGCAATTGGGGAATGGTTGAACAAGTTGTGGTACATGTTGGTGATGGAATACTATTGTGCTAAAAGGAATAATGAACTGGAGGAATTCCATGTGAACTGGAAAGTCCTCCGGGAATTCATGCAGAGTGAAAGGAACAGAACCAGGAGACTGATATACTGTGGTACATTCGAATGTAATGGACTTCTATACTAGCAGCAATGCAATGATCCAGGCCAATTCTGAGGGACTTATGAGAAAGAACATTATTCACACCCAGAGAAAGAATTGTGGGAATTGAAACACAGACGAAAAACAACTGCTTGATCATATGGTTCAATGGAGCTATGACTGGTGATAGATTCTGAATGATCACCGTGGTGCAGATATTAATTATATGGAAATGAGTTTTGATCAATGATACACGTAAAACCTAGTGGAATTGCTTGTTGACTATGGAAGGGGGTTGAAGTAGGGGAGAGAAAGAACATGAACCATGTAATCATGGAAAAATCTCATTAATTAACTAATTAATTAAACAAAATCTTATTTCCATATAATTCCTTTTTGTAAGTGAATAATCTTGTAAAACCAAAACCCCAAATCATATACCCAAATACACTTGTGATAAATGATATGTTCTCATCTGCATTTATGCTCTAACAATTCTTTCTTTTAAGGTGGGTAGCATTCTTTTTTCCTAAGTTCCTCAGAATTGGCCTGGATCATTGTATTGTTTTTAATAGCAAAGTTTATTACATTTGATCATTCAATAATATTTTAGTTATTGTGTATAATGTTCTCCTGGTTGTGGTTATTTCATCATGCATCACTGCACATAAGTCTTTCCAGTTCTATCTGAAATCATGCTGTTAATTTTTCCTTATAGCACAATAATATTCCATCACCATCATAAACTACAGTTTGGTCAGCCATTCTCAGATTGAGGGATTTTCCTTTAGTTTTCAATTCTTTGCCATTACAAAAAGCATATCTATAAATATTTTTGTACAAATAGGTCCTTTCCCATTTTTTTTCCATTGGGATATAGACCTTGTAGTGGTATTGCTGGAACACAGAATATGAATTCTTTTATAGCCCTGTGGGCATAATTCACAATTGCCCTCCAGAATGGTCGAATCAATTCACAACTCTACAAGCAATGCATTAGTGTCCAATTTTGCCACATTCCTATCATTTGCCTCTACTGTCATATTGCCAATCTGATAAGTG
Source organism: Gracilinanus agilis (assembly GCF_016433145.1). Taxonomy (NCBI): domain Eukaryota; kingdom Metazoa; phylum Chordata; class Mammalia; order Didelphimorphia; family Didelphidae; genus Gracilinanus; species Gracilinanus agilis. The sequence continues at coordinate 73,070,909 of NC_058130.1, forward strand.
TGAGGTGGTATCTCAGAGTTGTATTAATTTGCATTTCTCTAATCAGGAAGAATTTTTAAAATGTCTACATACTTTGATAGCAACATTTGTTTTTGTTTTGGCTTTTGTGAAAAAAAAAAGCTCATTAATATGTTCCCATACTCGAATTTTTGGTCTTCAAAAGTACATAATTTTAAAAAACATTTTTAATGTTTTATTCCAAAATTTACAAAGCCAAATAAAACAAGCATTGTCATATACAAATAGAAAGAAGCTTTTACATAAATGAAATTGCAAATCTTTTATATGTCTAGCTTACTTTTCTTCATATTTACATAACAAATCTTGTCTATATGTGTCCCAGTCCCTCCCCATGATCCCTATATTACAGAAGGTATAGTCCATGAGAGCATATTCATATTCACCTTAATTCTTTCATGTTTCATATTTAAATTCATTTACTGGAAGGAATACTCACAGTTTATTCTTCCAGTATTAATTATGGCGCTATGTATAATGTTCTTCTGGTTATACTTATTTCACTGTTCATTATCTTGTATAGTTCTTTCCAAGATTTTCTTTTTAAATTGACCTGCTCATTGTTTCTTATAGCTCAACATCATTCTATCACAGCCATATACCACAATTTGACTGATTCTTTGCCAAAACAAAGGGAACTGCTATAAATATTTTGGAAAATACTTTTTGATTCACTATACTATTATATTTCTTCTAACCCTTTATTTCTTCAATTCCTACTTAATAAAAATACCTTTTTAGAATCCTATTTCAGGAATGAAGGTCATCCTACCAAATTCTAGTTATCCCTATGAGGTCAAATTTGTCAGGTTTTGGGTCGCTAACTCATTTTACATGATACTTATAATTTGAATTTGTATATGTGTACAAAGGCATCAAAGCAGCAAGATGGCACAGTAGATAGAGTAATGGAAGGAATCAGAATAACTTAATTCAAATCCAGCTTCAGATACTTGCTTACTAGTTCCATAACCCTGAGCAAGTCACTATATCCTGATTGCCTCAGTTTCCTCATCTATAAAATAAGTTGGAGAAGGAAATAGCAAACCACTTAAAGAAAGAATTATTCAAACTGCCACCTCTTGGTTAACTGTTTAGGGTAACTTGATTAAATAATCCAGTAAATATATCTAGAGGTAATTACCATGCACTAAATCAAACCTTAAAGATGCTTGTTAATTTTTTCAGCAATGCAATGATCCAGAACAATTCTGAGGGACTTATGAGAAAGAACGCTATCCACATTCAGAGGAAGAATAGTGGGAGTAGAAATACAGAAGAAAAACAACTGCTTGAACACATGGAATGATGGGGGTATGATTTGGGATGTAGACTCTAAACGACCACCCCAGGACAACTATCAGTAATATGGAAATAGGTCTTGATCAATGACAAATGTAAAACCCAGAGGAAATGCATGTCAGCTATGGGTGGAAGGGGGTGATTTGGGGGAAAGAAAGAACTTGAATCATGTAACTATGAAAAAATTTTCTAAAACATAAAAAATGAATTAAAAAAAGTTTGTGAAATGAATTTTGGCAAGTCATTTATTCTCCCTAATAGCCTGAGAATTGGGAAGACATTCTTCAAAACCTTTTTTCCTTACACTCCAAGAATGGAGAACAAATTAAACTTTGATCATTGATGGCAGTTATAGTTATGGGCATATGTTACATATTCCCTTGGGTTTATTAAATTAATTTCATTTTGATACAAACCTATTAAAATTCTTAATGATTTTCAAGAATAACCCTAATGATAGTAAATAATGGGACATTAATGCATTGCTAGTGGAGTTGTGAATTGATCCAGCCATTATGGATGGCAATTTGTAACTATGTCCAAAGAGGGCTAAAAGACTGTCTGCCCTTTGATCTAACCATACCACTGCTGGGTTTATAGCCCAAAGAGATCATAGATAAACAGACTTGTACAAAGATATTTATAACCACATTTTTTGTGGTGGCAAAAAACTGGAAAACGAGGGAATGCCCTTCAATTGGGGAATGGCTGAACAAATTGTGGTATATGCTGGTGATGAAATATTACTGTGCTCAAAGGAATAACTAACTGGAGGAATTCCATGTGAACTGGAATGACCTCCAGGAACTTATACAAAGTGAAAGGAGCAGACCCAGAAGAACATTGTACACAGAGATTGATACACTGAGGTAAAATAGAATGTAATGGACGTCTATACTAGCAGCAATGCAATGATCGAGGATAATTCTGAAGGACTTATGGAAAAGAATGCTACCCACATTCAGAAGAAGAACTACAGAAGTGGAAACACAGGGAAAAAAACAACTGCTTGAAAACATGGAATGATGTGGACATGATTTGCCATGTAGACTGGAAATGATCACCCAAGTGCACCTATCAATAATATGGAAATAGGTCTTGATCAATGAAGAAACAAGTGGAAATGTGCATTGGCTACTGGGCGGGGTTTGAGGGGAAAAGTAAAAACATGAGTCATGTAACCATGGAAAATTTTTTTCTAAAAAATGAAATAAAAAAAGAATAACCCTAATGATAGTAGAAAAGTTTCAGAGAATTTCAATCGCAATAGGAGAGAAGATGGGTATTCTATTTTTATGATGATAGATAAAATATCACAGATCAAATGAGTAAGTCTGAGACAGCATATAATTGAAGTCTACAATTAGGAAGGTGAACCTGCTGCTCTCATAAACCTTAAGAATGCTAAAACAAGAAACAACTCAATATATTTTGAAAGAAGTAACTTTTACTTCCATGATTATATTCATTACCTTTTTGTGTTGCTATGTTTTATTAGAATTAACACTATTTTCAGACTTCAACATTATTGTTCATCATTGGCAATGATAGAAATAACTCTATACATTCCATCTTGTTTTTTCTTCATGTCCCTACATCTCCTCTATAAAATACACTAGTAATATGTAATATTTGCAAATGGGGTAGTATGTTTCAGTGTTAGAGCTTAGTATATTGTAATTGAATATATAACAGCTATATAATTTACTTTTGTCCTCAGGTTACTATCTTCCAATTATTTTTTAACACTTATGCCAGAGAGAAAAAAAGGAGCTAGAAAATCCAGTCTCTAGCTTTGATTTAATAATATTTTTCTTTCAGTGGTTTCTTAGAAATTTGTAATAATTCCAACATTTTCCTCTGTAAATCAAGTATTGTAACTTTGAGTATCTGATTTATCTCAAACCTTCTTACCTCAAAATTTTACCTGGCATTAAAATATTTATTTATATTTGAACATTTTGTATCCTTATTTGAATGCCAATTCTTGAGAGCCTCTATTGTTTCATTTCTGTCTATGTATCACCCTTGCCCAATATATTGTCTGACGTAAAGCTGATTAAAATATTACTTATTGATTGCTGAATATAATACATTTATAAGGAAATAAAGTATAGCAAGAATATTTTATTTATATTAAGAACTTAAAATATCAGGATCTACAGCCAACTTTGCTGACTTTCTCAATTGTCAGAAGGTTTATGGTTGAGTATGACATCATTTTGAAAGGCTTATTTCTTTTAAAAAAGTAATCATTACTTCAATTATTAAGGATTCAATTTTTCTACTCTCCATATTCTCTGACTGACTAAAAAATAAAGAAAAAAGGAAGGAAGGAAGAAGAGAACCAAGGAGGGAAAGAGAGAGAGGGAGAAAAAGACCCTTGTATTCAATAAGCACAGTGTCACATTGGTCACATCTATTCTCCATATTGGTTCAACATTTCTATGAAAACAGGCACAATCATTTTGCTTTAAGGAGATGTGAATAGATTTAGCCACCTTGGAAAACAAATTGGAATCATACAAAAAACCTTAATATGTTTATTAACTTTTATTAAGAGTGAATTTCCTTCATCGACATTTATAACATTTATAGGTCTATACTCTAAAGATATTAAAAAAAGAACGAACTTCCTATGGACACAAAAATTATTTTTAGCAGTAATTTTTGTGGTAGCAAAATTTTGGTGATTAAGTTTAGGTCCATCATTTGGGGAAATTATTTTATAAGTATGGCATGGGATTTTATTGTGCTGTAAGATAGTAATGAAAATACAATTTTTAAGGAAACAAAGAAAGATGCAGAAACTGATTGAGACTGAAGGGAATAGAACCAGAATAATTTTACTATAATATCAATATTAGAAATACTTTCTGTGAGAATTAAAAAAAAACTTACACTACTTCCTCATTCCTTTTTTGGTTGAGAGTGGTTAAAAATAGTTAAAATGATTTCAATTATATTCGCTTTCAACACATATGGATTGAAAATCAAATTTTAACAATACAATGGAGAAAATAATAGGGATATAGAAATAGATGTTTGAAATAAATCTGTATAACTTATAAAGTTTTTAATGAAGCTAATGGGTTTTCAAATGGATATTTGAACTATGATTTGAAGACTTTTGAATAGAACATTGGGCTGGTAGGAAAGAGTTGATTATAGTAGAATTTTTACATTCTCAAAATGGAGGGGAAATTAAGATGTTATTTAACATTAAATTCCATTCTCATTTCCTTCTACTTCTCTGATCTCCCTTCCTTTTCATATTCCTTTCTTCTTCCTTCTCCCCTAACCCATATCGATGTTCATAGATGTAATATCTGGTTAGTCACTGAATAAGAAGACTTGAAGAATCCATATTATAAAAATTAATTTTGGAACTCACCTGGGTTACCACTATATTAATATAACTGATGACTATATAAATATAATATTTGACATAAATATTAAATGTTTTTGATAAAATACCTAGAACTTAAAAATTCCAAGGGATGCTTAATTTTGAGTTGCAGTAGAATTAGGAATGGAAGACCTGTGTTTGAATTTTGGCTTTGCTATTTAATACTGAATACTTGGGCAAGATACTTGAATCCTTAGGCTTCTGTTTCCTCACGTATAAAATGCATGGGTTAGTCTCAGTGGACTCTGAGACTGTAGGTTTAATCCTGTGATCCATTTCATCCCAAAACTATACCCCAGAATGAGTGTAGTGGTTGGATGACATGAACTGGAGATTGGAGAAAATAGAAGTTCCTTATATTAAGAGAATTAAAGCAAGTTCTTAAATTATATAAAACTTTGAAGTTTTAAATTAATAGGATAAAATAAAATAGCATATAATAGATCAATGAGTGGAACAGACAAATTGAAGTACAGGAATTTAGAGAAGAGGTCACTAAGAACTTAAAGAATTTTAGGGGGTTTCAGAGATAAAATGGGTCTCTAAAGAAGGGTCAGACATAATTAGAAGAATAAGAAAGGAAGAAGAACATAAAAGAAACCAATTCAGTTATAATGGAAGATTTCTGAAGGAAAAAAATGAGTGGTGATATTAGAGATTGAGAAGAAGGTTAGATTTTGAATAGACTCGCAGGACAGAAAAAACATTACTCTTTTAAGTCCTTGGGAAATGAGATGACTTTTAAAGAATTTTATTGTCAAGGAGATTCATGCTGAGGTATATTTTTTTAGGTCTTACTATTGGTGAATAAGATCATGGTTGGGAGTACTTGTATAGTTTGTATGTAAAAGTGTTAAGAGGGGAGAGGAAGAAAAAGATGAGAATGAAGAAGGGATGGGGAAGAGAACAGAATAGAAGAAAATAGAACTGAAGAGATGGAGCTAATTGAGAACTTATATGACACCATGAATAATTCTACATAAGTTTATAAATGGGGAAATAATAATTAAAATCAATCTATAGTAAAAGATAAGATTTTAGAGCTTCCAAAGTATTTCTTTTTAATAGTATATTCAAGTATACATACATGGTGACTCAATAAATACTTTAAAAATATCTGAAAAATGCAACGTGATTTTGATGAAGAATAAAGACAAGAAAGTCAAGGAAAAAATCATTCAACTATGCCTATTTCCACGGAACACTCAGTAAAAAAAGAAAGGATGTTGAGAGTGGCCTTTGAATGTTTAATATGTTCTAGAAAAGTCTTTTATGTCTTTTTACAAAGTTTTAAGAGGATCACTGGTCAATTTAATATAACTAAACCTTGAAAATTCTGAAAATTAGCTACAAGTTCCTTGGAATGAAATCTTTGATGGGTTTCTTTGATTTAATCTGAATGAATATGTTTCATCATTTGGGGGAGGGTATATTACTTTGAAATCATTGAGTAATTTCTTTGTCTGGCTATGTACCATGACCTAAGGATTATACCAATACAAATAACCATGGATAGATAAAAATATAAAATGAGCAAGATGTTTTTATTTTTACTTTTCCATTATAACAATGCAATATGAAAAATATCAATGAATTCTTTCTGATGTTTTTGATCTGTGTGCTAAGAAATAGTCCATTTTAAAGAGAAAATGTAGTTATGCTTATCCTTGACTATTTTCTCACCAGCTTAGAGAAAGGCCATCCAGGTTGGAACTCCCTTATCCAGGTAACATCTATTCATATCTGGGATCTTTGAAAGGATCTGCTTTAATCAAAATAATTATAATAATAAATACTGATGCTCTTTTCATTTTTGTATGAGATGAATGAAATAACACAGTCACTAATAATTGGGTAGACTCACTCACCACAGCTGACAAGAAATGCCAAACTGTATTATATATTAGATAACCTACTATTATAAAGCCCTATCTATGTTGCTTCTTAATTATGAAATGTACTACAATCATTCATTTATTTTATAAAACATCTTATTTGCCTGGTGGGTATTCGAATTTGATTCTCTTTTTCAAGGAACACAAAAACTATCATCCCATTACTAAAAAATTCAGCCTCATCTTTTCAGTGCATGAGAAATTCTCTGGAAATTAATTTTTAGAGAGCCTTGTGACCATGTTTAGTGGATTGTCATAGACTACTCTTTAAAATGCCATTTTTGTCTTTACAATTTGTAAATAATATTTTGTTTTCCCACATTACATGTAAATTGATTTTTAACATTCATTTAAAAATTTTAGATATTTTATTTTCCCATTTACATGTAAAACCAATATTCAACATATATTTTCTGAAAATGTAAGATCCAAATTGTCTCCTTCCTTCTCTCTTGTTCCCCCTTCCCAGAAATCCTAAGCAATTTGATCTGGGTTATAAATGTATTATCATGCAAAACATAGTTCCATATAGTCATTGTTGTAAGAGAATACTCAAATAAAACAGAAGCCTCCAAATAAAAATACAAATAAAGTGAAAAATAGTATACTTTAATCTACATTCTGAATCTAATCATTCATTCTCTTGAGGTTTATATTATTCTTTGTCATAAACTTTCAGAACTCGTAGATCGTCATATTCCTGAGAGTAGATAAGTCTTTCACAGTTGATCATTATACAATATTGATGGTTAACAATGTTCTCCCGGTCCTGCCTATTTTATCCTGTATCAGTTCATGTAGGTCTTTACAGCTTTTTTTTTTTTCTGAAATCATCCTGCTCATCATTTCTTAACCACAATAATATGCCATTACCTTTAAATACCTCAATTAGTTCAGCCATTCCCCAATTTATGGACATACTGTCAATGTTCAATATTTGACAAAAAGAAAACCTGTTATAAATATTTTTGTACAAGTAGGTTCTTTCCTCTTTTTTATTCTTTAGTATATACACCTTGTAGTGATATTACCTGGTCAAAAGGTTTCGTTTTATATTCCTTTTGGCATAGTTCCAAATTGCCCCCCTCGAATGGTTGGATCAGTTCACAACTCAGCGAACAATGCATTAGTGTCCCAATTTTGCCACATCTCCTCCAATATTTATCAATTTCCTTTTTTGTCATATTGGCCAGACTTATAAGGGAGAGTTCTTTGAATTTGTATTTCTCTAATCAAGTGTGATTTAGAACATTTTAATATGATTATTGCTAGCTTTGATTTCTTCATCTGAAAACTACTTGTTCATATGCTTTCACCATTTGTCAATTCAGGAATGACTTGTAAATTTGACATAGTTCTCCATATTTTTAAGAAATGAAATATTTACCGGAGAACTTTACTGTACATTTTTCCCATAGTTTGTTGTTTCCCTTTTAACATTTGTTACATTGGTTTTGTTAGGATGAAAACTTTTGATATAATCAAAATTAATCTTTTTTTTACCTCTCATAATGTTCTTTATCTTTTGTTTGGTCATAAATTCTATCCTTCTCCATGAAACTGCCAAGTAAACTATTCTGTGTTCCCCAAACTTTCTTAATGTTTCTTCCTTTTTGTCTAAACCATAGACCAATTTTGACCTTATCTTCATATATAGGGTGTGAGATATTGGTCTATACTTAGTTTCTGCCATACTGTTTTCTAGCTGTCTCAGCAATTTTTGTCACACAGTGTGTTCTTATCCCCCAAATTGAGATATTTGGTTTTATCAAACACTAGATTGCTATGGTCATTACTCCTTTATATTATATATCTTATCTATTCTATTGACTCACCATTCTATTCCTTATCTAGTACTAGATGGTTTTGATGACTTTTGTTTTACAGTAGTTTGAGATCTGATGCTGGTAGACCACCTTCCTATTCATTTTTTCATTAATTCTCCTGATATTATTGAACTTTTGTTCTTCCATTAGGATTTTCTTATATTTTTATGGTTCTATATAATAATTGTTGGTAGTTTGATTAGTATGACAGAATAAATAAATTAACTTACATAAATGGTCAGTTTTATTGTATTAGCTCAGCTCATCCATGAACAATTAATATTTTCCAATTCTTTAGATCTGACTTTATGTGAAAAGCGATTAGTAACTGTGTCAACAAAATTCCTGTGTTTGTTTTGGCAAACAGATTTCCTGATTTTTTTCGTCTAGATTTTTTTTAAATGGAATTTATTTTTCTAGCTCTTACTGCTGGACTTTATTTGTACCATAAAGAAAAGCAAAAGATTTATATGGGCTTATTTTCTATCCTGCAACTTTGCTAAAATTATTATTCCAACTTTTTTTTAGGTGATTCTCTAGGATTCTCTAAGTATATAATCATATCATCTGCATAATGTGAAAGCTTAGTTTCTTCATTGCCTACTTAAATTCTTTAATTTTATTTTTTCTTTCTTATTTTTTTAGAATAGAAATAGCTCTTTATTTTATTTTATTTTATTTATATCATTTTTTAATTTTTTGGAAAAATTTTCCATTGTTACATGATTCATGTTCTTTCTAACCCCCCGACCCAACTACCCCCAGCCAATGCATATTTCCACTGGGTATTACATGGGTCATTGATCAAGATCTATTTCCATATTATTGATAGTTGTGCTGGGGTGGCCATTTGGAGTCTACATCCCAAATCAGATAGACATCAACACATGTGTCCCAGTATTTGTTTTCTTCTGTGTTTCTACTGCCATAGTTCTTCCTCTGAATGTGGATAACATTCTTTTTTCACAAGTCCCTCAGAATAGTCTAAGATCATTGCATTGCTGCTAGTATAGAAGTCCATTACATTCTATTTTACCACAGTGTATCATTCTCTGTGTACAATGTTCTTCTGGCTCTGCTCCTTTCACTCTGCGTCAGTTCCTGGAGGTCATTCCAGTTCACATGGAATCCCTCCAGTTTGTTATTCCTTTGAGCACAGTAGTATTCCATCACCAGCAGATACCACAACTTTTTCAGCCATTCCCCAATTGATGGGCATATCCTTGTTTTCCAGTTTTTTGCCACTAAAAAGAATGCAGCTATAAATATTTTTATACATGTTTTTTTTTCTTTATGATGTCTTAGGCATATAAACCCAGCAGTGGTATGACTGGATCAAAGGGCAGACAGTCTTTTAGCACCCTTTGTGCATCGTTCCAAATTGTCATCCAGAATGGATCAATTCACAACTCCACCAGCAATGAATTACTGTCCCAATTTTGCCACATCCCCTCCAATATTTATTAAGTTCCTTTGCTATCATGTTAACTAATCTGCAAGGTGTGAGGTGGTACCTCAGAGCTGTTTTGATTTTTATTTCTCCAATTTTAGAGAATACTTGTGTTTTTTTCATGTGTTTATTTATGTTTTTATGTGTTTATTGGTAGTTTTGATTTCTTTATCTGAAGATAGCCTATTCATATCTCTTGCCCATTTTATCAATTGGGGAATGGCTTGATTTTTTGTACAAATAATTTAACTCTATATATTTGAGTAATTACAACTTTTTTAAAGTTTTTTGTTATAAATATTTTTCCCAATTTGTTGATTCCCTTCAATTTTGGTTGCATTGATTTTGTTTCTCCAAAAACTTTTTAATTTAATGTAATCAAAATTATTCATTTTACATTTTGTAATTTTTTCTAACTCTTGCTTGCTTTTAAAATCTTTCCTTTCCCATAAATCTAACAAGTATATTATTCTGTGTTCAACTAATTTATTTATAGTTTCCTTTATATTCAAGTCATTCACCCATTCTGAATTTATTTTGGTATAGGGTGTGAAATGTTGATCTAGACCAGTGATTCCCAAAGTGGGCACTACCACCCCCTGGTGGGTGCTGCAGCGATCCAGGGAGACAGTGATGGCCACAGGTGCATTTATGTTTCCTATTAATTGCTATTAAAATTTAAAAAATAATTTCCAGTGGGCTAAGTAATATTTTTTCTGGAAAGGGGGAGGTAGGCCAAAAAAGTTTGGGAACCACTGATCTAGACCCAATCTCTCCCATACTGTTTTCTAATTTTCCCAGCAGTTTTTGTCAAATAATGGATTTTTGTCCCAAAAGCTGGGCTCTTTTGGGTTGTCATAGACTCTCTTGCTGACATCACATTACCCCAGTCAATTCCACTGATCCTCCTTTCTGTCTCTTAGGCAGTAATATATTGTTTTGATGACCACTGCATTACAGTACAGTTTAAGATCTAGTACTGCTGGCCACCTTTGTTCACATTTTTTTCATTATTTCCCTTGATATTCTTGATCATTTGTTCTTCCAAATGTAATTTGTTAAAGTTTTGTATAATTTAGTAAAAAAGTTTCTTGGAACTTTGATAGGTATGGCACTAAATGAGTAAATTAATTTAGGTAGAATGGTCATTTTTATTATGTTAGCTCATCCTACCCATGAGCAATCAATGTTTTTCCAATTGTTTAGATTGAGTTTTAATCGTGTGGAAAGTGTTTTGTAGTTGTGTTAGTATAATTCCTGTGTTTGTTTTGGTAGATTGATTCCTAAGTATTTAATATTGTCTAGGGTGATTTTAAATGGTGTTTCTCTTTCTAACTCTTGCTGTTGTGATGTGTTGGAAATATATTGAAATGCTTATGATTTATGTGCATTTACTTTGTATCCTGCAACTTTGCTAAAGTTGTTGATTATTTCTACTTGCTTTTTAGGTGATTCTCTATGAATTTTTAAGTAGACGACCATATCATCTGCAAAGAGTGATAGCTTAGTCTCCTCATTGCCTATTTTAATACCTTCAATTTCTTTTTCTTCTCTAATTGCTACTGCTAGTGTTTCTAGTACAATGTTAAATAATAGAGTTGATAATGGTCATCCTTGTTTCACTCCTGATCTTATTGGGAAGGCTTCTAATTTGACCCCATTGCATATGATGCTTATTGATGGTTTAAGATATATAGTGTTTATTCTTTTTAAGAAATGCCCTTCTATTCCTATACTTTCTAATGTTTTCAATAGGAATGGGGGTTGTATTTTGTCAAAGGCTTTTTCAGCATCTATTGAGATAAACATGTGATTTTTGTTGGTTTGCTTGTCAATATGGTCAATTATGTGAATGGTTTTCCCAATGTTGAACCATTCTTGCATTCCTGCTATAAATCCCACTAGATCATAATGAATAACCCTCATGATCACTTGCTGGAATATTTTTGCTAGTATTCTGTTTAAGATTTTTTGCATCTATGTTCATTAGGGAGATTGGTAAGTAGTTTTCTTTCTCTGTTTTTGATCTACCTGGCTTTGGGATCAGTACCATATTTGTGACATAAAAGTAGTTTGGCAGACCTCCTTCTTTGCTTATTACATAAAATAGTTTGTATAGTATTGGGATTAGTTCTTCTTTGAATGTTTGATTGAATTTACTTGTGAATCCATCTGGTCTTGGGGATTGTTTTCTTAAGGAGATCTTTGGTGGTTTATTTAATTTCTTTTTCTGATATTGGATTATTTAAGCATTCTATTTCTTCTGCTGTTAATCTAGGCAATTTATATATTTTCAATATTCAACCATATCACCTAGATTGCTATATTTATTGCTATATAATTGGGCAATGTATTTTTAATGATTGCCTTGATTTCCTCCTTGTTAGGATGCGGTCTCCCTTTTCATCTTTGATACTATTAATTTGGTTTTCTTCTTTTTTTTATTTTATTAGATTTGACTAGTAATGTGTCAATTTTATTTGTTTCTTCAAAGTACCAATTTCTGGTCTTATTTATTAATTCAATAGTTCTTCTATTTTTGATCTTATTGATTTCTCCTTTAATTTTATGATCTCTAATTCAGTTCTCATTTGGGGTTTTTTAATTTCTTCGCTTTCTAGTTTTTTTATTTGTATGTCCAATTTATTGATCTTTGCCCTCCCTAAAAATATGCACTGAAGGATATGAATTTCTCCGTGAGTACTGCTTTGGCTGCATCCCACAGATTTTGGTAGGATGTCTCATCATTGTCATCTTCTTATATGAAATTGTTAATTGTTTCTATGATTTGTTCTTCAACTAACTGATTTTAGAAAATCATAGTATTTACTTTCAAATTAATTTTTGATTTGCCTATCCATGTAACCGTATTATTTATTATTTTTATTTCATTATGATTTAAAATGGTTGCATTTATCATTTTTGCTCTTTTGCATATGTTCATCATGTTTCTATGCCCTAGTACATAGTCAGTCTTTGTGAATGTACCATGTGCTGCTCGAAAGAAGGTATATTCCTTTTTGTAACTATTTATTTTTGTCTACTTATCTATTAATGTAAAATTGTCTAAGATTATTATCACTTCTCTTACATCTTTATTATTTAGTTTTTTGGTTTGATTTATCTAGATCTTATAGAGGAATGTTCAGGTCTCCCATTAGTATAGTTTTATTATTGTTTTTCTCCTTAAGTTCCCCCAATTTCTCCATTAAAATTTAGATGGTGTATCATTTGTTGTGTATATGTTGATTACTGATATTTCTTCATTTTCTATACTGCCTTTTATCAGGATATAATTACCTTTCCTATCACTCTTTTTTTTTTAAACCCTTAACTTTGATGTATTGTCTCATAGGTGGAAGAGTGGTAAGGGTGGGCAATGGGGGTCAAGTGACTTGCCCAGGGTCACACAGCTGGGAAGTGGTTGAAGCCGGATTTGAACCTAGGACCTCCTGTCTCTAGGCCTGACTCTCAATCCACCGAGCTACCCAGCTGCCCCCTCTTCCCTATCTCTTTTAACCAAATCTATTTTTACCTTGGCTTTCTCGGAAATCATGATTGTAACTTCTGTCTTCTTTTTTCTCACTTGAAGCCCAATAAATTTTCCCCCAGCCTTTTATTTTAACCCTATATATGTCTACCTGCCTCGTGTGTTTCTTATAGACAACATATGGTAGGATTTTGATTTCTAATCTACTTTGCTATTTGTTTCCATTTTATGTGTGAGTTCATCCCATTCACATACAGAGTCATAATTATTAACTGTGGATTCCCCAACATTTTGCTTCCCTCTCCTTGTCCTGCTCTTTTTTTTTTTACATTCTTTCCTTCTAAAGCAGTGTTTTGTTTTTAATCAGTCTCCCTTATCCCCTTCTTTATTTTACTTCCCTTTCTCCCTCCTCCCTTCTTATTCCTCCCTTATTTTTCTTTTGGGTCCTTTAAAGCTCCACCCCACACTCTCCCTCACTAGTATTGCTTACCTCTCCACCAGTCTCTTTGTTACCTTTTTACTTTGCTATAGGGCTCAAATCAATTCTTTGTCCCAATGCATCTGATTGTTCTTCCCTCTTTGAGATAATTTCAATACACTTAAGAATTAAATTTCCCATTTCCAACCTCTTTACCCTTCCAGTGTATTGGTCTTCTCTCCTCCTCCCCCATGGGCTTCTTTATGTAATATAAATTTTCTCCATTTTGTCTCTTTTTTCATTTCTCTTAATATTATCCTCTTTTTTAACCTCTAGTTGTGTATATATATATATCAACAATTCATCCTATACTGTTCATCACTGTTCCCTCTAAGTGTACTTCTTTTAGCTACGCTGATGATAATAATAATTTTTAAGAGTTATCACTAACATCTTTTCTTATAGGGATACAAATCATGTGAATTCATTGGTGGGTCCCTTGAAAAAAGGTTGTTTGTTTCGTTTTGTTTTGTTTCCTTCTCTCTTAATTTCCCTTTGGTGATTCTCTTGTATTCTGTCTTTGGACATCAAATTTTCTGTTTAAGTCTGGTTTTTTTCTTTATGAAAGAATACTTAGAAGTCTTCAATTTTATTAAATGACCATATTTTCCCCTACAAGAATATAGTCAGTTTTGCTGAGTAGTTGATTCTTGGTTGCAGACCCAGTTCCCTTGCTTTCTGGAATATTATATTCCATGCCTTCTGATCCTTCAATGTAGATGTAGCTAGATCCGGTGTCATCCTAACTGTGGTTCCCTGGTATCTGAATGACTTCTTCTTAGCAGATTGTAATCCTTGGTCTGGTAGTTTTTGAATTTGGCTATAATATTCCTGGAGGTTGTCAGTTGTGGATTAAATGTAGGAGGTGATCTGTGGATTCTTTCATTTTTTACTTTTCTGTCTTGTTCGAGAATGTCTGAGCAGTCTTCTTAGATAATTTCGAGTAAGATGATGTCCAGGTTTTTCTTTTGTCATGATGTTCCAGTAGACCAATAATTTTTAAAGTGCCTCTCCAAGATCTGTTTTTTAGTTCTGAGAATCTGCCAATGAGGTGTTTCATATTTTCCTCAAAAATTTCATTCTTTAATTTTGTTTTATAGATTCTTGCTGCCTTGTGAAGTCATTTGCTTCTAGTTGTTGAATTCTAATTTTTAGAGACTGAATTTCATCCCTGGCTTTTTAGTCATCTTTCTCCTTCTGATCTGATTTTCTTCGTAGGTCATCTTTCCCCTTCTTTGCCTTGTTTTCAAGCTGGTCAATTTTGGCTTTCAAGACACTATTTTCTTGTCTTAGTTCATATATTTCCTTTTCCAATTGTCTTTAGCTTCTCTTAATTGGTTATTCAATTTTATTTTGAGTTATTCCCCAAGGTCTATACAGGTCCAATTCCCTGGCGTTTCTGTGTTTTTCCTTGGAGTTCCTTGATCTTGTGTTTCATTTGTTCTTTATTCACTTCCTTGAAAGAAGCTGTCAACTGCAATTTCTTTTGTCTTTTTCTGTTGTTTACTTATATGTTTTTTTTTACTTCTTTCCCTCCTGTAGTTGTCTGTAATCTTGCTCCTCTGATTTATTTGCTGGATCTTTGGGTTTGGGCTATTTTGCCCTGATTGGGATCCTTCTCTGCTCTCCTAATTGATTAGGTTAAGTAGATGGTTTTAATGAGCTCTAATGTAAGATCTTCCCCAGCTGACCACAGAAGTTTGTAGCTACTTCCTCTGTAGTCTATGGGTGAGGGGTGTTGGAGCTTCCTGGTGCTCTGAAGACTTCTTATCTTCCCTATTGATGGGATTAAGCCAGAGTGGGGTTGAATTATAGAGGTTGGTGTACCTTCAGACCAAATTCTTGAGAGAAGGTTGCCCTCTCTGAGTTTCTCCTTTAGTTGCCTCCCTGTCATCTGTGTTCAAAGCCCTGAGCCCAGCACAGCTTTGCCAGTAAGACCCTCTCTCCAGACTAGTGCATTTGCCCATCCATAGATTCCAGGAGCTGCTGGAGGCTTAGCACAGCACATAGAGGAGTGGTCCTGGAATCTTCCTTCTTCCTTACCCTCAAACCCAACAGTTCAATAATTTTATTCTTTATTGGCTATATTTAATTTAATAGCCATATTACCTTGGCATAGTAATATTATTTCTCAAGGACAAGGCCACTGTCCATTAAAAAATACAACTTTTTTGGGGCAGCTGGGTAGCTCAGTGGATTGAGAGTTAGGCCTAGAGATAGGAGGTACTAGGTTCAAATCCAACCTCAGACACTTCCCAGCTGTGTGACCCTGAGCAAGTCACTTGACCTCTATTGCCTACCCTTACCACTCTTCCACCAAGAAGCCAATTCACAGAAGTTAAGGGTTTAAAACAATATAACTTTTTTATGTTTTTCTAGGTATTTATATGAATAGAGGTTATAGGCCCTAAAATGTGATGAGTACTCACTTTGAATTTACTTTCTATGTATTTTGTTTTTACTTAATCCCACATGTATTATTTTCCCACCAATAATATGTAAAGACATTAAAAGCAGAAATTATTCCATTATTGACTTTCTATATCAATTTGATCACAGTATTCCTAGCAGATAGCCTAGTTCTTGGCACATAGAGGAGGAGAATAAATGCTTACTTAATTTATTTGAAATAGCATACCAAACATCCCAGAAAATAAACAAATCATTTAACAAATATAACACATGAATGAATGGATAAGTGGATGAATGGATATATTTGTCTGGCTATTGGGAATCATAATGGCTAAATTCATCTCAACTTTTTAATTTTAGATTCTATTTGAAATGGTGGTGATAATGTTCATCAATTGTCATTTCATAATTTATGAATTTTAACTCCTTACTAGCCTTAATCAGAATATTCTATCATGGGTTGCTTTAAAGCCCATTTCTACAATGGATGAAATTACAAAAAAACAACAATTCAGTTAAAAAGAAAACAAATTATTTTAAGAAAAATGAATTATTTGCAAATATACACTTATGTTACAAATAAAATGGACTGAATGGCATTAGTATAGGATGAAACCATGAATGAAACCAGGGGAGTTCAGTACTAAACCTGATACAATATGGGTTTCCCATGGTAGTAGGAGAGTCATCAGGCTGCCTAATGAGGGAAAAAATAAGAGCATGTCAAAATTCCATGCCTGCCAGTACTGAGAATGAGCTATGAATGCCTTAAGCAATAAAACACAAACAAATAAATTAATAGAAAGATGATTAAATTGTAAACAAAAATTTTCGAAATGATAACTAAAACTAAAAGTCATTTCTTTGATAAGATAATTAAAATTGCCAAGCATTTAGCAACATGATTAAAACAAAAAGGCCATAAAATTTAATCAACAAAATAGCAAATCTGGGTGAAATATACAAACAAAAAACCTTGAAGATATTTTAAAAATCAGAACTATGCACAGTTATGTGATAATGAATTTTAAAGACCAAGAAAAAATACCTTCAAAAATGTAAAATACTTAACTAATAGAGAACCAAAATTGAAATCCAATCTCAGAAAAGTCATTATTAGAATTAACTGTAAAATGACTAATAAAAGAGATAAGAATGGGATGTTTCTGGTCATTATGGATTCACATCTCCTCTGACATTTCTGCGTCTGCCTTGAGTGCCTCAGGGGGGATGCCATATGGACCTGCAGCCTTACCATTTTTCATGGTCTTGATGGCTTTGATGATCTCAACTTTGGTAGGTGGGCCCGTGTTCACCTGAAGCAGTTCGGTGGCTGGTGGTATGTCCGGAACAGTTGGTGGAGGCGGTTGGTTCAGGATTTCTTCGAAATGCTCTGCCCATCGGGCTCTCTGCCCTGCATTGCTTATTATTGTCTTGCCAGTCTTGTCCTTCACTGACTTGCTAGGACTGTAGTTCTTTCCCGATAGAGTTCTTGTTATTTCGTATAGCCTCTTCATGTTCCCCTGCCCAGCTGCTGTTTCTGCTTCTTTGGTCATATCGTGAATGAACCGTCTCTTGTCATATCTTGCGCTCTTCTTGACTTGACGGTTCTTTTCCCAGTACTGTGTTCGAAGTTCTTCTTTCTCCTGTTGATCTTGGCACTGGCTGATCTTCTGTTTCAAATCTCTTCTCTGTTGTATCTTGGCCCAAGTCTCTTGTGTTAACCATTCCTTGCGCTTTCTCTCTCTCTTTCTCAGGACTTCTGCGCAGGTGGTCTTCCAGGTCTGTTGGAGTTTGGTCCAGTGGTCTTCTACTGTCTCTCTCATGAGTCCCGTCAAGGCCGCGAACTTGTTCTTGATTTCGCAATTGAATGCTTCTTTTTCCTCTCTGGTCTTTAGGTCTTGCACGTTGAACTTATGCTGTAATCTGCCTGAATTGTAGGTGAATTGTATGCTTCTCAATAGTTTTTATTACTGCATTTGAAGAGATCCAAAAATATTATAGAGTGACTCCGTAGAAAGATGAGCTCCTACATAAGAGGTTCTCTCTAGATGATATTGCTCTGGGAACATCTTGTCCTGCTGTGACTGCTAAAAAGAATTTGCCTTTATCATAAACATGAGATGATTGTAAGAATAAAATGATAATCATGATGATGATGAATCTTTATTGCTCATATTATGACAGAGTTGAGGTCAACAATAATTTTCCATCAGTTTATACATCTAGAAGACCTAAGCCTATTTATATAAGGTTAAACAAACTGTGGGATATGACAGAAACTAAACTTCCTTGCTTTTTCCTACTGGACTGAACAATAAGGAATGCAATACATAGTTTTAAAAAATCTATTTTCTATCCTGAATTCATAACTTTTATGAAAATATCTTACGTGAAAGATAGACAGGTATATTTTTATACTAACCTGGCACAGGATGCTCAAACATATTGCATCAGCTTACAATATAATAAGATTATTTTTTTCTGAGCCCAAGATAACTATAAACATTTTACTGTTTGCCTGTTTTGATTAGCTTTGTATGTTGGTTTATTTCCTGGAGTTGGTTAATTTAATTGTTTCCACATCTGCTTCAAAACTGGGTCATTGAGATTAATTGCTATGCTATCAAGGAAGTTTATTTGAATATTTTGTCATGAAGAAATTTATTATTCCTGGTAAAGTATTTTTTCATTCTCTTTTGATAAACATGTTGTCCTGGCAAAAAAGGAAACTATCAAGTGACCATTTCATTTAATCAAATATATCAATTAATAAATTTATAAATTTAGAAGTCTGTTTGTTTTTCTTTTCCTGGTGGAGGAAACTATAAATACACTTCATTTTGAATAGTCAGTCAATAAGAAAGTATTAAGTACATATTATATCCTAGGCAATTTACTATGTCTTGGGATAAAATGAAAGGCAAAAGACAATTCCTCCTTTCATAGAATTTATAGCCTAATAGGAGCATACATCAGGTAAATTATTGACAAATAAGAAATATATAAAATAAATTGGAGATATAAAAATATTGTATTAGAATTAATGAGGAAGAATTGCTTTTTATAGAATATGACATTTTAACTGGGACTTGAAGAAAGTCAAGGGATCCAAGAAATAGAGATGAGAATGGGCAGAATTCCATGAATATTTTTTTCTTTCCAAAGTTTAATAATGAGGTAATTGTCATTGGTCTGGAACAGGGAGAGACTTGAGTCAAAGTGATGAGCAATCAAAAACATTTTGTTCTAATCCAGATGAAACCTGGGCGTCTCAGAATCTGACACTTTACCAAGGATAAACAATATCTTCCTTCATGAGAATTTATGTTGAATTTCATGGGCTAGACTAGTGATGGGCAAACTTTTTAAAGAGGGGACCAAAGAAACAAAAAAGCTCATTTGTAAGTCTGTTTCTAAGGCAACTCTTTCAAAGTTTATTGTATTGCATCCTACTCATTTTATTCATCAGATTAGGAATAATGTCGAAGGGCCAGATAGAACATTTAAGGGGGCTGCATCTGGACCACTGGCCAAAGTTTGCCCATCACTGGGCTAGACAATTAAACATAATGTGTAAGTAACTAGATGTACAAGACTGAAGGTTAGATGAAAATTATAGGTCATCAGCAGATTAATTAAGGCTAAATATGTGAGAATGATTAAACAAAGGAAAAAAGTGGATATCAAAATAATGGCAAGGACATGAAGTCTGGTCTGAGTTTCAGGTGAATTCTTTATAATTAGCAGGTTAATAGTAGAGGAAGAGAGTGAGAAGAAACAACCAAAAGAGTAGCATAAAAGTTATCAGTACCATGCAACCTTTATTTGACTTTCATTCAGGACAGAACATGCTATATTCATTGAAGTCAAGGAAGAAAAACATTTGAGGAAGTAATGGTATTTTTAACAATTTTGAATACTATGGGAAGGAAAACAACATTTAAAATGGGGGTAGAGGGAAAATAGAACTGCATTTTAGCTGAAAATGTGAGTTCAGTTGCCATTTCTGATATGATTAGTCTTCTGATCTTAAGCAAGTCGTTCAATTTCTCTCAAATTCTGTATCTTTATATTAAAGAGGGGAGTTTTAAAGAGTTTTATTGTTCATGTATATGTGGACTTGGATGGCTTACAAGGTCTCTTCTGACTTTGATATTCTTTTCTAATAGTAATATTGAAACAGCAAATTAAAACTATATCACCTCTGTGGTATCTCTAGATAGGAAAGAGGTAGTCATTCTTAAGAATAGGTATTTGAAGGGGGCAACTGGGTGGCTCAGTGAATTGAGAGCCAGGCCTAGAGATGGGAGGTCTTAGGTTCAAATCTGGTCTCAGATACTTCCTAGCTGTGTGACCCTGGGTAAGTCACTTAACCCCCATTGCCTAGCCCTTACCACTCTTCTGCCTTGGAGTCAATACTTTGTATTGACTCCAAGACAGAAGGTAAGGGTTTAAAAAAAAAGAATAGGCATTTGAAGATTTCCCACAGAAACCAAATTTTCTTGATGGACAAATCATTGATCTGAATCACCAGACATTCTCATTTTATATATTGATTGAAAGCTTCACAAAACTTATGCTAGGGAATGAGGCAAAAAAAAAAAGGTCTCCCTAAAAATTATTCAATATTTTGAGAACAAGAAAATAGATGGCAGGAAGAAACTCTTATCTGTGAATATTAGGGGAATTTCAATGAGGTGCATTAAACCCAAGGTAGAAAATCTGTGCTATCTTATATCTTATGTGTCCTTGCTATCTCAATACTCTTGTTTGCTGAAGTAAAAGTGCTTATAGTTCTCAAAATTTCGGAGTCCTGAGACAAAGACCTGATTAATTCACTCTAGTTATGTGTATCCTCTGTTAATTGACCTTTCAGTAAGGTTTTGTCTCAACTCCACTTTGGTGGACGTGTGTATATGTGTGTGTGTGAGTGTGTCTGTGTGTGTGTGTCTGTGTGCACGCGCGTGTATGTGTCTGTGTCTGTGTTTCTCTCTCTGGGTTTGTATATTTCCTCTGAAAAGAACTCTGGATTTGGAGTAAATTTTTTTCAGCCCTAAACTTCTCTAACTTTGTCTACTTGCTAAACTCTTTATCTTTCCCTTCAGACTCTCCTCCCTTTCCATCCAGTTTTTCTATTTCTTTCAAGGAAGTCGACATCCTCTCAGGGTACCAGGTTCACAATCTTGGGGTCTTCATTGATTTTCCAATCTCTCTCACCCTTCATATCCAGTCTTTTGTCAAAGGTTGTCATTTTTCGTTGGCATTTTTCAGTTGTATATGACTTTTCATGACACCACTTGGGGTTTGCCTGGCAAAGATATTAGAATGGTTTGACATGTTTTTCTCTAATTAATTTTACCAAAGAAGAAGCAGAGTCAAACAAGGTTAACTGATTTACCCAGAGTCACACAGCTGGTCTGTGGCCAGATTTTAATTCACAAAGATGAGTCTTCCTGATTCTACTGTATCACCTGGCTGCCCTTGTGGGTGTACAGGTGTTCAAGGTCTAACATGAGGGCTGAACCCTGATAAACCATCTTGGGAGATGGGTTAAACCAGGTTGACCATAATGGATGCACCATAAATTCATTAGTGAATTGGGAGAGTCTTTCTTAGGCATGTGAATACTCCCTGGTGGAATGAGAAGATGAGGATAATTTGTTCCAGTGGCCACAAAGACAATGGGATCAGGCATTGTGGAATGCTTAGGGCTTGTCTGACAACAATGCCATCACCAGTCATCCTCACTTTTCTTTTGCCACCAGACTTTATTACTATGGAAGAGAGGTTAATGATGATTTTGTTCAACTCTGCCTCACTTAAATTCAATTCATGTACAATTTAAGATATCACCCCATGATATCATTGTTCTTCTTTGAAAATGAAATAAAAGAGGATGATGAAGTCCAGAAAGTGCAGGGAATTCTGGGAAGATGGCAGCTTAGAAGGAGCAAATCTTCAAAACTTGGCACCCTTTCCACACCGAGATAAAAAACAATGCATTTCAAGAAGAAAGAAAACCAAATCCAACAACAGGACAGAGCACGGGGATCCTACTGCTGAACAGCTGAAGAGGTACATTAAGAAAAAGGACTGAATTCTTGAACTGTTGGGTCTGAGGGTACATAAGGGGAATCACAGGACCCCTCCCCCATGGACTGTGCAGAGTCTCTAGCAGCGCCTGAAATCTCCCAGCGGGCAAACACATCAGACTGAGGAGAGGACCTTATTGGCACCTGTACAATTAGGGAAACTGTGAGATTAGGGGTCAGATGACAATGGAATTTCCCCAATCCCTGGTCTTTGGAGAAGCAGGCAGACTTGACTGGATGAGAGGGGTAGGAACCTGTGGAGTACTCCTTTCCTTTCTTTCATACTAGAGTTCATTGAAATAAACCCTGTTTATAAAACCTATAGTCAGACTACTCACTTGTTAGTTTCACAGACTCCCTGGCTAGGTGGATTTGTATTGGCAGTTGGGCCTCCAACTGACAAACCTCTTCTAACTGTATTTCTGCAGCTTGTTAGGTCCTAACTACTCCATCTCCAACTCTTCTTCAGTCTTTGTAACTTTGCTTTACATCTACCAGCCCATAATTTATTACTTCTTCTCCCAGTTTCTCTTTCTCACTTTTCTTTGTCTTATCATTGCCCTTGTCCTTGCTTGTTACTGCAACAACTAATGCTACTTCCTCCATTCATAAATTAGTACTTGGCTTCACTCCTTGGGACACATATTCAGACAGCCCCTTTATATTCCTTAATTGCCTTATGTGTATTTGTGTAGAACTGGGGAAACCTCCTTTTTAAAATCTCTAAATCACCCCCAGAGAATGGTTTATAGCCCTTCACATGCACAATCCCCGAGTCTGGCTGAACCACAGTCCTATCCGTGATAGGCAAAATAGTGACAGGAGCTGCTTCATTTCCTGCAACTTGTTGTTCAGTGTTGGTAATGTCAGTGATCTTTTTTTTTGCTTTCTTCCTTCTTTGTTAACAATGTTCTCTAAATAACCTCTAGCTGCATGATGGTCCCTGTTTCTAGCTCCTTGTCTTCCCTAATCTGCTTGTTTATTTCAATTAGTACTTTCATCTGTTCAATTAGAGTTTCCAAAGCCTGGTTTGTCACATCTACCTTCCCAAAGGTAAAGTTTAAACCTTTCCCAATGTCATAAAAGCCCCATAGAATGACACTGTCATGGCCATCCCTGATGGTACATAGGCCAGAGCTTTTTCCAGGGGTATGGTCAGCCACTGGCATGAGTCATAGACCCTGATAAGTTCTATGAAAAATTGAGGAATTGAAGCCATAGAGTTGAACATGCCCTCCAAAGACCATACAGCAGCACTGCAGTACATCCCAGAGTAACAATCATTATGTTAATAAGGTTGGCCATGATGAAGCTTTCACCCACAGGTACAAAAAAAATCAGAGGAGCCAGAGGGGGCAGTTAAAGGCAGTTGGAGTCCTGGTATAAAAGCCAGGTCACCCCTCTTGAAAAGGTCCTGACTCTTGGCTCTTGGCTCTTGGCTCTGAGCAGAGGGACAATCTGTGTAGCTCTAGACTGGGACATTCAGTCACTGACAGCCAGGGATGCTTTACCTTGGTAGCTAACCACAAAGTCAGACCTTCAAGCAAAAATACAGTCTACCTTCAGTTTAGCAGTTCAGGTTTTAGAAGGAAGACTATTTAGGGCTTAGATTAGAGTTCAGCCATTCTAATTACACCCCCCCCAGAGGGAATGTGTTGTTAGTCTATAGTTAACAGTTTTAGCCAGATTAACTTCCCTCCTCTTTCCTTAAACTGATTCCCTTTCTTGTTCCCTGAAATCCTACACAATGAACAATGGGGAGTGCTTGTACCCATTTCAGACTGCTTTCTGAACACACTTATCCAATCAAAGTTTTAACTTAACTTTCTTGTTGCAATTTTCAATTTGTCCCAATATGTCCCTATGTAGACTTCTTTTTATTTCTAATGTTTTGTAAATATCATGTAGGATGTTTTGAGAAAAAGGCTTGAATCCTACACACTGGACTCAAGGAGTTGAACACAGATGTTAGGGAGATGGCTATAGGAGAAGGGCAGAGAAACACAGCAAAAACTCCTGGAAGAAGATGGCCTAGAGAGAGCAAAATCTCAGACCTCAGACCACTTGGCTTCCTCACACCTAGATAGAGAACAAAGGGATTCAAGAAGAAAGAAAACCAGATCAAACACAAGGACAGTGCAGGGGGACCCTACTGCTGGACAGCTCAGCTCAGAAAAACACTCCTTCTTGTCCCCCCTCCCTCCATGTTTGTTTGTTTGTTTGTTTGTTTTCTCCTCTCCAGGTTTTACCTTCAGGGCAGATTAAGAAATACAGACTAATCCAATCAATACCAACTAAATACCTACAAATGGTTAAATACAAACAAATGGACAGATAAGTCTGTAGAGAGCAAAGAAAGTAACTAGAATCCTCCATTGTCAGCTGAGGGAAGATCTCTCATCAAAGATCATTAAATATATCTGCTCAAACTAGCAGAACAGAAAAGGAAAAAATATGAGTAAACAATAGAAACAGAAAAGAAATGACAATTGACAGCTTCTTTCAAGGAAGTAAAAAGAGAGTAAAGGAAATAGAAATAGAAGAAGAGGAAGAAGTTCCAGTGAATTGGACACAGGCTTTGGAAGACCTTAAAATTCAATTAACTCAGGAACTTCAGGAACTCAAAAAGCAATCAAAAGAGGCAAGAGAGGCTGAAGAAAATTTGAAAAAGGAAATACATGAAGTAAAACAATAAAATAAAGTCTTAAAAGCAAGAATTGGACAGTTTGAAAATTAAGCAAAGAAGGCAAAAGATGATCTACAAAGAAAATCAGACCAGAAGGAGAAGGATGACCAAAAAGGAAGGGATGAAATTCAGTCTTTAAAAAATAGAAGTCAACAACTAGAATCAAATGACTTCACTAGGCAGCAAGAATCTATAAAACAACATTTAAAAATGAAAAATTTGAGAAGAATTTGAAATACCTCATTGACACGAAAAAAGATCTGGAGAACATATCTTGAAGAGACAATTTAAGAATTATTAGTCTACTGGAACATCATGAAAAAAAAGTCTGGATATCATCCAATAGGAAATTATCCAAGAAAACTGTCATGACATTCTCAAACAAGAGGGAAAAGTGGAAATTGAAAGAATCCACAGATCACCTTCTACATTTAATCCACAACTGACAACTTCCAGGAATATTATAGCCAAATTCAAAAACTACAAGACGAAGGAAAAAATATTACAAGCTTCTAAGAAGAAGTCATTCAGATACCAGGGAACCACAGTTAAGATAACATAATGTAGATGCAACTTAAAAAACTAGAAAGCAAACAAATTAAAAATCCTCAGATGAAAACTAAGTTAGAAGTACTAAACATCAAAGGAGAAATTAATAAAATTGAGAGTAAAAGAACTATTGAATTAATAAATAAGACTAGAAGCTGCTATTTTGAAAAAAACAGATAAAAATAGGCAAAGTACTGATAAATCTAATTTAAAAAGGAAAGAAGAAAACCAAATTAACAGTATCAAAGAGGAAAAGGGAGACTTCACCTCTAATGAAGAGGAAATTAAGGCAATCATTAAAAACTATTTTGTCCAAATGTATAGCAATAAATATCTAGGAAATATTAATGAATATTTAAGAGACAGTGTATGATAAACCTAAAGAGCCAAACTTTTGGGACAAAAATCCACTATTCAACAAAAACTGCTGGGAAAATTGAAAAACAGTTATGGGAGAGATTAGGTTTAGATCAACATCTCATACCCTACACCAAGATAAATTCAGAATGGGTGAATGACTTGAATATAAAGAAGGAAACTGTAAGTAAATTAAGTGAACACAGAATAGTATACTTGTCAGATGTCTGGGAAAGGAAAGATTTTAAAACCAAGCAAGACTTAGAAAAAACTACAAAATGTAAAATAAACAATTTTGATTATGTTAAATTAAAAATTTTTTGTGCAAACAAAACAATGCAGCCAAAATCAGAAGGGAAACAAGAAACTGGGAAAAAATCTTTATAACAAATAAACCTATGACAAGGATCTAATTACTCAAAGATACAAGGAGTTAAATAAATTGTAAAAAAAAATCAAACCATTCCCCAATTGATAAATGGGCCAGGGACATGGATAGGCAATTTTCAGATAAAGAAATCAGAACTATCAATAAGCACATGAGAAAGTGTTCTACATCTCTAATAATTAGAGAAATGCAAATCAAAATAACTCTGAGGTATCACTTCACACCTAGCAGATTGGCTAAAATGAAAGAAGAGGAGATTAATGAATGCTGGAGGGGATGTGGCAAAATTGGTACATTAATGCATTGCTGGTACACTTGTAAACTGATCCAACCATTCTGGATGGCAATTTGGAACTCTGCCCAAAGAGTGCTAAAAGACTGTCCTTCAATCCAGCCAAACCATTGCTGGGTTTGTACCCCAAATAGATCATAGGGAAAAAGACTTGCACAAAAATATTTATAGGTGCTCTCTTTTTGGTGGCAAAAAACCCTTGAAAAACGAGGGTATGCCCCTCAATTGTGGAATGGCTGAACCAATTTTGGTATCTTTTAGTGATGGAATACTATTGTGCTCAAAGGAATAATAAACTGGAGGATTTCCATGTGAACTGGAAAGACCTCTGGGAACTGATGCAGAGTCAAAGAAGCAGAGCCAGAAGAATATTGTACACAAAGACTGATACACTGTGGTAAAATGAAATGTAATGGACTTCTCTACCAACAGCAATGCAATGACCCAGGACAATTCTGAGGGATTTATTGGAAATAACACTAACCACATTCAGAGGAAGAACTACAGGAGTTGAAAGAGAAGAAAAACAAGTGCTTGAACACATGGGTTGATGAGGACATGATTTGGGATGTAGACTCTAAATGACCACACCAATGCAACTATCAATTATATGGAATAAATCTTTATTGATGACACATTAAAAAACCAGTAGAAATGTGCATTGGCTATGGGGTGGGGGTAGGGTGGTTTGAGAGAAGAGTAAGAACATAAATCATGGAACCATGGAAAAAATTTTTCTTAAAAAAAGAAAATGAAAGACAAACAATAGTTGCTACTTGCACTTCCTACATAGAATAGTTATGAAGAAAGTGCTTTTCAAATGGTAAAATTTCAGATAAAAATGTTCAAGTGCATGTCTAAAGTGGATTTCTGTGTGAAGGAATTTAGGGATATGAACTATATGTAGTCAAGGTGAATTACAAGCATAGGTTCACAATTCTCATTTTTTTTTAGTTTAAATCACTAAAATCCCCTTTAAAGGAGCCCCTTTGATCATACTCTTGCAGTCCTTAGCCTAATCCATGTGATTGCCATTCTCAAAGAATCTCTCTTTTTTGTCTCTGTCTTTATTATCAAATCTTCTCTCACTAGAATATCAATTTTATACATTCCCCAAATCTCACACGTCACTGGCAGACTTCTCTCTTGGACTTCATGTAACATTTTGTTTTATATCACTCAAATTTATTTACTTTTTTCTAGATTTTGTAGCTGATTTTGTGTCTTAAAATTCTCTACTAAACACTCTCTCTGAGACCAAGGTCTAATATGCACTTTTTTTATTCTCCTTGGGTTTTGTAAAAATTAGGCTTAATAAACATTTATTGAATAACTCAGTCTTAACAGCAACTTCTTGAACTTGATTAAGATTCTTAATGATAGCCAATTGGGGATAGAAGTAGGATACTGAGATTAGATCTGCAATTTTATTGGTATAGGCCAGTGATAGGTAAGCTTTTTAAAGAGGGGCCAAAGGAAAGGAAATGCTCATCTGTCAGTCTGTTTCTAAGGCAACTCTTTTGAAGTTTCATTGTATTGTATTCTACTCATTGTACTCATCAGTTTAGGAATAATGCCCCACATCCCACAGCTGGATAGAACACTTCAGGGGGCCGTATCTGGCCCGTAGACTGTGGTTTGCCCATCACTGATATAGGCAATTTCAGGGAGGAAAATTTCACTTGTTGAAATTTGACATCTCTATAATTCTGAGTTTCCCAGAAAATTTCCTATAAAGCTGTAGATCAAATAATTTGTCCAAGGTCATACACCTAGTAATCATCAGAAGTCTTCCTGGTTTTGAAGCCAGCTTCTTAGCCATGTAATCATGTTATCTCTCTGCTTAAAGGATTGTTTTAAACATTTTTTCTTCCCTTTCCTTTCTCCCACTTTTGAAAATCGATTCTGTTTCTCCTGCCCTTTTGTGTTCAATTAATATCTTTCCAACATTTAGTGCTCTCTTTTCTTACCTGTTATTGTTTCCATTTTTCTAACTTCCTCCTAAATGAATATTTAGCTCCTGAGATGAGGAAACTGAGGCCCAGATATTTTAAATGACTGCCCAGCAGTGTCTTAGTTTTGTGGGGAAGACTACTTTGCTAACCAGACAAAATGGCAATGAAATTATATTCATATATAAAGTAGAAACTGGCTGGGGAAGCAGGATTAAGCAAAGATATATGGAATTTACTGTATAAGGAAATCCAGCATGTAAGAAACAGCAATATCAGACACTGCAATATTACTCTTAAAGATATTTTCTGAAATATATCAATTATCATTTGATTTATCTTGTACTAAAAATTGAGCTAGCCCTAGACAAAATTGTGAAGTATGAAAAATTTCCAATGAGTGGCTCCCCCCAACATCCCAACAACCCCTTCTGTCATATCTATGCTGCCCTACCGAGTCTGAAGGAATGATTATACCCATGACACAGACATCATTCTAAGAAATCATTCTCCAAACCTCACATATAACTGTCTTGCTGCAAATTGGAGAAGTTCATTATTAACTGCCCTTATATATTCACTAAATATAGAATTCACAAAGGCAATCAGATGAAGAGACTTCAAAGCTGATGGCAAATCTTGTCACTTCTTAGTAAAATATAAATGATTACTGAAGCTCCCTAGATAAAATCTACAAATTTCTCCTTATTATGTTTTATGGCAAAATGGGAATATTACTGTAACATTGTCATACTACATCGATTTTTTTACTTCCTCTTTATTAGGAAATGATGTGTCTAGACATTAAACTAAATGCTAAGTATGAGTTGAGTAATGGATAGTGCAGATTCAGTAAAGGTTAATTCATTGAAGAGCTTTGTAAAAGAATCAAAGATGATTTCACATTTATGATATATAGAAAAATGAATGAATGAATTTAAAATAAACACTTATTAAGTACTTACTCAGAACTTATCTTTTACTTAGATCTAGAGTTTGCTTCTTGGTGTTTTAGTTTGTATATAGTAGGTGCTTAATAAATGTATCAAATCATCTGCTAAGTGATGGGGACACATTTAAAAAAAGTAAAGACTGTCCCTTCTTTCTAGTAATTTACAATCTAATCAGAAGACAAAACATACAGAGTAGATAATTAGTTACAAGACACTCAGAAACACAGTGTTTTGAAAGACAAGCTTTTAAAAATAAAAGTTTTTCCCTATTACATATAAAAACAATATTTAATATTCATTTATTTAAAGTTTTGAGTTCCAAATTCTCTCCCTTCTTCTGACTCGAACTCCCTCTCTACCTTCCCCTTCTCCCTGATATGGTAAGCAATCTCATATAGAGTTTACATGTTTTTTGTGGAAAACATTTTTTCCATATTATTCATTTTGTGGAAGAGATCTCAAATGGAAAGGATAAAGGGAGGTAGAAAGAGCAGAAAGAGGAGGAGGAAATGTAATGTGTTTCAGTCTGCTTTGATATTCCATCAATTTTTTCTCAGGGGGCAGTTGGCATTTTTCATGGTGAGTCTCTGGGACTCTCTTGGATCACGGCATTATTGAGAATAACTAAGTCATTAACAGTTATTCATTAAGAAATATTGTCACTATGTACAATGTTCTGGTGTTGATCACTTCATTGTGCATTAACTCATTATTTTTCTGAAATCATGCTGCTTGTCATTTCTTATAGCACAATAGTATTCCATAACTATCATATAACACAAGTTGTCCAATCATAACTCAATAAATGCACAACCATTTAATTTATTTTTTTAATTTTTTGATTGTTTTAATTTTTATTTTAAATATTTTCCCCTAGTTACATATTTCATGTTCTTTCCCTCTCCCCCAATCCCTCTATCCCCCCTTAGGTGACGCACAATTCCACTGGGTTTTACATGTATCATTGATCAAGACCTAATTCCTTATTATTGATAGTTGCAATAGAGTTATCATTTAGTGTCTACATCCCCATTAATATCCCCATCAGCCCATGTGTTCAAGCAGTTGTTTTTCTTCTGTGTTTCTCCTCCTACAGTTCTTCCTCTGAATGTGGCTAGTTTTTTCTAATAAGTCCCTCAGACTTTCTCTGGATCCTTACATTGCTGCTGGTAGAGAAGTCTGTTATGTTCGATTGTACCACAATGTTTCAGTCTTTGTGTACAATGTTCTCCTGGTTCTGCTCCTTTCACTCTGCATCAATTCCTGGAGGTCTTTCCAGTTTACATGGAATTCCTCCAGTTCTTTATTCCTTTGAGCACAATAGCATTCCATCACCAACAGAAACCACAATTTGTTCAGCCATTCCCCAATCAAAGGACATTCCCTCATTTTCCAATTTTTTGCCACAAAGAGCGTGGCTATAAATATTTTTGTACATGTCTTTTTCCTTATTATCTCTTTGGGGTATAAACCAAGCAGTGCTATGGCTAGATCAAAAGGCAGATAGTCTTTAAAAGCCTTTTGGGCATAGTTCCAAATTGCCATCCAGATTCTTTGGATCAGTTCACAACTCCACCAGCAATGCATTAATGTCTGAATTTTCCCACATCCCCTCCAACATTCATTACTCTCCCTTATTATTTTAGCCAATCTGCTAAGTATGAGGTGATACCTCGGAGTTGTTTTGATTTGCATTTCTCTAATAAGTAGAGATTTAGAAAACTTTCTCATGTGCTTATTGATGGTTTTGATTTCTTTACCTGAGAATTACCTATTCATGACCCTTGCCCATTTATCAATTGGGGAATGGCTTAATTTTTTATACAATTGATTTAGGGCCTTGTATATTTGAGTAATTAGACCTTTATCTGAGATTTTTGTTATGAAGATATTTTCTCCAATTTGTGGTTTCCCTTCTAATTTTGGTAGCATTGGTTTTGCCTGTACAAAACCTTTTTAGTTTAATGTAGTCAAAATTATTTATTTTTCCTTTTTTGATTTTTTTCTAACTCTTGCTTGGTTTTAAAATCTTTCCCTTCCCATAGATCTGACACGTATTCTATTCTGTGCTCACCCAATTTACTTATAGTTCCTTCTTTATATTGAAGTCATTCACCCATTCTGAGTTTATCTTGGTATAGGGTGTGAGATGTTGATCTAGGCCCAACCTCTCCAGTAACTGTTTTCCAACTTTCCCAGCAGTTTTTGTCAAATAGTAGGTTTTTGTCCCCAAAGCTGGGTTCTTTGGGTTTATCGAAAACTGTCTTGCTGAGGTTGCTTACCCCTAGTCTATTCCACTGATACTACTTTCTCTCTCTTTGCCAGTATCATATTATTTTAATGACCACTGCTTTGTAGTACAGTTTATGATCTGGTACTGCAAGGCCACCTTCCTTCATATTTTTTTTCATTATTTCCCTTGATATTCTTGGTCTTTTGTTCTTCCAAATAAACTTTGTTAGTTTTTCCTTATTCATTAAAAATTTTTTTGGTAGTTTTATATGTATAGCACTAAATAAGTAAATTAATTTGAGTAGGATGGTCATTTTTATTATGTTAGCTCTTCCTACCCATGAGTACTCAATGTTTTTCCAATTGTTTAAATCTAGTTTTAATTGGGTAGAAAGGATGTTGTAGTTGTGTTCACATAATTCCTGTGTTTGTCTTCACAGATAGATCCTAAGTATTTTATATTGTCTAGGATGATTTTAAATGGTGTTTCTCTTTCTAACTCTTGCTGCTGTGATGTGTTGTAAATATATAGAAATGCTGATGATTTACATGCATTTATTTTGTATCCTGAAATTTTGCTAAAGTCGTTGATTATTTCCATGAACTTTTTAGTTGATTCTCTAGGATTTTTTAAGAAGACCATCATATCATTTGCAAAGAGTGATAGCTTGGTCGCCCCATTGCTTATTTTAATATCTTCAATTTCTTTTTCTTCTCTAATTGCTACTGCACATGTTTCCATTACAATGTTAAATAATAAAGGTGACAATGAGCATCCTTGTTTTACTCCTGATCTTATTGGGAATGCTTCTAATTTATTCCCATTGCAGATGATGTTTGTTGACAGTTTTAGATATATATCATTTATTATTTTTAGGAAAGGCCCTTCTATTGCTAAACTTTCTAGTGTTTTCAGTAGGAATGGGTACTGTATTTTGTCAAAGGCTTTTTCAGCATCTATTGAGATAATCATGTGGTTTTTGTTGGTTTGCTTGTTGATATGGTCAATTATGTGCATGGTTTTCCTAATGTTGAACCATCCTTGCATTCCTGCTATAAATACCACCTGATCATAATGAATAACAATTGTGCTTGCTCCTCCACCTGAGGTTTTCCCCTGAGTCTCAGCGAGCTGCCACTGTTTCTCACAGCTTCACTCCGATGTCCAAGGTCTATGCTCCCCAGCCTCCTGGGTTCTCTGGTCTAGCTGTTTTCAGGGTCAAGCCCCGGTGGTCCTAGCTGGCTGCCTATAGCCCAGAAATTGGCCCATGTCTGCTCCTCCACCTGAGGTTTTCCCCTGAGTCTCAGTGAGCTGCTGCAGCCTCTTTCAGCCGCACTCCCATGTCCAAGGTCCAAGTTTTCCAGCCACCTGGGGTCTCAGGTCTTGTTGCTCTCAGGGGCAAGCTCCTAGTGGTGCCAGTTATGTGCCAAGGAGCTAGATTTTGTGCACCTGCTCGCTCTGACCCTGGAGTACAGCCTTTGCCTCTGGTACTGTGGGTGGGGTGGGGGAAGAGTTGATCAGCTCACGTTTTTATGGGAGCTATTTCCCCACCTTATAGCATGGAAGTGCCCAAATCCCCAGTACCTTTGATACTGTGCCCTATTGTGGGGTGCCTTCTTTCATCTGGATTTGCTTTTTTGTCCCTTAGAGGTACACTGGTGATTAGTAGTGAGGAGAGTTATAGCGCCCTGCTTCTACTCTGCAGCCATCTTAACCCCAACCCCTTAATTTCTAATTCTTTTGTATCATAAGAAAAGATGCACATAAAATTGTGCATTGGCTAGGGGGATTAGGGAGTATTGGGGGAGAGGGAAAGAACATGAAACATGTAACTAGGGGAAAATATTCAAAATAAAAAAAACTTTAAATAAAAAGCAAATAAATAAATAAATAAAATTTTCCACATCAGACTTTTTGTAAATGTTTATAAATGCATTCATCAAACCTTATAACAATATTGAAAGTCATATACATTTTATGTAAATAATATATTCATTTTATATGTGAATAGATGCTGAGATATATTAAGTAACATAAGTAGCATATGTAAATGTGGTTTTTAATTTAGTGCTTCCCACAAATAACCCTTCAATAAATGCTTTTTCATTCATTTGTCATTCATTAGCTATACTATAAGAACTAAGAAGCCTTTGGAAGGAATCCCATTGAGAGGGAATTAATGAGTAAAGAAAGAAAAATTAGTACAAGGGAATGTCCACATATAGAAGAATGGGAGCATATAGTTGCATATTTACTGACTTGCCAGGTTGAGGAGAACAACTGGCCTTTTCCCTAAATGAAGAGATTTTATTTTGGAGGAAGGGCCAATAGCTTTGCTGTCCTTAGGTTGTGCATGTACATCTATCCCATATTCCATAAGGGACTATTTTAGAGAAAAAGAAGTCAACCTTACAAAATAAGTCAACCTTGCAAAGAGGGAAGAGGACAATCCAAAAAGTTCAAAGTGCCATAGTGTTGAAGGAAAAAATTCTTTTTTTTCATCTTTCATTCTTATTAGTAAAATTTAAGACAAAGAGAATTAAAAAAAGTTCATTAAAGATACATCAATGTAGCCACACATTGATGGGCTGATGAGTAGAAACCAGCAAATTATTTAAGATGAAACTAGCCTTCACTGATATTTTTCAAAATGACTAAATGACAATTCAGATATGTTCATGCCAATAGAAAGGTAATGACTGTTCATTTCAACACCACCTCAATTGCCCAGATGTGAGGGCTAGTAAGTATGTGATGGCTAGGATACCAATAGGAGGTATCTGGTATATGACAATAGCAAGTAATTCAAAAGTGTCCACCTGGGTGAAGCCTCTCCCAACACTGATTGTCAAATAGGTCTGAGAATAATGGGTCACTGAGTTAGCATAACATTCAATAATAGATGCTAAAGAATGAGAGGGTCTTGAAGTATAGAAACATAAATTTTCAAGTCCTAGAAGATATTTCTTAATCAAAAAAATATTGAAAAACTATGATGTGCTAGGTGCTGGGAGTGAAATAAATATGAAGACTGAGACAGTTCTATTCACAAGAAACTAAAGATCTAATTTTACAGAATAGAAAACTAAATCCCAGAAATTTTTAAGCGATTTTCCTGATCAATGTATACAAATTAAGTAGAGAACTAAAAGTTATTCAAATAATTTAAGAAAAAAAGAGAAGACTTTCAAGATCATCTAATCCAATCTTTATTTTGCAGACAACCAATTTAAAGTCATTGTGATGTAATGAATTGAATGCTGTTCTAAGAAACCAAGAAGACCTGGGCCTTTGATATTTATTCCTTGTTAAAGCTTGAAGAAATCTTTAAAGCTCTTTCTATCTCTGTTTTCTTATATGGAGTAGGTAGTCTCAAACATGTATTCCTGTCTTAAATACGTAATCCTATGTTTTGCATTCAAATGACCCAGATATGATCACATTGTGGGCAAACAAAATGATAAATAATGTATTTGATACAGTGAAAAAATCACTGGACCAAGAATTCTAGATCCCCTACTTCTCAGTCATATAAACTTGGGCAAGTAACAATGGCTCTCACTTCAATTATTTCATCTGCAAAATTGAGGTAATTATGCCTATCCTTCTGCCTTTTCAGGGTTGCTGTGAGAATCAAATAAGGCAATTCTTGAAAAAAAACTTGAAATTTGAAATAAGATAACATCATGTTTATTAAAAATTTCTAATTCTTTAAACATAACACAATCAATTATAATATCCAATGGAAATAAATTGACATGTAATAATAATTATAAGCTAAACTTTTTATATCATATTTTAAAATAGTTTGAAAGAAAATTATTTAACCAAGAACAGTATGAAGACACATTTGCTTTCTTAAAATGGAACAAAAGGACCAAAAACTTGTAATCTTATCATTAAGAAATGGAGAGGATATTAATGTCATAATAAATTCTTAGTGATATTTCTTCCCATTGTTGAAATATAAGATGATAGCTAGATTTTACATTATTGCTGCTGATTCTGCTACTAATAGTAGTGCTGATAATAATAACAATAATATTAATAATAATGATGATGACAGATTTTTATAAATTCTTCTAAGGTATGATGGTTCTAAAATTTTATTATTATCTTAAGTAGTATATATTTTAACATATTCATCTATTTTCAACATTTTCTATGTCCTTTTACTCAATCCTTCACAAGGAACCTTGTTTACAACCCAGATCCTTTTTTCTGGGTTTCTTGACATCAAGGGGCAATATTCTGTAATTCTTAATGTTGGGGACTTGTTATGAAAAAGTTTTATATCCTACCTCTGATATTCACTAGTCATTTAATGCTGTTACTTAATATATCTCAGCATCTATTCATATATAAAATGAATATATTATTTACATAAAATGTATATGACTTTCAATAATGTTATAAGGTTTGATGAATGCATTTATAAACATTTACAAAAAGTCTCTTATGTGGAAATTTTTATTTATTTATTTATTTGTTTTTTTATTTAAAGTTTTTTTATTTTGAATATTTTCCCCTAGCTACATGTTTCATGTTCGTTCTCTCTCCCCCAATACTCCCTAATCACCCTTAGCCAATGCACAATTTTTTTTTATTTTTTTAAAAATTTTTTTAACATTTATTAATATTCATTTTTAACATGGTTACATGATTCATGCTCCACCTTTCCCCTTCAACCCCCCCCAAACACCCCCCACCCATGGCCGATGTGCATTTCCACTAGTTTTGTCATGTGTCCTTGATCAAGATCAATTTCCAAATTGTTGGTAGTTGCATTGGTGTGGTAGTTTCGAGTCCACACCCTCAATCATGTCCACCCGGACCCATGCATTCAAGCAGTTGTTTTTCTTATATGTTTCCTCTCCTGCAGTCCTTCCTTTGAATGTGGGTAGCTTTCTTTACCATAAATCCCTCAGAATTGTCCTGGGTCATTGTATTGCTGCTGGTACAGAGGTCCATTACATTCGATTTTACCACAGTATATCAGTCTCTGTGTATAGAGTTCTTCTGGCTCTGCTCCTTTCGCTCTGCATCAGTTCCCGGAGGTCTCTCCAGTTCGCCTGAAACTTCTCCCGTTTATTATTCCTTTTAGCACAATAGTATTCCATCACCCGCATATACCACAGTTTGTTCAGCCATTCCCCAATTGAAGGACATACCCTCCTTTTCCAATTTGTTGCCACCACAAAAAGCGCAGCTATGAATATTTTCCTACAAGTCTGTTTATCTATGATCTCTTTGGGGTACAAACACAGCAATGGTATGGCTGGATCAAAGGGAAGGCATTCTTTTATAGCCCTTTGAGCATGATTCCAAATTGCCAGCCAGAATGGCTGGATCAGTTCACAGCTCCACCAGCAATGCATTAATGTCTCAATTTTGCCACATCCCCTCCAACATTCATTACTCTCCCCTTCTTTCATTTTAGCCAATCTGCTAGGTGTGAGGTGATACCTCAGAGTTGTTTTGATTTGCATTTCTCTAATTATTAGAGATTTGGAACACTTTCTCATGTGCTTATTGATACTTTTGATTTCTTTACCTGAAAATTGCCTATTCATGTCTCTTGCCCATTTCTCAATTGGGGAATGGCTTGATGTTTTATACAATTGCTTTAACTCCTTGTATATTTGAGTGATTAGACCCCTGTCAGAGTTTTTCGTTATAAAGATTTTTTCCCAATTTGTTGTTTCCCTTCTGATTTTGACTACATTGTTTTTGTTTGTACAAAAACGTTTTAGTTTAATATAATCAAAACCATTTAATTTACATTTTGTCATTTTCTCTAACTCTTGCTTGGTTTTAAAGTCTTTCCTTTCCCAGAGATCTGACAAGTACACTATTCTGTGTTCACTTAACATGTTTATAGTTTCCCTCTTTATATTCAAGTCGTTCACCCATTCTGAATTTATCTTGGTGTAGGGTGTGAGATGTTGATCTA
>NC_058130.1:73108740-73109246 GCF_016433145.1 Gracilinanus agilis
TATTCTGTGTTCACTTAACTTATTTATAGTTTCCCTCTTTATATTCAAGTCGTTCACCCATTCTGAATTTATCTTGGTGTAGGGTGTGAGATGTTGATCTAGACCTAATCTCTCCCATATTGTTTTCCAAATTTCCCAGCAGTTTTTGTCAAATAGTGGATTCATGTCCCAAAAGTTGGCCTCTTTGGGTTTATCATACACTGTCTTGCTGATGTCATTTATCCCAAGTCTATTCCATTGATCCTCCTCTCTATCTCTTAGCCAGTACCATATTGTTTTGATGACTGCTGCTTTATAGTATAGTTTAATATCTGATACTGCTAGGCCCCCTTCCTTCACATTTTTTTCATTATTTCCCTTGATATTCTTGATCTTTTGTTATTCCAAATGAAATTTGTTACAGTTTTTTCTAATTCAGTAAAGAAGTTTTTTGGTAGCTTGATAGGTATGGCACTAAATAGGTAAATTAATTTGGGTAGAATTGTCATTTTTATTATGTTAGCTCG
>NC_058130.1:73114188-73175387 GCF_016433145.1 Gracilinanus agilis
AAGACCCTATCCCTTATCCCCTCCCTTGATTGACTTCCCTTTCTACCCCCTCCCCCATTTCCCCCCCCTCTTTTTGTTTTTAAAGGCCTTATGAATTCCTTCCCCCTTCCCCCACCCTTTTTTTGTCCTCCCCACTCCCCTGCTCTGGTTGGTTTATCCCTTCTAACTTTCTTGGAAGGGTTAGATAAGAGTTTTATTTCCCAATGGATAGTATAGCTACTCTTCCCTCTCCGGGTTGATTACACTGAGAGTAAGGTTTGATTATTACCTCTTTATGCTCTCTTCCTCTCCTTCTTATATAGTATTTGTCCCCTCTCCCTCCCATGCCCTCTTTGTGTGTAATAGAATATCCTATTTTCTTATTCACTCAAGTTTCTCTTGGTGTCCCCTGCTATTCACCCCCTCTTTCCCATCCCCCATGCCATCTTAGATTATTTAGTGTTCCACCCTCACCCTGTGAATTATTCTTCTGATTACTATAATAGTGAATATTATAATAGTGAATAGAGTTCACTACAGAGAATTAAACATAATATTTCTCTACATAGGAATACAGATAATTAGATCTCACTGAGGCCCTTAAAAAGGCAAATTTAAAAATTATAAGTTTTCTTTCTTTCCCCTCTGTATCTTATTTACCTTTTCAGGTTTCTCTCAATTTTTGTGTTTGGATATCAAACTTTCCATTCAGCCCTGGTCTTTTCTGTGCAAATACCTGGAATTCTTCAATTTTGTTGAATGCCCATACTTTCCCCTGGAAATATATAGTCAATTTTAATGGGTAGTTGATCCGTGGTTGCAGGCCCAGCTCTCTTGCCTTTCTGAATATCGTATTCCACGCCTTGAGGTCTTTTAGGGTTGAGGCTACCAGATCCTGTGTGATCCTGATTGGTGCTCCTTGATATTTGAATTGTTTCTTTCTGGCTTCTTGTAAGATTTTTTTCTTTTGCTTGGAAACTCTTGAATTTTGCAATGATATTTCTTGGTGTTTTCCTTTCTTGATCGAATACCGCAGGTGTTCTATGGATCCTTTCAATGTCTATGTTGCCCTCTTGTTGTAGCACTTCAGGGCAATTTTGCTGAATTATTTCTGTTAGTATGGAGTACAGGTTTCTATTAATTTCCGGTTTTTCTGGAAGACCAATTATTCTCAAATTGTCTCTTCTAGACTGGTTTTCTTGGTCTGTCACTCTCTCATTGAGATATTTCATGTTTCCTTCTATTTTTTCAGTCTTTTGGCTTTGTTTTATTTGTTCTTGTTGTCTTGAGAGATCATTAGTTTCTACTTGCTCAATTCTAGCCTTTAGGGATTGATTTTCGGCTATAATCTTTCAGTTTTCAGCCATAATCTTCTGGTTTTCGGCCATAATCTTCTGGTTTTCGGCCATAATCTTCTGGTATTCCTTTTCAATCTGGTCATTTCTGGTGTTCGATTTCTGAGCCTCACTTTCCAATTGCATGATTCTACCTTTTAAACAGTTATTTTCTTGCCAGATCTCTTCCATTGTCCTCAAAATCCCAGTTTTGAACTCTTCCATAGCTTGTGAGGAGTTTTCCTTATTTGAGGAGGGTCCGGATGCTTGTTTGTTCTCCTCCTCTGTTTGCTCGGTTGTCTGGATTTTCTCTGTGTAAAAGCTGTCGAGTGTTAAAGACTTCTTTTTCTTGTTGTTATTCTTTCTCTTCTGAACTTCCTGAGACTGAGTAGCCATCATTAGCCCAGCAGCTTCTCAGATTTATCCTCACGCTCAGTGTCTGTACGCGATCTATTGGCTCCTGAGGTCTGAGTTCTGGTTTTTTCCAAGGTCAAGCCCCCTGGTGGACCCCTTTGCTTGATCCTCTGCCGGCGGTTTCTTTACAAGTCTCAGGGTGCTGCTTCCACAGTTGTATACCCGTCCACACTGGTTCCCCACTTAGGCTTTAGTTCCTGGCTGTGTCTGCCTCCACCCACGCCTCCGCAGTGCCTGCGCTCTGCTCAGCCTGCGCTCTGCGCCCTGGGTCCTGCTCCTGCACTCAGATTTCGCCTGTGTTTTTTGGCTTAATGGGGTCCTAAATCTTGCTGCTCTCAGGAACAGGCCCCGGAGCTGCCAATGACTCGATGGGTGCCCCAAAGTTGCTCTATTTCTTTTTAGCTGGCTTCGGAGCTATAGATGTGTGTGGAGGGGTTGGGGGTGGGGTGGTTGCTCAGCCCGCGGTTTCGTGAGGGCTGTTTCACCCCTTTATAGCCTGGAAATGTCTCGATTCCATGTACCTTCCACGCTGTGCCCTGTTGTGGGGTTCCTCTGTTCGTCTGGACTTGTTTTTATGTCCCCTTGAGGAGTTTTGTGTGTTTCGGTCAGGAGAGGTTAAGAGCTGCTTCTTACTCTGCTGCCATCTTAACCCGGAAACCTCCTAATGCACAATTTTATGTGAAATTTTTAAAAAATGCACAATGCCTTTGCTTACTGTTAACTTTTTCAGTTTTATGAAATTTAAGATATAGAAATTATTTTCATGTAGGTCATTTCCTCTGAACTTCATAAAAACTCTAGGAAGATGGCAAGACAGGTATATTTACCTCAGTTTAGAAAGTATAAGTCTGAGCCTTGTCCTGGAAAAGCAATTTCTTTAAAGATACAACTGGTAATTAGCAGACCCAAATCTTTCCATTTCTAATCCAAAGATCTTTCTAATAAGCTTCCTTGATTCTATAGTAGAGAGAAAACAACTGACCCAGGTCCACACAAAGTTCAATTGTGACTTTTGGGTGCCAAAACTATACTTTATGTGCATCTTAATTGCTATGACTCATGCTATTCATTCACTTTTTTCCCACTTCTTTCTTATTTGCCAAAAATAGTCACTTGAACAATATAAGCTCGAATACAGAAATTCTATAGAATAAAATGTAAGTTAATACCTCATGTATCATTTCAAATAAATAAGATCAAGAGTAAGAAAAAATAGCTGAACTTGACAAAAATATGATTTGTACTGTTTGAAATAGACCAGTAGGCATTAAAAATAGTGCTGAGGGAATTATGCAGAAAATGGGGTGATTGGAAGTGGAAACAATGAATGTACAAATTATACTGGAAAATAAATGATCAATATTGGGCAGTACATTTAAGGAATAACTAAAGCAATGAAAGTTGTTTGGGCTTTTAAAAATAAAAGAGAACTTCATAAATTGGAGGGTGAAATAAAAACTAATTAAGAGAATAGATCCTTTTAAGTAGTCCATTGTTCCTAAAATTCTCTCTATAGAAACCAAGTTCCAAACATGACTGAGCTATGTCCAGGGTCCAAAAAATTTGTACTAGATAAAATATGACCTTTCAACTTTTATCAATGTTCTTTTTATACTATAATATTTTGCATGGAGAATCTTATCAGCTAAATAATAGCAAACTCCCAAAGCAGAATTGATTGTAATTGTCTTTGCTGCTTTTCCACTCATTGCAACCATTGCCTTTTCTTTATGATTTCCATACTCATAATGCATAGGTCAGCTTTCCCAAAACCAAGCACACCAACCTTCTGGTTATTTTCTGATGTCTTCTATTTCAAAATATTTTGCAATCACTGGCTCTTCAAAATTACTTCGAATTTATCATGTATATAATTATTTCATGTGTTCATATAATAAATGTCAAGCAACTAGCACACAGAAGGTACTTTCCAATTGAGATATTGAAGAAAATGGAGTATCTCAAATTATTGTAAATACTCTTTCTGTCTCTCTCTGTCTCTGTCTCTGTCTCTCTCTCCCGCCACCCCCTTTCTCTCTCTGTAACTGCATTTGATCTTTGTAAGCTTTATTTTTACTAACTTGTCTCTATATTGCATGACTATCTTTCCTCATATTCTTTGCATTTTTTCTCTTTATATCTTAATATTTTTCCCATTATACTATGCAAATAGACAAAGGATATATGGTACGTATAATATGGAAATCCTGGTGTGAGAACACCATCCATAAAAATGACATGGTGAATACTGGATAATTACCTGAGACTATTGAGAGATTAAGTACAATACAGATTAAGTGACTTAGCTAATACATGTCAGAAATGGTTTTTCCTATTTCCAATTCTGAGATTCTCTCCAGTATATTGCCTTTGCTATAGAAATATCCCTCAATGTATTTAGTTTTCCCTAGATTATTGGAAATAGAGATTATTCAGGTTTTTGTTAATAGGATCACATCAGCTACATACAGATTTTTTTACCAATAGAAAATTTCACTTGACCTTTCATTTTTTAAATGTTTTTAATATTTATTAATATTCATTTTTAACATGGTTACATGATTCATGCTCCTACTTTCTCCTTTACCCCCCACACCTCCCCCACCCATGCCGACCCACATTTCCACTGGTTTTATCATGTGTCATTGATCAAGACCTATTTCCAAATTGTTGATAGTTGCATTGGTGTGGTTTTTTAATGTTTTTAAGATAGAGCACTGGTGCTAGATTTGCTGGATCAACAGGTATGATCATTTTTAAAAAAACTCTTTTATATCACCATATTGTTCTTTAAAATGTTTGCACTAGATATAGTTCTGGGAACATTAAATGAAAATATCTTTTTTCTGCAAGCCCTGTGGAATTTTTATTAGGCTTTGATATTTTTTTCAATGTACTATCTTCAAGGTGGCATATTAATGCAGTCTATGTATGTTTTTCAATAGTTTTTAGGAGCACTTTCATATCTGTCTAAATATACATATTTTTCCCTTTTGCTTATGACCTATTCATATCTATTATTCTTCCATGTGAGTGTGCATTATTAGTCTAATGCATAAGCATTACTTACAAATTTGGGTTTCCAGTCCTTTTCGGGAAATATTTCCTATAACATTTTCTCAATTACTTTCTTAATTATTTGGAATTTATATTTTTGTTTTTTTGCAGAATTTTTTATCTTTATCCAGTCAAATATTTTCATTGTAATTTTAAAAATTCCTTCTAAAATTAGGAAGAAGCTATCTTGAAAGCTTTCTAAATTTATAGTTACTGTATTTTACTACACATTGCTAATAGGTAGTGACAAAACCCATTAATTACCTTTCCTTTAAAAATGTGTTTTGTTTTTCATCAATTTTTCATGTGAAGTTTGCTATGACTTTATATTGTTTGGAATGTCCTTTGAAATAAAACTACATTTGTGTAAATATCTTGAGCCCTGTTTGTTTTTCAAAAGTCTTGTTTCTAGATGTGAAGATTATGCTAATTACTACTGGATAGATCAATCTAGATTCACAACTCAAGCTTCAAAATAAAAAATAAAATAACAATTTTTAAAAGTTGCATTTTAGGTTTTGTGGTATTCCCTAGCAATTGTTTCACTTGGATGCTTATATTGAGGTGTAACAATTAAATCACTTCTTGTGACAACTATATAATCTGTGTTCCTTATCATTGTTTCTTTTCAATTTATTATTTATATAACTTTTTGATAGCAAGTTTTCTTTTTTAATTAAGACTTGTGGATTATTTTCATTTGTATTTTGTTGGGGAATGTATTCATGAATTATTGGAAATTTTCTTTGACAATGTCCTGGAATATGATATCCTTTTGTTTTGATTTCCTAAAATATCAGGGATTCTGATGTCACTCTTCTATAATTCAGTTTTGAATTTCATTTTTGGAAGGATATCAAAAAGGCAGAGGGAAGGTTAATGCTGTCCTAGATTAGAATTGATTGAGTTACTTCATCTAGATTTGGTGAGTCTATTAGGGCTATGACTATCTTGGTCAGTTTGCTCTCTAATGAACTTCTATCAGAATACTAGAGATTAACTTTCCTGATGAAGGAGGTGATTCTCCTGGTCCACAAGAGGCTTAGCAAACTCTTTCCTCAGAAGTCTCTGTATGTAGAATAATCAAGGTGTCCTTAGAGCAGATGTTAATACTTTTAGAGGTCAAGATAAATTCTATTAAGGATGGTATTTGCTAAATGTTCTCCATGACACCGGAAAGAGATAACCTGAACTTTAAGGACTTTTTGGATCTTCTCAGTGTCTTCAGTAATGGATCTATTCCTGTCCAACTATATCTTCCATATCTTGTGGAATGATGGGACCTTGAACAAAGAGGATCTGCAGCAGATAATGAAATGTCATTTTGGGGAAGATGGTTTCCATGTCTGAGTTATCCTTGGAGGTTGTACTTAGCAGTC
Organism: Gracilinanus agilis; assembly: GCF_016433145.1. Lineage (NCBI taxonomy): Eukaryota > Metazoa > Chordata > Mammalia > Didelphimorphia > Didelphidae > Gracilinanus > Gracilinanus agilis. The sequence goes on from NC_058130.1 coordinate 73,120,352, forward strand.
CAACTCTTTGGGTAGAGGAGTCATGCCAAGCCATAGCCTCTCCTCTCTTCACTGCCGTTGTAACAATAGTGTAAATGTTTATATTGATCAATTATAACTACTTGGAAGTTTAAAAAAAGACAAGAAAAGATAGAGAGAAGCCTGAAGAAATTAATTCATTGGGAAATGATAGAAGACTTATCTTCAAATATTCAAATAACTGTCACGTGGAAGAAGGAAATATTCAAGAGGGCAAAGTAGGAGAAATTAATAAATTTTGCATAGGGATAAAGAAGACTGACATAAGGAAAAATTCATAGGAAATAAAACTATCAGAAGAGTGAAATGGAATCATTTGTGAGGTTGTAGGATCTCCCTCATTAGAGGGAAATAATTATTATTGGAGTAAGATAATTCTTGAAAATGTTAGAGGATGATTTTTTTTTAGTTTTGGGTTCAATTACCTGACCTCTGTCGTACCTTGTAATTTTGAGTCTCTTTGATGTAATTCTTTACCAAAGTTTTTATCTTTCATTTTTTATTAATCATATCTTTAATAATTAAAATGTTGTTTATAATGCAATAATATTTATATTATCTCTAATTTTCTTCTTTGAGTTTTATTTTGTTGACTAATTTGGTTTTACTTTTAGTCCAGGACTGTAATTTTATTTATTAAAAAACCTTTTGGTAAAGAAACTCTTTCTACCAATTTAGACCAACTATAAAACACTGCAATATGGTGTTTTATAGATTTCCCTGGATCACTATGAGGTTAAACAAATTACCAAGATGAGACAAATAGTACTTGTCATAGATAAGTTTAACACAGCCTCCCTGACTGTGAGGTTATATTTCTAATCACTAAAATATTCCTCTTCTCTACTCTTTACTGCATGCAAAATTTGGATTTGTTGTTATAATTGTTTTACATAGCTTTCAGATTATCAACATTAATTATTCTTTAGATCAGTGATGAGAAAACTATGGCCTATAGGCCAAATGTGGGCCCCCTGAAATGTTCTATCCAGCAGAGGGACATTATTCCTAATCTGAGGAATAAATGAGCCTTTCCTTTGGACCCCTCTTTACAAAGTTTGCCCATCACTGCTTTAGATAGTGTTTTGTAAATTTATATACATTTGCATATTTCTCTGACTTTTAAAATCATTCCTTCTCTAAAATAATGATCCTTGTCAATCACATACTATAATTTGTTGTCATTTTCTCTGTTGATGTATAAACAAATATATATATATGCATATGTATACATATGTATATATTCATACACATACATATAAAAAGTAAAATCAATGCTTCTCTAAGAAGGTTTACATAGATGGGTCTTTATTTACCAAATCCTAGTTGCCTCAATGAAATCCTTAGAGAGGAGGTGAATTAGTGAATCATTGAGGCAAATATGTACAGAGAGGCATAAAGTCAAATAGCTGTGCACATATATGTCTTTCTGTCATATGCATAAATGTATAGAAGAACTTGTACAATTCCATATTTCCATATTAATTTCCCAAAATTTTAGGTTAACTTTCACAACCAGTTTCAATATAATACCATTACTTTTATCACAGTTGTAGGACCATTGAATTTTATCCTCTTTTGTTATTTTTGCCAATAATACAAATGTAATTTAGAATATCAATATTGATTTCTTTTTTGAGTTATCTATTCTATGGATAATTTGAACATTATTGTATGTGTTAAGTGGTACTTTTATTTTTCTCACCAAAATTACCTATTTATATGAACATATTCACTAGAAGATAACATTTATTATTCATTGGAGGATGTGTTACAGAGCTGTATGTGAGTGTATGTATGCTTCTACATGCATATATGTTTGCATATTTATCTCTAGACATGTGTTTATGGCAGTGAGATGGCTTAGTAGGTAGAATGATGGGCCTGGAATCAGGAAGAACTGAGTTCATTTTTGGCATGAGGCACTTATTAGTTGTGTGACCCTAGGCATGTTGCTTATCTCATTAGCCTTAATCCACTAGAGAAGGAAGTGGCAAATGACAAAATAAATTATTCTATCATCATTGAATTAATAAACAACTGTATCTATATCTATGTCTATATCTATGTCTATATCTATATCTATATCTATATCTATATCTATATCTATATCTATCTATCTCTATCTCTATCTCTATCTCTATCTCTATCTCTATCTCTATCTCTAACTCTATCTCTATCTCTATCTCTATCTCTATCTATATCTCTATCTATATCTATATCTATATCTATATATATATGGATTCCTTACATCGGAACTTTCCAGGGTTGTTTGATTTGAAGAGATTGTCCCACACCAATTTGTTTCTTTCATTCTTAAAATAAACAGATTCCTTTTTAAATTTTTAACTTAAAAATTTAAATTTTTGTATAATATTAGTTTAATTGGTTTATCTCCTATAGTTTTCTCTAAGTCTCAGCTTGTTAAAATTTATTCCCTCTTCACAGGTGTGAAAAATATAATGGTCTCTTATCTCATTTCTATTTCTATTGCCTTAAGTTTCAATTCTGATTCATGGGTAAGTTTGAATCACAGAATGTATCATTTAAGCTTAAAAATTAATGTACAATAACTGCAAGTATTATATTTAATAAGATTTATTAATAATAACTTGAAGTAAAGGAACATAAAAAGCTAGAGTAAAGAGGGAGCTAACCCAGCCACAATTGCGAGAGAAGAGAGAAAGAGGACATTTTCACAACTTATTTACAAAAAGTGAGGACTCAATGAGGGGACAAAAGAAAAAGGAATTTTGGACCAAGAAAAAGAATTCTGGGAGATGGTGTCTTTTAGGGTTCAACATTCTAATTTCACAGTCATTAATGAAATAACTTATAACTGTGATCAAAAGACCCCATGACATTGATAAAATAATTTAGAATATATTCATGGTAAAATCCAATTATGCTCTAGAAAATTGTGAAGCCAAAAGCCAACTCCAAAATATGTATGACCAATATTTAACTTTTATTTCCTCCCTAGAAAGCATTTCTTATTTCATGAGTATAAGGGAATAAAAGATACCCTCTGGTTTCAATGAATTCAGTATTCATTTCTCTATGGCATAAAATCTAAAAACAATGGATCCTATAATGCAAGTAGGGATTTAGTATGTATTATGGGTTGATTAAAGACCTAACATCCAAAAGTATGAATCATCTTAGTGATGTTGAATCTTCGGTTCACACACACTAAGAAAAAAAAAGAGAAAATATGAATTAACATATAACATCAGAAAGCTAGGGGAAATACATAGACTTCATAATTAACTTATGAATACCAAGATTTCAGAACAGTATACATTTTTATACAGTAAAATAATTTTTCAATTTTTGGTATATTTTTCATGCTTATGCATCACTATCCTTATTTCACTCCCATCAAAGTGTATCCAACTTCTATGGTACTCTCATACCATTACTTATGCTCTGTCCACACTTTTACTCCCTTCTTAATCATAATTCAATATGAAACCATTTAATTATACTCCATCCTCATGGCATATTCTCCCAAATTCATAAACTTATTATTCTCAGCTCTCGGCAACCTTTTGCAAATTCTGTTTCTGAATACTACTGGATAAAAGCATAGGCAACATTCAATGGCATCTTTCAATTGTCTTTATGTCACAACATACAGCAGATATTTTAACTTCTTTCTCTGTTTTTTCTTTATCTCAGTGTCGTCTTTGTCTTTGTTTCAATTTTTTTTCAACAGTCAATTAAAAAGTATTCATTAGATGACTGCTTGGTGTCACTATACTGAGTTCTGAGAACATAAAGATCTGTTGTCTAAAGATTAAGTTGAACAGTAACTAAAAATATTTATTTACAATCTACTTAATTGCATTTGCAGGAAGGCTCATAAATTTATATCTTTATCATTACCAATAAATTATACCTTCACATTTTAAAATCAATTTTGATTGACTTTATTTTTTACTTTTTGATTTTGATAGTTTTCTATCAAAGTAGAAATTTCTTTGACAGTCTCCCTTTGTCAAGCAAGGTCATCTTTTTTATTGAGTATAATTCAGCCAATTACAGAACTCAAATGTGGAAGACACCTTAGAAACTAGAGACTCTAATCTATGTTTCTCTTTGTATCTCTTTGGATAGGACTATTTTCTACATCCTCTCAGACAATTGGTTATTTAGACTCTACTCAAAGACATCCAGTGATAGGGATCTCACTAGCTTTTTAGTCAGTTCATTCCATTTTTCTGTATCTCCAATGGTTGTGGACCATTTTCCCGTTTTTTTCTGCCTAAGTCTACATAAAGAGACAAAGAAGTTTTCAAGATATTGGGGAGTCTAATCAGATGGTAACCCAGATATGTATACTTCTAGCGAGGAGACTGAACTAAGGCCATTTTGTCTGGGAACTAGAATAGATAGAGTTTCCAGTATCCAGAGATACTTGCCAACTGGCAGCTCTGTCATTTATACTCCAAATCCTAATTGAATATCCAATAATCCAACTTGTGGTTCTGCCATTTATACTGCAAATCCTGACTGAATGATCCAATGTGGAATGAAGAAGGCTTTTGGACCAGCCAGGGTTAGATATACAAGGTCAAGGCTGCCCAGAGCTCTGTATATATAACATAGAAGCAAGCAGAAAGTATGTGGCTCTTTACATGCAAAGGGGTCTTGTATTTAGTCATTAGTCTAGTCTGAAGCCTGGAGGTGAGAAAGCAGGACAGTGCATTGAGTCCAAAGGAAATCTTGCAGTTTTTCATTGAAGTAGCTGAACTTGTCAGCTAGATATAAGGAGCTGGAATGAACAGCAGTATCCTACTGTTCCAACCAGTTGAAAAGCCTGTATTGGGTTTCCCAGACTTGGAAAAATGTCAGGAAATGGCAAAGCTCTGACTAAGAGGCACTGATTAGATACCACCCTTGATTAGACTAATTTGGGAACATTAACATCTGGCCAGGAGAAACCTAACCTGGGCCAAGACTCTGCTGCTTGCCCCACCCCTTCCAACCCACCAAGGACCAAGGTTCTCCCTGCTCCCAGCCCACTGCACTCCCAGCCTCTGAAACATTCTGCAGGGAGAGGACCAGCCAGCTGGTCAGCCAACAGGCTGAGCTAGCTACTGAGGTGGTCCCTTGTGATGTGGGAATGGTTTGCTAACCAGTTTCAACAAGTTACCTTTCGATGAGCACTAGATTGAGTGCCTGGCAATGCCCCTTTCTGTATATATTTGTAGAGTTCATATTGGATGGTGTGCCTTTGTAGGATAGAAGTTCAGGTGACATTTTGTTTTTTACACAAGATCCCTTTTGTGTATGATGCCAAAGGTGTCTGAGAATGCTCTGATGAATGGGCTTCCTTAGGGGGAGCTTTATTTGAGAAAGGAGAAAAACAAAACAATACCATTACAAAAAAACAAAAAATAAAAAAATAAAATCTGGCCAGGAGAAACCTAACTCGGGAGACATCCCTGAGAAAATTTTAGAATACAGTACTCATGAGAAAGCAGCAACATCAGAGTCCAAGAAAATATCACTTTTCCTTGCCTCCCACAAAAAAGTAAAGTTCAACCATTTGTCCCAGATAACTTCAAAGCTAAGCCCTAATGCACAATTACTACTCATGAAGTAAATCTTTAAAAATGACTAAATTAAAAACAGATTCCTTGAAGGGCTCTTATGTTGACAGGAATACCTAAGAGAGTACAAGAGGGAAAAATGATTCAAAATAATGAACAAGTGAAGCTTTAAAGAAAACAAAGCTTATAGATAAGATGAAATTACTGGAAAAGATGAAGCAAGATTTAAATATATATATATGCATATATATATATTATAAATGAAATGATAGCATCACTTGGAAGGAGAATTAATAAATTAGTATGAGAAGTAAAAAATTTAACCAAGCAATATTCCACAAAAATTAAATGAGACCTAACAGAAATCAAGGATTCCATGAGATGAAAGAAAAAAATACACATGAAAACAAAATTAAAAGACTATAAAATATGGATATATAAAACATCATATTTCAAAAATAACTGACAAAATGGAATCAAGAGGTAATTTAATAAACATTATACCACCATACCTCAGCTTCCTAATAACTCTGTTCCTACGAATCCTTCTTTCTTTTGTATATCATTCCCAGAATCTCCATGTTAAAGAATGGTCAGACTAGCCACTCTTTATTCTGGCTTATCCTCCTGATTACTTCTGTTGTCCCTTTCTCCCACTGCTGATTTGTTTCCATAACCTCTATATTAAGAAAGATATCCAGAAGAGCTACCCCTGTTTTTCTGACCTTTGGCACCATGCCCCAATCTCATTCCTTACTCATAGTTTTTTCCTTTTAATGTAATTTTTCCTCATTAGAATAAAAATCCCTTGAAGGTGGGTACTTTAATTTTTTCTTTTATATATATTACACGCACTTTGCAGAGTGCCTGGTCCAATGTAATCACTTAATAAATACCTATTGACCAAGACTGACTACTGGAAAATCATGTTCCCAAAATACTTTAGAAAAAATATTTCAAGAAATCATGGGAGAAAATGTACATTATCTCTTGGAACCATGATAAAAACAGTGAAAAATAGAAAAATAGAATAATCTCTTGAAAGAAACTACAAAATGAAAATGAAGGCTTTCAAGTCAAAGAAAAATTACTACTAGCATACAAAAAAATAAAAGAGTTCAAGTACTATGTACACACAGTCTGACTCACAAAAGATTTAGCAGCTACAATTATAAAAGGAGTAAAGCCTTTTAAATAAAATGTTCAATAGACAAAAGGTATTGACTTGCAAAAATAATAAATTACCCTGCAAAACTCAATAATCCTATGAGGGGGGAAGTGGTGAGGGTTTGGGCCATTAATGCATTAGAGGACTTCCAGTTATTCTTTAAGAAAAGTCTAAATACAATTATAAAAAAGCTTTGAAATGTAAAAGTCAAGGGAAAAACATAAAGGAGAGGGCAAATATTAATATGTAATCAGAAGTCACTGTTCAAAGACAGAGTGTTTACGGTATAATAGAGGTAACTGATCCAAGTATCCTCATAGAATGTTAATGTTATCAGGGAATTAAAGAGGGAGATAAATACTAGGTTTATTACATATTAGTGATCTAAAAAGACAGGGGCAAAAGGGGGAAATGAATACATTATGGGAGAAATGGGAAGATAACATGGAAAATCAAACTCAAAAAAGCAAGTGGATTAAAGAATAGATTATAAAAAAGAGGGTGAATGTAATGAGTTACACTTGAATGTCACTTTAAACTAGTCAAAAGAGTGAAGAATAAGGATAGAGTTGTATATTGAAATGCATTTTAGTCAACCCCTGCATATAAACACTTACTGCCAGAACTATAAAGTATAAGTTCTTTTTCATTTTTGTTGACTATGATTTATGATTCAAGATTAACTGCAATGTATGATGATGAAATATGTGTCTAACAAAGAGAAAATAACATAAAACTTTCATTGGATCATAATATTAAAGGCTGATGACTGAGGGGGAAAAAACCTTTGAAAAGATCTAGTTCAACCTCTGATTTTACAGATGAGTAAAATGGGAATAAAAGATGTGATTTGCCCAAGTCAATACAGATATCTTCCCTATTGGCTGTTCATCACAGAATTTAATTTCTATGTCATGATTTTGACTAGAAGATAGTTTCATTAATTTCTACACATTTTTATTAAATCTTTCTTCCAAGAAAGTATAGCCAGTTTTTAAAGCAATATAATGTGTTCTGATTTGGTTTATACTTTAAAAAACCATAAAAATGTAAATGCATTCTGGATGTTAGATCCTAAGATTTCCTCTAGCAATAACTTTGCAACTTAAACTCATTTGTGGGCTTTAATATTCTCTACTACTATACATTTAGCACACAATCCCACATAGTTAAAGCATGTGACTACATTCCCAAAAAATGTATCATATTGCCTATATTTTAGGGCTTTGGTTTATATTAGAAAGTTAGAATAAATACATATATATGTGTATATATATATGCATATATATATATATATACATGTATATGCCCTATAAAGTTAAAAATTTCATCTCCATTTAAAGATTTTGAGTACCTAGACACACATTTTTTTAAATGAGATGAACCTCATTGTTACCTTTTTATGTTCTCTCTTGTAGCTCCACATAAACTATACTTGAAGAGAGAGATGTTTGATAATTGTAATAGAGCTTGGAGATTACAAGAATACTATTTTTTAGTTGATTATTAATCTCCTTTGAGATAACACATTGCCCTCAGACTACCCAAAATAATGGGAGCACAGTGTGAGTGTTAAATAGGTTTGCTACATAAATACAACAGATTAATCAACTCCGATTTACCACCAGTAGCTCTTCACTTTGTTGGCCAGAGAATAAGGCTGATTATATATTAATAGATAATTCTTTTATTCAACAAATATTATTAAGTCCTTCCAGCGTGCTAGGCATTTATACTAGGGACTGAAAATTCAAAGGCAAAAATGTGCCAGTTCCTGTCCTTAAGGAACTTTGATTTTATAAGAATTAAAATATGAAACAAGCAATTTTATATGTTAGGATGTTTTTAAGTAATATAAATTCCAAGATTCTCCCTAAAAATTCCTCTGTAAGAAAGAGGTATCTGTTTGAAACCCTATGTTGCTTTTGTTTAACTTAAGCTGCCAGTTCCTAAACAATATATATTTCTTTTTATTTTCCTTTTACAAGATCACTTCTCAGGTTGCTTACAGAACAGCAGAAATAGAGATTTGGCTTCTAAATTATACTGATGTTTCTCTGCCAGTAACTTTGTGAACCTTCCATAATGGCTTTCTTTATTTATAAGACTACAAGTTGTAAATGATCCTTGCATCCATCACACTGTAAAGTTTAATCAGGCTAGATTTGCAAGTATGCTACACCTGTCGTTTATTGGTATAAATATATTCTTGAGAAGAAATTGACATTGAGATTTGTTGAAATTATATACAGTACCTATTTTTTAAGCAGTGTGCGAACATATTAAATGGCCCAGGTTCTCTTTGATAGTTCCTTTCTTCCATATTGTAAGCATCTGGTGGACACCTGGCACAGTGCCTCAGGCACAGTAGGTACTCCATAAATGTTTATTGTACCCAGAATGAATGACTGTTGACACCTCTGAACAAATACATTATCTAACTTAATCTATTTCAAGCTCAATAGTTCTTTGATTATATTAAATACAAATTAATTTTTCTATTGGTTAATTTTATTCCACAATTTAAAAGTTACTACATAAGGATGTCAACTCTCCTTTATTATCATTGTTATTTTTAATTTGATGCCTACACAGTGCTAAATGAATAGTGGGTGATTCCCAAAACAGATCAGTTTAGATTGCCTTGCCTGAGATAACTTTTTCCCAAACCCAAACCCCCTTTATGAAGTCAATCCCCTGCTAGGAAAATAATGATAGGATGAATTATACTTATCTAATTATTGATATTTACCTTGAATGACTGATTTCTGATGGCTAGTTATTCATTAAATATTTAGCTTAGGATAAAGGTTGAAATTATGTGAGGAGAGATAGTAGAATCATCTAAGCATTTCTATGAAGTGCACAATTGACTCCATTTTTCTGGATCTCTGATTCTTCAAGTCTTTTGTCCTCTCTGCCCCACTTCTTAAACAAGAATTAATTACTCCTCCAAAAGCTTGCAGACCAGTTCCCCTTGTTCACTTGGTTAGTGAGTGGCTTACAGATATATCATTAAATAAGTATATTCAGTGAGAGGTGAACCACATACCAAGTTACACATCCCCTGAATGATGAAAATCAGTTTACCCAAGAAGACCACATAACTGTGAAACATCCCAAATAAATCTTGAAGCCCCTTGGGACCTTTAGGAGAGCCAAAAGAATCAATGATATCCACAAAGAAATTTAACAATGCTTAACTTTGAGAGATATTTGAAATACTTTTATAAATCTGTTCAAGATTAAAGAGTAGATTGCTTGTGATGGAGAAGAGGGGACAGGTTTATTCTGTGCAGATCTAGATGGTTGGTTGCTTAATTGGTTGTTATACTTCTTATGTGGAGAGGACAAAAATGATATCACTGAGTTGAGTTCAATATAAAGTGTATCCATCTATGGCTGATTAGACCAATATGAGCTCAGAAGACTCTATCACAAGTTGGACACAAATAATTCCTGTGAACATTTGACATGGAGTTGTCTCTAAATTTGCACATCACAATTCTCATTTGAGCTACTGTAATTCTGCTTTACTAATAGAGCAGTGTACCTTCTTTGATGCAGGCAGTCCATGTTGGATGGTCTCATGCCAGTGACTCCCATGTTTCAAAACTGATTCCAATGTTCTTCAGAAAGTCTTTGAGAATTTACTTTTATTGTTTCTTCTGAGCTCCATGTAAGCACTTGTCTTATGTGAGTTCTCTGTAAAATAGTCTTTAGGCAAATGTATATTTGTCATTCAGAAAATACGTTTAGCCCATTGGAGTCATACTTTGCAGTAGAATATGAATAGTTGGTCATTTGGTTTGAGAAATGTCTTCAGAGTCTGGCACTTTATATTTTCAGATGATCTACAGAATCTTAAGACAGTTCAAATGGAAGTGATTTAATTAACTGGTATGGCACTGGTAGACTCTCTAGACTTCAGAGGCATACAACAGCAAGGCCAACAGGATGGCTTTGTAGCCCTTCAGTTTGAAAGGATGCCCAATACCTCTTTTCCCCGTCACTTTCAGAAACTTTTTAGCAAACTCTAAACTAATTCTGAATAAAAACATGCATTGACTCTATTATCTATGTATACTTCTCTAGAAGGTTTATTGCCAAGTAAGTGAACTTATCCACAGTTTCAGACTGGCAGAATTAGTATCAGAAGGTGCAATTTATGAGGTAGTTGATTTCACTCTATGTAATGAAGAATTGTGTAACTGTTATAAATGACTAATAGTAGAATTGAATTTCTTGTTTGGAATAGGGGCACCCTATGAGTAAATATATTCAAGCAGAGCTTGGATTGGGGGGAATATTAATTTTCAGGAGGTAAACACAGATGATTATTATCAGGAGGCAATAGAGGATAGAGGAACACAGCATTTGGAGTTCAAGGCTTAAATCCCCTTTGCTTGTCTTTTTTTTTCAGGGGGAAGGCAGGGCAGGATAAGGGCAACTGGAAGGGACTAGGAAACTAATGAAGACAGGTAGGTGATAGAGAGGATAGAGTCATGTAAACTCATCTTGTTGAGTTCAAATCTGACCTCAGACACTTACTAGCTGTTTGATCCATGGAAAATCAATGAAAAGTATTTGTCTTAGCTTCCTCACTTGTAAAATGAACTGGAAAAGGAAACAGCAAACCATTCCAGTATCTTTGCCAAGAAAACTCCAATAGGGTTGCAAAGCGGAGATACAACTGAAAAAATGACTGAAAAACAAGAAATGAACAGTTAACTATATATATATATATATATATATATACTATATGCAGGATTAATGGGAAATAACTAAAAGAAGGGAGTCACTGGAATTAAGAGGGATTGGTTTAAGCTACTTGTGTAGTGGAAACACTACTCCATTGTACATAGATAAAAAACAGTCAATATGCATTTATTAATTGTTTACTCTGTGCTGGGTATTGTGCTAAGTCCTGGGGTTACAGAGAAAGACAAAAACATGGTTACTACTGTTGTACCCAAATTTTAATACCTAACCCAGGTTGGATCATGGCCTGAGGAAGAATCACACTGACAATGCAATATGCAAGAAGAGGTTCATTCTTTACTAGCAATAATAGCTAGGGTCGCTAGGCAGAGAGGCANGAAAAACAAGAAATGAACAGTTAACTATATATATATATATATATAAAAGAACTGTGCTAAGCTCTTTACAAATATAATCTTATTTGATCCTTATAATTAACCCCAAGGGCCATTTTGTATTTGAGGAAGATGAGGCAGACAATGGTTAAAGGACCTGTCCAGGCACACACAGTTAATATAGAGGGCTAACAAGTAGCAGGCCTGGCACTTTATGTTTTTGCATATCTGGAAGAATTTGAAAATGAGTTCAAGTTAAGGTAGTTCAAAATGATATTAAATAGTAACAAGTTAAGAATATTTACCTCAAGTAATTTTTCATTTAAATAAGTTTTGATGTATTCAAACATGAATTCAATTCTTTTCAAATTATTCTTCAATCTCACTGTGCAATAATGTCATTGGTTTTAGAATTCTGTACTAAATTATTTCCAAGGGCCGTAGTAATCCTTTCTGTTCATATGAATAAGGAAATGATAATTTGTCAATGAACTTGTCTGTGTCTGTCTTATACACATCCTTACTCCTCAAATTCTTTCTCTGGTGCTAAAGCCTTGCGATGAGATTTCCCTAGGCTTATTCCAGGTTAGTGCCACAATGAGAGCAAACAAACTTTTTTGGGTTCAAAGAAGTTGGAAAGGCAAGGAATACTGTCTGGGAAACAACATTTGTATATCATTCTGAAGGTGGAAGGACACTGAAGAACAGAAATTCTGTCAGTTGTTTGGCCAATGTATGTGGAAATTTGTAAGTTCCTAGAAATGTTTACATTCTTGATTAAGTCCAATACAAGCTCTATGTTTTGATAGAAGTAGTTAGGCTGTAAAATGTGGTGCAAATCATGAATTTTTAATTTGAATACATGAGATTAAATCTTAGCTTGGCCCGTATACTATCTGATTGAGCTTGAACAAGTCTGATTTATTTTGCCTTTGTTTTAACTTCTCTTTAAAAAGGAGGTGCTGGCTTAGATGATCTTTATAATACCTTCCGATTTTAAATATGATACAACAATCAAGAACCCTACACCCACTGTTATGAATTTATTACATAAATGGTAATAAACTACTTGAGAAGACAAAATGAAAAAAGTCGAGACCAGAAATCAGAAGTTTCCAATGCTAACTAGTCATGAGAGTGTTCTTTATTATTAAAAAGAAATTATATTGGTCACAAGCCCACACTATAAATCACAACAACCTAACAGAAGAAGACAAAAGGACAAAATCATTACAAGGAACTCAAAGAGTACAAAAAAATGAAAAAAAAGAAAATAAATATTCAGCCTTAGTGTTTCCTAGCATAATTACCATATTTATATCTAAAAAGTTCAAATACAAAAAATAAAAAGAAAATATATGTGACATAAATTATGATTTATACTTTAAAAATGATCATTTTCTGAGAAAAACTTATTAGTTGTTATTTTCCAATTAATTTTTTCTTAAAGAAGTAGTACTAGTCTCTCTTAGTTCTCCCAGTTCTCTTCTTGGATTTAGTCACTAGTGAAGCTTGCTTAATTCTGAAAAATAGTATTCACTGAACAGGTTAGAACAGATTTTAATTATAGGATGGAGTATAGATAGTCACTTCCCTAGGTGCAATAGAATCTTAAATCCTTGTGGGCAAAGACTGTTTTCTTTTTCTTTGTGTACACAGAGCCTACGTTGATGTGTAGCACACAATAGATGTTAATAAATGCTTACTGAATCATTATAGTATTGTGTAGCCTTACCCATTTTATGAGATCCTAAGATCTTTTTGTCCTACTGATAAATTTAGTTGCCTCTATTTCCATTTTCCTGTCCCTAGACTTGAACCCTGATCTATGTTAATTCTTAGCTTAAGCCTTTGATATTCTTCTATCTCAACTTCTCTATAAAAACAAATTGTCATCAAATTTTGTCTTTTCCTTCTTGTTTAGACAGCATCCTGCCCTCTGATGATGGCTTTGCTCTTTTATTTTTAGGGCCCCTTTTCTCTATAAAGCAATCTATAAATCTATCTCTCTGCCCCATCACTTAAGTGAGACATTGGATATTATGGTGGTATGGCATCCTGACTCATTTTATAATGCTTTGACTTTGTTCCTTTTGCCCCCTTGATTGATATCTTTGAGGACTTTTCTATTGTTTCCTTTGAACTTTCTAACTTTAAAACAAGTATTTTCCCCCTTTAATAGCTGCCTACTTTGAAAGTTAAACATTCAGAGATTTCATTCAATTGCCTACTGTAGGCCAGGTTTCCTGAGCTTTTCAACTATTCCTTTCTATCTTTTCCCCTAACAAAAACCTAAATTTGAACATAGCATAATTTTTTTTTTGGAAAAGTGAATAACAACATGTCTGTCTTTGCTGCCTTTTCTTCTCCTGCTCTGAAGTTGAATATAATTGTGGTTGCTCAGTGTTACATAGCTGTCCACCTTTTGAGTACTTTTGGTGCCAGTTTCTTTCCTTTACTTGGAATCAAGGTCATCATTTATCTTACCTTCTCATTTCTTTCCAATGAATAATTCCAGTGCTTTTCAAGGGGATAAATAGATCTCCCTACCTCCCTCACTTCTAACTTGACTCAGTTTAAAACTTTGTATGTACTCATTAATATTATCATTTTGATATGCCACATGTGACTATTTCTATCCATAGAGGGCATAACATTCTCTGTTCTTTAGACTTTTTATGAATGATTTTTATTAATATTTCTCTTTATGTTACTGATATGAAGTTAAATGTCTATTTGTTCCTTTCCTAGATCTCCATTCAGAGAAGTAGTGCTGTGTGATGCTCTGATTTTGAAAAAAAAAAGATTAGAGATTTAATTCTGTGCAGGAATTTTATTAACTGTGTTATTAAAGTTATGCCAACTAATCAATAATGAAAATATCAATAATAACTATTATTTAAACTCTGTGAGCCTCAACATCCCATGTATAAAATAGACATAAGACTCATTTAATCATTTTTAATGTTGTATAAGAAAGAAATAAGAGTATATAAAATGTATCTTTGAAAGATTTTAATTAAGAACCTCTCTTATTAGGAAAAGAACATTGGATGTAGAGTCAGGGGATCTAAGTTCAAATTGTGGCTCTGTCACTTACAATATCTGTGTCTTGGGCAAGATACAATTAATGACCCTAGGCATACAGCTTCATCACCTATAAAAAGAGGCATTTGAATTAGATGGCTTTTATAGTTTCTTGCAGCTTTAAATATGTCACTCTTTGATAGCATGGCACTGAAGTCTAAATATTCTCATTTCTAGACTTCATGTTTTGGAATAAAAATCATTAATATGTTTTGCCATAGCTCTTTTGATATTTTCCAAAGTCATTTACTTTTGGAGTAGGTGTTTTGGCTAAAAGACAATCATCATCTTCCTAAAATATAACATTAAATTTTCCCAACAAATCCAGGAGGTTCTCATATCAATTTAAGTCTCATGATTTTGATTCTCCTTCAGTGGTCCTATCATTCTACATTTAAAACCGCTGTGCTGCCTCTCTAATGTTTACTACAGGTAGTCTAGGATTGGCTTTAGGGTTATGGAGAAGGTTTATAGTGACTGAATATATATTACGTTGTGACAGTGGCCAGGGCATAATGTTTCAAGAAAGGCTGCATTAATGGAGATGACTGGCCAAGACCATCTCATGTTCCATGAGGGTAAAGTCAGATTATGTAGACTGGATCGTGGGCAAAAGAAGGTGTACATTTTTTCCTTTTCCTGTTTTTTTCCTCAATTGTTGATACATAGCGAACATGACAGTTTTCTAATGATTCACTATAGGTCATCTGGACCAAGATAAACTTGTGAAGGGAGTATCTATCAGGAGAAGAAAAACAGAACACAGACAAAGGGTAAATTGTGGAGACAGATGCCCTGGAAACTCTTGCCCATACCCAAATTAGATGAAAGCTATCGTTTCTGATAAAGTGTACATATTCAGGTATATAGACTCTGGAAGCAATGGACTTCATTCACATTTTATATCAAAGGCACAAATAAATCAGCTAGCAAATATTTATGTTTCTTGGATGTGCTTCATATTGGAAGCTGGAGATACAAGTCCAAATCATGAAATGATATCTACTTTCAAAGAGTTTAATGTGGAAAAGTGGAAAAGATAGCAGTATATAATAATTTGTGGGAGAAGTAGAGAGAAGAAATATGAATGGCAAAAGTATATGGATGAGAGATCCTGAGTTCAAATCTGATTTCTGACACTCTGGATGAATCACTTTATCCTCATTGTCTAGCAGGTCTTCTACTTTGGAGTTGATACAGAGTATTGATTCTAAAATGGAAAGTAAGGGTTTAAAAATATGTTGGGAAGAGAATTGTGGTTGAGACTTATCTAAAGTACAACTCACACTTTCATATTAAGTGACAACTCCTGAGTACTTACGATCCTCTGCTGGACATCCTTTAATTAGGCAGTCTAAAAGAGTTGTGTTCTGTTGATCCCTGGCAATGATGATTCCATGGCTAGCATTTTATGATTTGGAAACCATCTATAAATATTATCTCATTTTATTCTAACAATAACTTTTGAGGTACGGAATGATAATTAAAGTGTTTGAGCTATCGGTAGCAGCAAAAGCTAATTTTAAGCTAAATTGGAAGAAACTTAGTCCTACTCAAACCATATCTGAAGTATTGTTTGGTTCTGAGGGCTAATTTTTAGGAAGGAAATCAATAAGCTGTCCAAAGAGGGCAAAAAGGGTGGTGAAATATCTTGTGCTTATATCTTGGGAATATTATTTGAAGATTTGGGGATGCTTAAGATAGAGAGACAAAGACTAAAGAGATATGAGGCATCACAGCTCTCTTGAAATATTGGAATTCCTATCACATAAGAAAGCTGAACTTGCAATGCTTTTTCCCACATGGCAGTATTAAGGCAATGAGGAGGAAGCAGAAAATTTAGTGATCTTTTTTAGTAAAAAAAATATCCTTCTTTAAAGTTGTCCAAAATTCAAACTTACTTTCTCAGGTAGTAATGGGTTCCCTTTCACTGAAGAACTCAAAGAAGATTAAATATCTATTCAAAGATAAAGTTAAAGAGGAAATCTTTTATTCAGCTGCTGTTTATACTTTTTTTGCCTCTGAAATTGTCTACCAGCTCTGGCATTCTTTTATATTCATTATGGATGGCAGAAGATGATTATATTCATAATTTCATAAATTCATAATTTATGCATTTCAAGAAGACAAATATTTGATACAATATTGCAGTGTTTAGAACTTGTTTCTACAACACTTTGAACATGTTAAAGTGCTATGTAAATGCTAGCAGTTGTCATGGGCATAATTATAATTAATATTGTTATCGTAAGATAATTTACAATGTAGCACATGAAGATGGATAATAATTGAGATGTAAAACATATATATTATGACCCCTTTATATCAACCAAAAGATATCAAACCCTATGTGCTTTATAAATTCCACACCTAGAATTAGATCAATGGGTTTACAATTTTAGGTTTGCCCTTATCTTATCCCTAGTACAATAACATTAATAACATATTTCGTTTCCTTCATTTACTCATGGTCAGACTGTGTAGGTTACCATCCACTGCTTCACCTCTACTGTGGCTATATTTCAGCAAAAAAAGAAAAAGCTAACTCTGTGCATCAGTTCTTCCCAATACCTCCCATGCAAGTTATTAGGCCAATTAATTGGTCCAATTTGATTTGAGATTTTCAAGCAAAAGGTGAAACATAATTAATTTTTAAAACTGTTGTTTTTACCATTATAATCTATTGACATATATATAACCTAGGGACAGTTTTCCAGTATATTATGCATAGCAGTAATGAAATACTCTTTAATGTTATGGAAGAAAATTCTACTGAAATCCTTGAGGCACTGATCAAAAACCTACTCCCTGATTCTAGAAGTGAAAATGAAAGCTACAAAAAAAGTAGTTTCTGTAAATACTCTTGTACTGTAGTTTATTATATAGGTCACATGCATATCACTTAGGAAGAAGAGTTCCAAGGCACAGGAATAACTAATTTTAAAAATTATGACAAAGACAACTTTCTTTTAATTATCAGCAATAGCTCAATAGACAGAAATTCTTCACAAAACTCAAGAAATTACATCCTTTTTCAAATTATTAGTGACTTTATTGATCTTCATGGAAGGTGAACAGTTGATCATGCTAATTTTCTTTATTTTTTTCAATGAAAAATGATTATTATCAAAATATCAAATCTTTATTTTCATAATTCTAATATTTATTTTAGATTATCTTGTAATTGTTCTTTCCATTTGCAGTATTGTAGTCATTGGATATGTTATTTTCTTGGCTATGCCTATTTCATTTTCCCTTGGTTCTTGTGAAATTTTCCATGCTTTTCTATACTCATTACATATTACATTAATTGCTTCGAATAGCACCATAAGACTCCTTTATAATTATGTACAATGATTTGTTTAGTAAATCCCAAATCAATGGAGTTCTACTTTGTTTCTAGATGAAAGGCCTTCATATTTCTCTTCAGAGCTTCACAACTAACTGAAAATTATTGTGAACATAACATATAGGCATAATTAAAATTTGCTAGTTAATAAAGCAAAACAAAATTTCAGTGTAAAAAATTAACAAGCTTAAAAGCTTGAACCTATATCCCCAAATGTTTCTCCCTTGTATATGTTAAGATTCCTCATTAGATGCAACTAGCAAGAAATTTTTGATGAGTTGTTCTCTGATGTGTCAATTACCACTATCAGGGGAACCATAAAATATTAAGATAAATTCTCACCAAAGATGGTTCCACTGTTAGAAAGAACATTTTATTAAAAGAGATTGTGATGATTTTATACATCCCTGGTTACTCTATTGAGTTTCCTCAGTGAGATTCATAGCAAATCAAAGAGTATGGTCTAACAATCCACATGGGAAAAATCAAGCACATGAAGAATATATATTGCCAAGATTGTAGCATATAGTTTGATTGGCAGGCAGTGGAGTCAGTCCATTATTGAATATATCTTGGACAGCAACTAGAGATAGATAATGAGCTGGACCCAGAATTGAAAGGGATGAAGAGGACTGGCTACAGAGTTTTGGAAATTGTTCAGCACTTTCTGTTCTCTTCTGTTGCTTCTGCTGCCAAAATTCATCCTTTAAAAATCAGCATTCTCATGTTGATGCAATATATCTGTCAATCACAGAACACCATAATCTGGGAAGATTCAAAATTATAGATGTTCCAAAGAGCAATGAAAATATATGTAGTGGGAATAGGGAGGCTGCACCATGTTATCAGCAATGACTTTTATGCAAGAAATTGAAAAGAAGAGCGCCTCAAAGATAATATATGAGTAGAAAAGGAGGCAAACTTGTCAAAGATGGGGATGGAAGGAATAACAACTTGACTTTCACTGATATTAATGAAATATCAACACATATAAAGCAAGTCTCCTAGTATACTAGATAGATTCTCTATGAATGATTTATAGAAGGGAACGGACATAAAACACATAGAGTGAAGGGCAGAAGGCTCATAGTATTTACCAGTAGAGGTTCCGTTAACTTCGCCTGATGCACAAGTTGTTCATTGTTTAGTTTTGAATAGCAGAATGCAAGAAACGACTATATTAGAAAGACAAAAGAATGAAACAATTTATTTCAGGAATTCATAGAAATGGGTGTCAACTAGCATCCACTTTGCTAGTGAGTAATATTTACTATATTTACTATAGACCCCTGGATTAAAAAACCTAAGCATCCTTGTGTCATTGAAGATAATAGGCCCACAATATAGAATTAGGAATGGAAAATAGGCAGTAATTCCCTCAGAACCTGAGTAATAACTAGTCCAAGTGTGTCAAGTCTATAAAGAATTATATTACTTAACCAGCATCAAATATGTAAAAGTAGGAGAGCAGGGATTTTCATTTTGGTTCTTTGATTCCAAGTCCAAATCCAACACTTTTTGTTTTCCTTTGGGGAAAATGAGTACTAGCAAAGTTCTACTTTTGTATCAACAATTAAAATAACAATTTAAATAGCAGAAATAGTAATATGGCACTTTAAGATTTGCCAATTGATTTGCAGGTATTTTCTTATATTTTCCTTCCAAGTCTGGGAGTTGTTATTATTATCTTCATTTTATTTATAAGGAAACTGAGGCAGGTAGAGATTATGTGATTTACATAAGGACTTACTGTTAGTTAAGTATCTGAGGCTAGATTTGAAATCATCTTCATAACCCCAGGTCCAGCATTTATAAAGAATTGGACCTGGGATTTATGAAGATATTTATGAAGATAATATGCTTCAAGTAAAAATAACAGCGTGTCAAAAGCTCAAGACAGTGTATTCTTGTTCTATTATATATGGGAAAGCTAGGAACTGAGAGACGATTATTATATGAGTTTGTTACTTTTCATAGGCAGTTAGTAGAATCAGTGCAAGACTTGGGCCTTTGCAATAATTCCTATACCCAATAATGCCAAAAATACAACCATACTCTCTTTGAGATCAAAGATGAATCTGTTGAATGATCTCTCAAAAAGTCATATATAAAAAGTTAGAAGAATCCTTAAAGATGATATAGCCTAATACTTATATTTAATAAATGAGGAAACTAAGACCAAAATAACAGAATATTAAATAACTTGTTTAGGGATACATACATAATAAGTGATAGAAAGAAGGGGAAATTACTCAGTTTCAGGATTTCTCAGTTTAGTTTTTGCTACCTATTAAAATACAGTTCTTTTCTTAAACTCTCCTTCCTTTTTTCACTATTGTTTTCATACCTTATTCTATTCTGTCTTCTTATCTTCTCTTCCTTACATCTTCTCTCTCACCAACTCCTTTCCCTTTCTTTTCCCCTTTCAATTTTTTCCCATTCTCATTTCCCTCATTTCTCATGCATCCAACTTTTCTGTTCTACTCTATCTTTCTCTTCTTCTTTCTTCTCCCTACTAAAAGAAGCATGAATATCATAAAGAAAATATTAAATGAACAGTATCCTATTAATTATAACTAATTCTCATCACAAACTGATGTAAAGTGATTTCTCAGTAAGGAAAAGATTTACCTTTGTTTTTTTGTTTGTTTTTTTAAAATTTATTCCTCATGGAATATTGAATTGAATTCTTTGTGGACCTTGATCACAATGGTAAAAGTATGCAGTGATCTTCTTAAATCATCTGAGACAATAGAATTCTTTTGTAATAATATTTGTAAGTTAACATAATCCATTAATTTTGGTTAAATACCCTTAGAAAATGCCAAAGAAAGAACTTATTATTTCAGGAATTATCAATTCAGTAATACTAGAAAAAATTATTTACCATCAAAACAAAAGCCATTTTTCTTCCGCGTTTAATGAGAATTCAAGTAGTTCAGCAGTCCATATAAAAACATTTGTTCAAGGAAAACAAGACATTTTTATGAAGATATTATGAAACAAAAAATACTTTATATTTTGACCAAAGCAGAGTGCAAAAGGAATATAACCCTCTTTATTGCTGACCTCCTTGGGACCATGAATCCTTTCCTTTTCTTTGGCCATTTTTCATTCCAATGAATCAGTCACATGTGTATGCATGGGTACAGACACACACACATACACACACACACACACACACACACACAAATCACCCCTATAATTACTTTATACAAAGTTGTGTTAAAAGATTAATCTGTTGTTACACTTACTAATTTTGTGATGCACTTACCATCTTTGTTTTTCCAGGCCATGAATCCATTTTCTATATACTTCTCCTGATAATATTTGTTTTCCCCACTTGAATGTAAGTTCCTTGAGGGTACTAATTGTCTTGCTTTTATATTTGTATCTCTACCATTCAGCTCAGTATTTGACACAGTATTTAATACATTTAAATCTTTTTTCATCCATATTCTGCCTCATTCAACTCATCATTTTCAGAGCAATTTCTGCCTAAGAAGATACTTTTTTTCATTTAAATCTTACTTTAACTTAATCAATCAATCCACTGTATATATTGACCTTTTACACTCCAAGACAAAAATTTCCTTTAAAATATCCCATTCCAGAATGCTGTTTTAGAACATACTGACAGGATCTGCTTTAAAGAAACAAAACAAAACAAAATAACTAAAATCAGATTTCATTACCTATCAAAGGAAGTGAAGCTACAATTATATATCTAAAGAATTCTGGAATATTCTATCAAACTTATATTTCTCCTTACTCTATGTATTTTCCATGTTGTATGACAATTTTCCTCTTCTCTAAAATCTAAATAAAAATCAAATTGCTTAGTTTTTCTTGATCGTTTACATTTTTAGAATAAGTTTAACATGTATCCCAGAGATAATAGAGTTAAAAGACATTAGAAATGTGTAGTCAACTGTCCTTATTTTATAGATGTACCTTAGGCTGAGAGGTTAATGGATTTATTCAAGATCAGACAGGTAGTAATTACTCAAATGCTGGTTCAAATATGATATACAGTTTCTATTCCCTAATATCTCACACTTCTTCTCCTAACGATTGCTATTATGCTTAAACAAATTCAGAAACATTACAATATAGATAATTTTCCACTTAAATATTCATGTAATTTATTTACAATTCAATTAATTAGTCAATATGCATTTATTAGGTCTAATATAGACTATAAACTATGGCAGGTGTTAGAGATTGAATTATAGTCCCTCAGAGAGTTTATATTATAGTATCAGGACAGATAATCATAATTATCAATATATAATAATGCAAAGCCTCTGAAAATAAAGTAAAATATAATTTTCATTTAATGAATCTTAAATAAAAACAATAGCAAGGTGTCATTATTTGGTGGATAAAAAAAAGCTGGCTTCAGGGCATGGACAACCTAAAATAAGGTCTTTAATTTGATAAGTAATGCCTGGTTAATAATAAATTTCTAAATTATATAAAAATACAGTTCTATAATATAAATAAAGTATAATCACAGGATTAAAATATCCTCTAACTTTCTATGTGCCAGTCATCATGCTAAACACTTTACAATCATCATTTCATTTGGTTATCGCAAGAATCCTGGAAATAGTTGCTATTATTACCCCTATTTAAAGATGAGGACATTTAGACAGAGTGCTTAAGTGACTTGTTAAGAGTAACATAGCTGCTCAGTGACTAAGGTGGGATAACAACTCAGGTTTCCTTCATTTTTGGCCTATCATTTTACCTATTCTGTGAGCTTAATTAAATTTTAAAAAGGTGAATTGGAAATTTAAAACATGAGAAGTAATAATACCTAATATTTATATTATGTCTATAATATAATATAAAATATTAAGTCTATAAAATATTTAGGTATATAATATTAATCTTGTTATTTAGTTATAAAAGTCATAATCTGATTTTTAGGGTCAAAATCTGACACACAGGATTTAAGTGAGTTTTTCATTAAAGCTTAATAAATGCCAAAGGTATCTACTGGGATCAGTTCTTCATGACAGCAAATACAATGTTATTTTTGAAGTATAATAAAAAACCAATATACACAAAATATTGAATTTACATTTGGAGTGTGATTTGAATTTTAATTTCATTATTGCTCTTTATTAATTATGAGACCTCAGATCAGTAAGTTCTTCACTTTGAGTCTCAGATTCCTCTTGTCTTAAAATGGTAGGGATCATAAAAATGATCTCGTGATATTAAATTTATTATCTTATGAAAGGTATAATCTAATTTACTATATTACTATGCATCTCTGTGTACTGATGTGGAAGTCATTTCAAAATCGACTCTTGGTACATTAATATGCTTTTTAAAAGAGAAAAATCAAAATCGACATCAAATTAAAAGAAATAAAAAATTTTTAAAAAGTTTACAATTAAGACAGCTTTAACCTGATTTTTAACCAAGTCTATTGAAGATGAAAAAAATAGATATAGATTTTTAAAATAGTTATCACTATTAAAACATTATCACACATAGACTATCACTATTTTGAAAAAGAATTTAACTTGTTAAAAATAAATTGAATGTAAGAAATCAAAAGAAGCTGGACCTGACCTGAAAATTCACATTCATATCCATGTGTTTGGATTCCATGGCTTTCTTAAAGTCTCAGTCCAAATCCCACCTACTCCAAGAAGTCTTTCATGATACTCTCAGGATATACAGCTCATTGATTCCTCATAGACAGATTCCTTATGTAGCTGTTAAAACACTACCTATGTCTTAGATTTTTAAGACATTCAACAAATTTGGCTCAGAATTCAATAGAAGGAAAAGAAGTAGATTGGCTTTAAGAAATTCTTCATGCTTTTAATATCTCAGACTAGAATATTTGAGAGATTCAAATGATGGGCTATACAAAAGATAATGGAGAGGTAAAAGTACAATGTGGATATATTTT
The DNA here is from genome assembly GCF_016433145.1 of Gracilinanus agilis. Lineage (NCBI taxonomy): Eukaryota > Metazoa > Chordata > Mammalia > Didelphimorphia > Didelphidae > Gracilinanus > Gracilinanus agilis. The sequence goes on from NC_058130.1 coordinate 73,144,563, forward strand.
AACATATCATCAATGTATATAAAGGTTGGCACAAAATTATGCAAAGATGACTGGAATTGCTGGTGGTGAGTCAGTCATGTCACAAGACTATCTATTAGCCAGTGAGTAAAGTTCATGGACTGCTTAAACATTAATGAAATGGTTGTAAAATTATTACATTGTTGTTAATGACATCTAAATTTTCTTCCAGTGCTAAATGCATGATCCTATGTGTCATAGGAGAAGAGCATTTCCAAACTGGGCTGGTACCTCATAGATTTATGCAGAAAAAGGATGTATACATCTATTAGGTGATACAGCTATTAAATCACTGAAATATGAAACGGTATTCAAGGTATCACCAACTTCCTAAAATATTATTTTTTCATTGGTTTACAGAAAATTTGAAAACTTACACTGAATGCCAAATTACTAAGGGTAACTGAAAAATGGCATTAGTTCTTCCACAGCTAACTCTTCCATCTAGGTATAAACTGGTTTTTGTAACAATGTATTTAATTTACAGAGAAAACAAAAAAGATTTTTAGGTTGATGATTTGCCATTTCTGTAAGCATCTACTAAGAATCATGTTATTTCTCAAAGTTTCACTCCTTTCTTTGAGTAACCATACCAAACATTTCTTTGATATTGGCTCCTATCTAAATTATCTTAGATTCCTGATTTTGGCTCGCCGTAGCTAAAATAGTTAACATTTAAGCACTTTAATTCTCCTTCTCCAAAAAATATGAAATCAGAACAGAAATTCCTATTTCATTTGAAATATATTTGAAAATTTATTTGATTTGAGAAATAGATCTTGATATTGTTGCATTGCAGTGGAGAGGCGATAGCTTAGCTGCATTAAGAGGCAAAAGTTTCAGCAATAAGGCGAGTAATATTTGTTGTGTACTCTGGCTTGGTCAAAATATAACATATTGTTTGTTTCTGATTCTGAGCACTAAATGTGACCAATTCTGAGCATGATATTTAAACATATATTGATCATCTAAAGAATATTCAGAGAATAACAACAAAGGATTTGGAGTGTTTGCCATTTGAGAGTCAATGAATCAAATGATGAAACCAGGGATGTTTAGCTTCAAGAAGAGAGGACTTTAGAAGGGGAGATGGTGGGAGCTATAGCTGCCTTCAAGAATATGAAAAGTTAGCATAAGAAAAGGATTATATTTGGTTTGTTTTGTGCTCAGAAAGAAGTACTAGGACAAATAGGTAGATGGAAAGAAGCACATTAGGCTCACTGTAAAGAAAACTACCTTTTAGCAATGAAGACTTTCTGAATACAGAAGAGGCTACTTGTAGCACATTATTTGAGGCCTTTCAACTTCAACTGAAATTCATTTGAAAAAGTTCAATAATGATGATAATATAATTTTATTATTATAATTAGCATTTACATAATACTAAGATTTGCAAAAGGTATAACAAATATCTCATTACAAATATTATCTTAATTTTTTCACAATAACACTAGGAAGTACTATTATTACTTTCATTTTCCAGATTAAGAAAAAAGATGCTGAATTAGTTTAAGTGACTTGCCAAGAGTCAGTGTTTAATAATTGAGGGTGAATTTGAACTCAGTTTTCTGATTAATAGTTCAGCACTCCACTTCAGTATCTCCATTCAACATTCTTCACAGTATTATACATTTATTAGTACTCTTCATCTTATGTTGTCATTCCATTAATGCCCTGTTTCTAGCTCCACTATTATTGTATCTTATTATAGTCATTTGTTGTCTCAAATTGATTCATGTACCCTTTTATCTTCTATTAATTGATTTTTTCCAGGATTTATATTAGAGCTAACCACGTAACCTTAATTATATGAAATAGATTCCAAGATAGCCTTTTGAGGTCCCTCTTCTCATTCATTCCCCCAATAACTAGACTCTAGTCCTCTCTAAAATATCAGCTTTAAGTTGTTGGTTTTTTTAATCTCCAGGAGGTCTCTATAAAATTTCCTGTATGTCCCGTGCAAACAATGATAATGAATTATTTTCAGTAACATCTAAGCAGTACTTCATAGACTGATTTCTAACCTTTAAGCTAGTTAAGAAAGAATGTACAACAGGAAACTTTTGATAATAGGAGGGGAAACACAAGACATAAAAATAATTTTTAGGAGAAGGGATTAATTGGAAGGCAGGGAAGGAAAACAATATTGAAAACATCAGGTATCTAGGAAAAAACATAAAAATAACTGGTATTTATCTAGTCATTTAATATTAGCTTCACAAAGTGTTTTTACTATATCATCCATTTTAAGCCTCAAAATAACTTATGAGGGAAATACTAGAGAATGTTAACATTCTCCTTTATAGAAGAGATAATAAGGTCAGGGAGATACTCATGGACATACATGTAATAAGTGTTTAGTAGCTGAGAACCGTCCTCTTATCCTGTCTTTGGTTCAAACTCTATCCATTATGCTATAATTTTTCTCATAAAAGAGGTAGTAGTCTCTCAAACAGGTGGGGAAAATGTTGAAAAAAAGAGAACATATCAAAAGTAACTGTCATATTTTTTCTCAATTCCATCACTGTTCTTTATAAATTTTGATAACAATCTAGTCCCATCTGAACAGAGAAGACATCATTACTATGTAATTTTTCTTTCTCATCAGGTTCATTTATTAGAAAAAGTGCAACTCTCTAGCATTATTATTAACTCTAAAATCCTATGGCTGAACATTATTAGACATTGCAATGACTTTTGATGGAGCCTGGAGAATTGACTCCTCTAGAGTCTTTGAAAACAAAACTGAGGAGGCAGTTGGGTAGCTCAGTGGATTGAGAGTCAGGCCTAGAGATGGGAGGTCCTAGGTTCAAATCTGGCCTCAGATACTTCCCAGCTGTGTGACCCTGGGCAAGTCACTTGACCCCCATTGCCCACCCTTACCACTCTTCCACTTATGAGCCAATACACACAAGTTAAGGGTTTTAAAAAGAAGAAAACAAAACAAAACAATTTATTTGTGATGAAGGAGTACAACACTGAATATAGCAACAGAACTATAAATCTGAACCTACTATTTCTTAGCATATATCAGAAGTTTTGTTTTGCTGTGGGTCCAAATTGAAATAAATATTTATAAGCAACATTGTCTGATGTGATTATCTTATAATTTGAGGAAACAGCATGGCCATTATTTTATGAAATTTAATAACTAAGGCCAAGGTGGAGATTACAGTTTGAATTTAAATTATCTGGAAAAATTAGGTAGATGGTTTCATTGCTACAGAGAAGTATGTTACATTTTATTTTCTTCTCTACCCCAAAACAACAGTAACAATAAAACAAGACAAATTCTTCTGTATTGTGCTTTTCTCCTTAACAATGGATTGGAAGTCAAAATTTTCCATTAAAATGTTTTTTTTATTAGTATTCCATTGAATGGTATGGTCTTCAGTCTTTTACTCTTTTAACTTAACGTGCATATCTTCTATGATTATAGCTCCTAGTGCCAGTCTTAAAGCTCCAGAGCATTAAAAACTATTGCTTATAAATAGCATATTTATATGATAAATATATGGGGCTCATGGGTCTGCATTCCTATTTTATTCTAAGTGCCTGAAGAAAATTTCAGCAATATTAATTTTGGAAAGAGACAGAGTAGAAAATGAGATGGCCAGAAGAAGGAGTCCAGCGTGAAAGCGAGTCCAATCATTTGTTCTGTTTTGTGGCAAGGGTCCAAAAGGAGGAGAGGTTGGTGGGATGGAGAAGGGGAAGGGGATTTCTATTTTCTACCAATCATCAACCCATCATCCTAGAATTATAGAATTTTAGCAGTTTTCAGGGACAGAAGCATCAGATCAATTACATTGTGATGAAAATCTCCATACACTCAGAGTGGTTGCCAGAGGTCAATCTAAATGTAATGCAGATTTCCTGATAATGCATTTCTTACCATTTATAGTTGAAGCCTTTATAACAATGTCACAGAAGTTATTGCTTTACATTATAAAGAGCAGCTTTATGATACATACCACCTCGTAATTGTTAACTTCTCAGTAGTAAGTATTCTTTCCAATCAACTACATCATTAAGGCTCATATCAATTACAGATGGTGAATTCTAGTGGGAAAAAAGTGTTGGATTCGGCATCAGGAGAGCATATGATGTGACTCTCACCTCTGAAACTCTATTACAAAGTGGCACTAGGCAAGTGGTTTGATCTTCATGATCTTTTTTTTCTCCTATGACAAATGGAGGAAATGACGTTTTAGTAACTATCTTTCAGGGTTATTGAGAGGCTCAAAAAGGATGTTCAAAAGGTTTTTGAAAAGCTCTACTGAAATGTAAAAATAACAGTAACAGTAATAGTAGTGGTAGTACTAGTGGTCATAGTTGTAGCAGTAGAAGTAGGAATAGGAGAAGGAAGAGGAAGAGCAGGAGGAAGAAGTGAAGTATTTAGAATCTAGCTTATGTTTGGCAGGACTGGGAAAGAGAAGTGTTCATAGCAAAGAACATTTGAGAAAACTCATATTTTTCTAATTAAATTAATATAATTACATGAGGATTCTTCTGTGGAAAAGTCCACAGTATTGACTTTTCTATGGATCTCCTTCCTGTCCTTTTATCTCAGAAAAAATCATTAAAATAACAACATCTTTAATATCTCATCTTGGGCCTTATTTATTTATTTTGCATTCAAATAGCTAAGATCAGTCACAAAAGACAGGCATTATGACACATAATTGCAGTGGATGATTTACTAAAAGTAACTTCTAAAATAGCTTAACTTTACTCATTAAGTTCCAAATTATCAAGTTCCTTAACATTTAAACTAAAATTATGTAATTGCATCTGCATTGGTTTAGGGATTGTTTGAGCTTTGGTCCCCTTTTAGGAAGTGATAGATTTTGGTATTATAAGACTTCATTATGTTGTTCTCAGGGTGTACATTATTTACTTGTAATGCCATAATTTAACAATTTTTCTGAAATTCCAAAGGGAAATTATTTCCTATAGTATAGATTTTACTTTCAAAATGTTTTTCTTTCTTTATATTTAAAAATAACATTTGTGAATTTTTATTCCATTTTGATACTTATATATATTTATAGATATAGTCTATTCTGATGCATAGACATAATAAAATGATATGTATGCTTATATTTGCATGTCTCTGAATAAATATATAGCTGTAATATTAAGCTTCAATAATTCTATAAATTCATGCTCAACCTTTTCAATTTAGATATAACTTCCCTGGGGAAGATTATAACCCATTCTATTTTAGCCTTCATATATATTTTCTATTGAGCATCTTTCCATTGAAGTGGGGGTATTATTTAGTCAACTTACCAAATATTTATTATCTTTTAAGCACTCTATTAAGAACTATAGATAGACAAAAGAAAGTACTTATTCTCAAGAAACTTGCTGTCTGGAATTTTATAATTATGTTAGTGCAAATATTCAGATTAGTAACCCAGTGTTCTTTGTTCTTGTACCTTGATGAGTTCATCTCCTCTTCTTATCACACTATCTGGGTGATATCTCATGCCATGTTTATGTGAGTCATCATAAATAAAATAATTGTCTATTAACTACAATATGCAGTGATAGATACCTTGACACATGAGCACCTTAAGTCAACAGCAATTTGAGATTCAGGAAGTCACAATCAGGATTTTTGCTTTAAGTCACAAGCATGTATTTGAATTTTGAGCTTTCAGGACTCTCCGCTAGATAGCCTGCCAAATGTTTGGTTTCAAAAGTTACACAAGGCTGTCTTGTGTAGTTCTGGCCATGTGAGCGACTGTATTGAATTGCTTTTGCTTTCTTCTCATTTTTGTCTTTATTATCAGTTTTTTTGGGGGAAATTTTCTTAACTTTTAACCATGGGTCCTGATAACTGAGGAATTAAAGGAGTTATAGCAGCAGGAGCATACAGAGGTTTTGAAGGAAATTAGTGGGGAGGACCCTGAGGTGTATAAGTTAATCAATACAAGAGAGATTAAATAAATGTTGAGGATTTGGGAAAAATTGAACAGTTTGTTGAAAAGACACACCCAGAAAAAGTGGCAACAGGTCATGCGTTGGAGCTCTGTGACAACACTTGTTTCACGTATTATTGAAATATTCAGAAAGTGAAGAAGAAACAAACTTCCATGGAAAGGCTTTTGTTGAAATGGCCACTATGTGACATTGAAGAAAGTGTGGCAAAATAGCCAAAATTCAATGAAGAAAATGATAATTAAGGAAAGTAAAAAAAAATTGCATTTAAGTTTAGCAATAAAGTAACATCACATGTAATGTGTAAGGTCAATTTTGCATGTAAATGTAGAATTAAGTGGGTAGAGAGTAAGTTACATTAAGCAATAGTGTAGGAAATGAAAATCTCTGCCAGCATCTTCACCTGACCTTGAAGGTAAATAATTCATAGGCAAGTTTATTTCTTTACATTCTTTCTTATTATCTATAAATATATTTATTTGTTATATATAAAGTACATTTTTGTATTTAAAAGCATATAAAACAAATAATTCATGTGATTTTTCTTAGAGTTTTGGATTCTTTAGAGTTTTAACAGATTAATTGCATTTCCAATACTTTAAATGGGGAAATTCAATTTGACACAAGAGCAAATTGAGTTACGAGCTTGGCTATGGAATGAATTAAACTTGTGTGTCAAGGCATCACTGTATATGTTTATTATGATTTTGATAATCAACAATCTCAATTTTGGGGGTATTGTGGGAGTCTATGATTCATGGCCACTTTTAGTAAGAGAGTAAGACTATTGATGCTAAAAAAAGGGTGAATTTCTACCTCAAAAGGTGGCTTGAGATCATTGAAAGTATGACACAATATTTTTGATAATGTTATATTTATCTATAAATTATTTTTTTAAAAAAAAGATTATTTTTGAAAAATCCAAAGGGAAACTGACCCAAAAGATAATGGTTACATATGACAGATCTACTGAGCTGTAATATGTTGTCAAATATGAGATGGTAAGATATAGCATACAGGATCTTATCTGAGCAATATATGAATGGGACAAAATATAATTGTTTGGCAAGAATGAGTGTTGTCCCAGATACAGAGGACTGGTAAATTATCTACAAAAAGACCCAATGAGAATTTAGCAGATCCTCTATGGATGGTGTATGAGAGTATGGTGTATATAAAGTATTCAGGGAGGATGAGCATCTCTGGTATGAGGGCTTGATAAGCCTTTTAAGGGCTGCTCCTCCATCTTTGGTGCCCATTTTTTACCCAACTCTCACCTCTGGCTCCAAGAAGTTATAATATGTGAAGCAACCCAAGCAAACTCCAGTAAAATCATCTTGGCAGATGGGCTGAATCAGACTTAAAATAACCAACAGACCTCAAAGTCATCTGTGAATTAGGGAGGATGCCTACCTAAGCATGTGAAGATGTCCTCTGGCAGAATGGACAGATGAAAACAATTTTTTTTCTGACAGTCATGAATGTGGCTGAAGAAAGAGCTAAGGAGCATTTAGAGCGTGATCAGACATTAAAAATGCCCATATAACTCACTGTATCCTGAGTCATCACCAGTCATCTTGACTTTTGTTCAGAAAAAATTGTGATTGACAGTTTTGAGCCACTTGGCCTCATTTAAATCCAATTAATATGCAAGTCAAGATATCACCATTATGATGTCATTAGTCTTTAAAAATGCAGGATAGACAATAAGACACATGAGGACAGATGCACTAGGATGAAGTGTGGATGTATTATGATCTGTGCTACTGGATGGCATGATATTGTTGATGACATAATAAATTCATTATTGTATTAAACTATATATATATGAATATGTATATGCACAAATATAGTTATAATGCCACTGTCATCATCACTGTCATCTCTAAGTCTTTCTGCCTCTTTTTCTGTGTGTTTATGTATAGAGCTATCTATATGTGTGTATATAAACACATATTTATATACAATTAAATTCAATAATGAATGATCAGATGTGTATATGTAAGCATACATGCATGTACATATAAGTGTTCAATTATACATGTGTGTTTTTATATGTATATAGCTGTATATAAACTTTCTCTACTCATATAGACAATCTACAGTATAGATTGTGAAAGCATGAGTAGTAATAAAAAATAAATTTATGTTATTTAATCACCAATTTTTCCTTTAAATCTTCTTATTCTTCATGTGCTGACCCTCCCTCACATTTCCTATATTATGTATTTCTAACATTCTTGTATTTTCTCAAACTCCATATGTCACTTAGTATTTACTTTCTGCTATCTCACCCTACCCACCCTCTCATCCTTTGCTTAGCAGAAACTTGCTTCTTACTTTCCCTTGGACAACAAAGGGCAATCTCCAGTTACTCTATTCACACTTGAACATCCCTCCACATTGTTTTATGTTTTCTTCCCCCTAGACCTTAGTTTTTGAGGAAGAAGTGATGCTTTCTCTCTCTCTCTCTCTCTCTTCTCTCTCTCTCTCTCTCTCTTCTCTCTTCTCTCTCTCTCTCTCTCTGTCTTTCTCTGTCTGTCTGTCTCTGTCTCTGTCTCTCTGTCTCTGTCTCTGTCTCTGTCTGTCTCTGTCTCTGTCTCTCTGTCTCTGTCTCTCTCTGTCTCTGTCTCTCTGTCTCTGTCTCTGTCTCTCTGTCTCTGTCTCTGTCTCTGTCTCTCAGTCTCTGTCTCTGTCTATCTCTCTCTCTCTCTCTCCCTCCCTCTCTCTCCCGTTGACAATGTAAACCTCTCTATCTTTGCCCTTGAGCCAGTTCCCACAGCATATTTTCTCTTGTACTATTCCCCCTCATTTTCTCATTTTCTATTATTTTTTATCCCTGAGCTTTTCTGTCACCTATTTACATGGCCAGGACTCCTACTTTCTCACATTTTTCAAATGACTTTGCTATTCTGTCAAGTGCTTTCCACAGCTCTTGCTCTTTCTTCTGGACAAATTCCTAGAAATAGTCATCCATAATTATTGCTTCCATTTCTTCACTTTCTGACAATATTTTGCAAGTAGTTTCTATACTTATCACTGTAACTAAAACTACTCAATTTATGTTTCCCAAAAATGTTAACTATTAAATTAATTGAACCTTTAAAAGATCTGATTCTCTTTTATCTCTCTGTGTATCTGGACACTCCTTATTCTTGGATCATCTCTTATCTTGGCTTCCATAATATGACTTTTTAGTTCTTCTATTCTCATGACACTTTAGACTCCTTTGCATGACAATCATTCATCCCTCACCCATTAACTGTAGTACACTAATTCCTTACCCCAAAGCTCAGCTCTGGGCCATCTTTCTCTCTCTGTGAATTCAACAACTCCCCTTCTTTATGAAAATGTATCTACTAACATGACCATCAAATTCAGCCTTAATTTCTCTATTAATCGCCATGATCAACTATATAATTAACCTCTCTACCCTGATGATTCATTAGCATCTCAATCTCAGATTGAACAAAATAAAAGACATCTTTCCCTGCCTTTCTCCTTCTCTCCATCTCCACCAACCCCTGTACCTCCTCCAAACTTTCCTACTTAAATCAGTTACTACTGTTCCTTCTGTCATCTGTATTTGTCATGTTGCAGTTTTTCTTGGTTCTTTCCTATCTCTCAATTCCAATATCTTATCTATTTCTAAGTTTTACCTATTCTACTGGCTAACTAAATTCATAATCATCCCCTAGTTATCTTCATCTCTTCTAATTTGTTGTTTAGTTTTTTTTTTTTACAAATAGATTTATAATTGAGTGACCTGCTCTCAGACACTTGCCTTTCCAAGACATTCTCCAGATATATACCAAATTAATGTAACTGGGCCACATTTTGGACTATTACCCTCAGACTCTAAAACTTCAGTAACTTTCTACTGTCTACACAAACTTATCCCGGCATTTAAAGATCTCCAAAGTTCCCATTTGTCAGCTATGTGGCATAGATGAAAGAATGTGAGATTTAGGGTCAGAAGACCTGATTCGGAAAACTTTTCTCTGTCATTTTCTAACTAGGACCCTGGGCAAGTTATTTAATTTTTATAAATGTTCATTTCCAGAATGGGAAGATAAGAGCCTTAGAACATATGACTCATAGTTTACCTTCTAGTTTTAATTATTAAATACTTTTTCATAGATGCTTATTCATATAATTTATTATGCATTGCAGCCCAAATAATTTACTTGAATACTGTGCTTTTCTTCTAAGTCCATTACCATGACATTCTGTTATTCATCTTTATATCTTTGAACAGACAATTGAACATTCTTGAGTTTACTTTCGTCTCACCCCTGTCTCTTCAAATTCTGGGTTTTCATCAAAACTCAGCTCAACTACTTCCAACAAATAGTCTTTCCCAGTTCTCCAAATCATAAATAATGTTTCTTCCTTCCCCAGCAATTATCTTTTGTTTATTAATCCATGAGTATTTAAAGGATGAGATAATATTAATGTATGTTATTATAACCAAAGTACCTAATGCTGTCCTTTTCATATAATAGGTGCATAATAAATGTGTGTTAAATCAATAATAAATCGAATTGGTGTTTTCCTCAGTATTCATCAAGTACTAAAATGATCATTGAGTAACTGATCAAAAGGTGTGGTATATATGCTAACGGAATACTAAGACACTTTTGATATACTTAAGAGGATAAAGACGGAGTAATAGGGAATATTATTTACCTTTTAACTAACCCTAAACTATTAGCATCAGCAGCAATCTTCAGAGTGATAACATACTTTTAAATGAAGCTTCATAATAACTTGGAATTTTGTATACGTTTTCTTATGTGAGACTCATAACAGACTCCATGAGGTTTTAAATGACAAATAATGTCAAAGAACTGGTCAATAACAAATAGAAGTCTAACTCAGGACTTCTCATTCAAAATCTAATGCATTTTTCATCATACTCTATTACCCTTCAAAGGATTACTAAAACCTTCCCAGAAATGAAAAAAAAAAAAAGAATTGCCATTGTCATAATTAAATTGAAATGTGCATTTTACAGTAACCAGCATAGGGTACAACATATAACATATACAAATTATGACACCATTGGATTTTCAATGGAAACATTTGTCTTTATATGAAATATTGAATGGTATTTGATGCTTGCATTTATGTAACACATTTTGTGTGCTATAAGTTATAGATGAGGCCTAAAATGAATTCAACCTCATAATATTGTTGTCTCAACTTAATTAGTTGTGGTTTATTTCCCATTTTCAAAAAAAAATGTTTACTCACATAGCTTCCTTTAATTCTAAAGAAATGGGCACAAAATTATCTCTTGTATTTGAAAAAGTAAATGGCTATGTCTATAATTTTCTATTATTTTTGGTCTCTTCTTACCTTTGTTCTTATTCCACCTAGTATTTTTATAATCATAATTAAAAGACTATTCTTTCTACCTCTATTCATCTAAATGCTTTTCTCTATTAGTATGGGAAAGGGTGGATAATTTTGAACATGTGCATATGAGTATTGTTGTGAGGAAGATTAGATTAGGTATTGATTATGTATTGATTAGGATGTACCTAGCAGGAAGAAGATGGAGCTGGGAATTCCCAGGTTGGAATGAAGGAGGAGGAAGTGTGTCTGTGCCCTGAGTGAGGACTCCATTAGTGGTGGGCAAGAAACTGTTGCCAGCCTGGGAGACCTCAGAGCAAAGGACACCCTGCATCTGTTTTCCCCTGGGATCCTGTGTGGTGTGGCATCCAGCAAAAGGACAAATCTTCAGAGCCAAGGGAGGAGGAGAAGTTTGAGAACTGGAGGACAGTGCTTCAAGCAAATCCTCTCTACTTGGTTCCTGAGACCATCCTGACTCCTGGCATCCAGAGATCATCAGTGGATTGCAGTGAGAATCCCAAAGCCACAAAGCCCTAGTTGTACTCAAGCCTGGCAGGTTCCAGGTTTGAGGCAGAAACCTAGAGACTCCATTTATAGCTCCTTGGGCCCTGTTAGTTTTGATCACTTAGATTAGTGTAGTAGAATAAGTCCTTCCCTGTCCCTGTGGGTTTTGTTATTAGGTGTTAAGGTTTTAGAGTAGACATTCCTATCCCTCCTTTGGTTGTTCCTATTTAAACCCAGTTTCATCCTGTAACCTCGTCTTTTGAATTTAAGGCCTCTGGCCAGAGTGACAGTTGGCTGTTGGGAGTGACTTAGCTGTACAAGTCTTCAGTGTCCAGTTTTAGTCTCTCTTACATCCCAGAGTGTGTTCCCACAAACCCCTTAGTTAATTTATAATATCCCTGGTGACCCCATTACCTTACATATATTTTCCTACAGTATATGCATATGTATGCCTTGCATTCACCCTGTCCCCTAGATGTCTACCTTCATTGGTGTAGGGAAAACTGAATAAGGTAACTCCAACAATGAATATCTTTAACTGGACTATAACTTAAAAGGATCAATATATCATAGATTAAGATTTGGGATGGATTTTGAATCAACTAACCTCAAACCATGCCTTTTTAGAGATTAAAAACAAAACAAAACAAAAAAACCCTGAGGTTTCCAGAGACTAAGTGACTTTCTGAGTGTCCCACAGAAGGGTTTAAATTCATCTTCTTGATGGTAAGTCTTATTCTTTACACACTTTGTCATCCGCTTGTATCATTGTATCATTGTATCGTTGTACCAGATTGGGGAGTTTCATCTGGATAATTTGAATTACAGAAATTTAGATTTGGAAGGGAGCCCAAAGGTAATATAGTCTAACCTGTACTTGAATGAGATACATTCCCTGAAATTCACAAGTTCTCACCTAATATTTTCTTGAATTCTTCCGGCAAAGAGAATGTCTTATATCCTAATGAACACTACTCTATGCTTAAATAGCTCTCATTTCTCCAAAGTGTCCTTGCATCTACAGTAAAAGTTTTCCTTTCTATATGCTCTACCCATTCATTTCTTCAAAAATATGAGGTTGACTAGAACAGGTTCAAAATTTATTCCACATGACAGTTCTCAAAAGTTTTTGGACTTCTCTAACCTTTCCCTTTATCTCAAGGCTCTCAACCATTCTGATGGTCTTCATCTGTCTTCTGTCAGATTTTTTAAACCCTTACCTTCCGTCTTGGAGTCAATACTGTATATTAGCTCCAAGGCAGAAGACTGGAAAGGGTAGACAATGGGGGTCAAGTGACTTGCCCAGGGTCACACAGCTAGGAAGTGTCTGAAGCCAGATTTGAACCTAGGGCCTTCCATCTCTACGCCTGGCTCTCAATCCACTGAGCTACCCAGCTGGCCCCTTCTGTTAGATTTAACAATATCCTTTCCAAAATATTTCAAGGAACCAATGCAATATAGGAGCTGAGCAATCTTTTTTAAACCACTAACACTTACTAAATGATTAGTTTATCAATCTCAATCATATATTTCTTGGATAATATAATATAACATAACATAACATAACATAATGTAATAATATCTGTGTTTTATATAGCACTTACTATATTCCAGGCATTTTTCTAAACACTTGCCAATTAGATCACATTTTGATTCCCACAACAATCCTTGCAAGTAGATGCTATTTGTTGTTGTAGTCATTCAGTTGTGTTCAACTGTTCTTGATGACAAGAACATAGTTATCAATGAGGTTTTCCTGGCAGAGTGGTTCACCAATTCCTTCTTAAGTCAGTGGATCCTTTTATCTTGCAATCAGAAGTTAAGTGACTTCCACAGATTCACATAGTTAATAAGTGTCAGAGGCTGGATTTCAACTCAGGTCTTCCTAACTCTAAGACCAGCACTTTTAACCACCGAGGCACAGCTTTCTCTGGTGCTTTTATCAACCTGATTTTATCACAAAAAGAGTTTAAATGACTTATGCAGGCTCACACAGCAAATAACAGTTTGAGGCTACATTTGAACTCAAGTCTTCCTGATTCCATACTTAGTAATCTATCTACTGTGCTATCTCAAGCTACTTCAAGAAATTTTGCCTCTCTTTGTACATTAGACACTTTTAGTTATAATATAGACTTCTTTTGCATAGATTACTTTCTTCATAGCCCTATCAGTCACTCACAATTTGAGGTTACCAATATTTAACATCTCTAAACCAACATTTGTAATATGAAAATGAATGTCATCCCATAATCCAATGTAACTCCCTCATTTTTCAACTTCACAAAGTTTGAAAATTGGAAGTCACTTTAGCACTAATATTGACAGATCTTTTAATTTAGAACTGTTGACTAACCATACCTCTTTCTTGTGAAGTTAATTTTTGGTACCTATATGAGATATTTTACATTGATCCATTTTGATTTCCTCCTTTATTTTTCTCATGCCAAAACTAAGGCTTGGAGAGGATATATACATTTCCTTTTCACAAAGCTACTTTTATAGATAAAAGACTAGAAATAAGGTTTCATTACTCCTTATATAAAGCTAGTTTCAGTCATGCAAGCAACCAATTTGTGGAATAACAGTACTTGTGGGAGCACAGTTCTTTTAAAGGATACATATTAATATTTAGATACAGAAGCAAACTTATTGATACTCTCATCCAGGACAACCCCTCCCAACAGGTTTTTATTGTGCTGACTGGTACTTATTCAAAGGTAATATGCTATATCCTTATTTTCCATTAGGAAATTTTCTCATTATGATTGAATTCTTATTTCTGCATAGCTGTACCCCTCCCAAAGAATGTATTAGCAGATTAAAACTTTGTAGAATTCCCTACTTTCCAAATGCAAAAATATATGATCTGGCTCTTCTGCAAGAATTTAATCATTCTGTGGACTAGTTTGCTGCCAAATATGTCATCTCTTGATTTTCTTAAATTAAATAGATTCAATAAGTTATTTCTAAAGATCTACTTCTGTTCAAAATGTGCCATTTTTCAACATTTATTGAATTGAAAAACATTCTTCTTTAAAATGTTTAAAATAATTGTTCCATGCCTTTTGACATAGCCCATTATTTTTGTTTAGCCAAACATTAAGGAAAGATGAACAGTAATTTTAAAAAGTTAATTTTTTCTTCACTTTTATTTACTATACAATTATAGATTGGATCAGTCTCTAGGTCTTTCTTATTTCTTGACCACCTAGGCTCAAGGCCCACTGTTATCCAGTGGAAGGGGGGATGGTTCTTATAATAGTGGCTGAAAGACAAATTCAAAGGTCAGAAGTTACCCTTTATTCATCACCTCCTCAAACTTCAAAAATTTAATTTAAAAAATTTTATTATAATTGTACATATACACAAAAACACACAAGCAGCCTTTAGAGTTAAAAAATATATCAATTGCCTTAATCCAAGATCTTCATTTTACAGATGAAGAAAGTGAGGAATAGAAAAGAAGTTTTTCCAATGTCGCTTGAATATGAACCTTATTATTGAGCAGTAAAGGGATGAAAAGCAGGCCACCTGTAGAAAATATTAATATGTTTTCAACAGGAGTGAATTTTAAACTATAACCTACATAAGAAAACTTTTCAAAATATAAAGTAAGATGAAATTATTCTCAGCTATCATATAATCAGGACAATCCAGATCAATTTATGAACCAGTGTTTACAATTCCATGTATGTGCTATTAAAATAATTTACATATATGTGGAACATGTTTAAAAGCATGTTAAAATTAACTAATGAATATATATTGAGGGGGAAGCAGGAGGGATATGACATTTGCTATGGAATTTTTATTCCACTTCTGTTTATATTCTTCCTCTCTGGCCTGGCTTGTTTATCTCAACTCGCACCCATGCTGATTGGTGAAATTTTCCAAAGGTGGATCTGGCCATGTATGTGATAACATTGCTACTATCCAATCTTAAATTCTTAGTCCAAACCTGGTTGTGTGTGTGGGGGGGAGGAGGAGAGGGATATACTCCTACTACTAACTACTATAAATCCTAAGCCCCTGCTACGGTTCTTCCACTTTATATAATTAAAGAATCTTAAATTAAAGACTCATAAATGTGACATGTTTAATAAATTATAATGAAAGTGACAGAATAATCTTAATATTATTTAATAGAAGGTACAATTAGAAATAATTGAAATGAGACCACCCATTATCTTAATTTTTACACTTTACCACCAAAACATAGAGTGTCCTCAGGGAAGAGTGAACATACAATTATACAAACCAGCTGTGAGGCAGAAAAGTATTGAAATCAATGGATCTGCAGAAACTTATAATTTTAGAAAATTAGCTTGTATATCTGCAGTCCCTTTAGAGAAGTCATGCCACAAGTAACATAGTCATCTTCTCAGGGTTTCTGCTCTTCTGATGGATGAAGATGCTTCTCTATTACTTTTGGACTAAGAATTAATTTCTTAGAAACAAAACAAATAAGTAAACATCATTATACTACATCAGTCTTTAGCTCACTAGTTCTATTTCCTTGGCTTAGCAGTCTTATTTCAGGGACAAGCAGTTCCTTTAAGCTAGAGAGATAGAAAGATCCTGAGATTAATTCTCTGCACTCTGACACAGTGTTCCTTCTGTAACTAGAGAGTACACTAGAAGGAAATGAAAAAAAGCCCAGACAGCTCTATTAGACAACGATTCTGCTCTCTCCATTGATCTCTCAGAAGTACCAGAGGTTTCCTCCAATCAGAATATCTCCCAGAGCATTTGTAGGGCATGTCTTATCTCCATCTCTTCTTTAGATGGCACTAATGATCAATACAGAGAGACACGAGCTGATTTTCACACAGAAGGAGGATGCTGCACCTTCCAATCAGCTTCAAAAGACTACCAAGCGGTAATCTAATGAGCTCTCAGCGGTAGAGGTCCTTTCTGGCTTCTGTCAAGTCTTTCAGCTTACTCATCCTGAAGCAGCTGCCCTTATCTTCTGTTTCCTCTCTGTTCTACTTCTTTCAAGTTGGAATTCAGGTTGAGAAACCCTGAATCCACAGTTCTATAAAGTACCACACATTAATCAAATTAGTTTTCTATAGCCTTCGAGGAGCAGCTAGGTGATACAGTGGTTAGAGAATTGTGCTGGGAATGAGAAAGACTCATCTTCCTGATTTCACATCTGGCCTCAGATACTTATTAGCTAGCTGTGTGATCCTGAAAAAGTCCCTTAACTTTGCCTCAGTTCATTATCTGTAAAATGAGCTAAGAAAGGAAATGGCAAACTTCAGTATCTTTGCCAAGAAAATATCAAATGGCTTCACAAAGAGTTGGATTCAACTGAAATAACTGAACAAGTCAAATGAACAACATGAATTACAGTTCTTAATATGTTCCTTAAAAAGAAAAAAAAAACTTTACAAGATCATATGTAATTGTGCTAATAGACAAAAGCATGCTGCAATCATATTTACATCAAGCTCTGAGTGAGTTTACCTCTGAGCAGTTTTCCAATACATTTGATAGTGCATTTATATGAAGGACTATGCCTCTCTATGCCTCAATTCAGGTCTTTATCTCAATATTTTAAGTTGCTTAGTTTGTTTATTTCATACAAATGTACTTTTTTCTGTCATATACTAAAAATGCATATTGCTAAGTAGAACAAATACATTTTAATTTTGAGAATAGATCATAGATTTAGAATCAGAATGGACCTTAAAGAGTATTTAATGTAGCTCCCTCATTTTACAGAGAAGGAAATGAGGTAGAAAGAGGTATATAACTTTCCTTGGATTCTACCACCAGTAATTTCTGAATTGAAATTTGAACCCAGCTCTTTCTGACTCCAAGTTAATTGCTTTCCCTTGAAAGATATAAATATAAAATATAAAATATAAAAACTATAAACTCACTATTCTTAAGTTTAAAAAACAATTTTAATATTTTTCTACCTTTTCAAGAAAAAATCACAAATATCTGATGAAAATAACATAATAAAAGGGCATATGATCGTTGTCAATCTCAGAGTCAAAAGACATGTTTATGTCCTGCTTTTGTTAAAGTTGTATGTGACCTTTCACAGGTCAGTTAACTTCTTAAAACTATAGTTCAATCTCGAAGACAAATTAAAGACTAATTGAGATCTTTATTTGTTGAGAAGTTTCCACACTTGTTTCTTCCTTAGCAATAATTTCTGCACTTTAAAAACTAACCAAAAAAAGGAAAACCCTACAAAATAGTGTCTATATATCTGAAAATGAGGGAAGGAAAAAAGGAAGGAAGAAAAGAAGGAAGGAAGGATCAAGTAAAGCTTCCCTTAGATTCTCAGATAATACAGTATGCTCTGAAATGTACAATTGTATAAAGAATGCATGTTTTGATGTTATTTTTGTTTTATTTCTTTCCTACCTTGTGATAACATGATAACACTATAATCTTGTAATACAAGAGAAAAGGTTACTCAGGTTTTTTGTAGGTTTTGCAAAGTTGCTGAAATGGGAGAGTAAATGTGACCCCAAACAAACTAATCTCCATATGTATTGATTTGAGTTATTTTTAACTTCTTTACTCACTGCTGCAAACTCCAACTGGAATCTTATTCTCCATTACATATTTATTTCATTAATGTTTAAATTCCAACTAAATTGGTAATGTGCCCTTGATATTTAAGATGAACAGATGTCATCATGCAATGATGCCAAAAGAAAAATGACATTATTAAAAATTAAAACAATATTTTTGACATCAGTTTCCAGAAATGAGATAATGGCTCTGTTTTTCCTCCCACTTGCAGAGTCTGTGTCACACTAGAATATGAAGTTAGGAATTTAGAGAGATAGAGAGGCTCTTTCAGGTCAACTAGGAACAGTTTAATTACATGAAATGCAATATAATTTGGTTAAATATGAAAAGTGAAACATAATGAAGAAAATTCATTTCACTTCAATTAAAATATTTATTGATCACTTAAAAATGCTTGACATTATGTCCAAGAACAGTGAGTACATCTTGTGAAGAGTGAACAAGAGAGTAGGATGTTGGGGTTTGGAGATAGTCCAACAGTGGGAGTATTCTAGGGTTTATGGGATGATCACCTATCAGAAATGTCAGGAGGAATCTGAATAGATAACTTTTATGATTCTTTCTAAAATTCAGGAATACTTTAACAATTAAGTATTTACTTAAACAATGAGATATCAGTGATCCAAAAGTCAAAGCATTGGCACATAAAATAATTGCATGTTGTTTCTATATTTTTAACAAAAAATAAGTGCATATAAAGAAATTAATCCATTTTTCACAAACCTACTTTTAGAGAAACAGTTAATGCTCAGTACTGCTTCCTTCATATTTTATAACTGTGAAAATACTATGTATTTATATTTTTAAATTGTTATGTTCTGTTATAATTGTTCAATGTTGAGAATGGAAGAGTTAGGGAAAGGAACAGTAACTGATTGGCCATAAGTTTGGTGGAAAGTTTTGAATAAATCAATGACTGTTTTACTGTCTGATGAATAAATAAATATATTTTTCAATATTATTATTTGCTTACTATGTGTGACAGGTTCTGTAGTAAAAATTAGGAATATAAATTTAAAAGGGAGACAGACTATACCTTCAAAAAGCTTACAGTCTAATAGGGGAGGATACCCACACAGAAGTATAGAGATAGATAGATAGATAGATAGATAGATAGATAGATAGATAGATAGATAGATAGATAGATAGATATAGATATATAGATAGATATAGATACATACACACATACACATAGAGAAGAAAGTCTCTAGAGAAAGAGTCAGAAAGTGGAAAAGGTTGGGATTGAGAGTAAGGTCTAGAGACGGGAGGTCCTAGGTTCAAATCTGGCCTCAGACACTTCCCAGCTGTGTGACCCTGGGCAAGTCACTTAACCCCTATTGCCCACCCTTACCACTCTTCCACCAAGGAGCCAGTACACAGAAGTTAAGGGCTAAAAAAAAAAGAAAGTGGAAAAGGTACATCTACTTATATCTACTACAAATTACATATAAGACAAAAAAAGGCCAAACTTTGGGAAGTGTATTTAAGAAAATATATAAAACAATTTTAATTAAAATTTCTCATTAGAAATTAGAGATATTAGATATAGGTATTTGAATGATTTTATAATTTGCTAAACAAAGTCGTTCTAATCTGGGTTGGAGTAGAGAAAATAGGCATGGGACACATAGAAATCAGTAACGCAAATTATAATATTCTTTAATCTCTCTTTCTTTCTCTGTCTCTCTCTCTTCCTCTCTCTCCCTCTCACTCTTTTCCTCCCTCTTCCTCTCCCTCTCCATCTCTCCCTCCCCCTATCTTTTTCTATATCTCTGTCTCTGCCTCTATCTTTGTCTGGACTTGAAAGGAAAATGAAGAAATAAAAGTAAAAGGCTCATTTCTTTAATAAAAAGAGACTAGATCTCCTTGAGAAGAGATACAGAAAATCAGAAAAAGCATCCCTCAGAAGCTGTGATTATTTTTTTGAGAATAGTAGGGTACATAAATGGGAAATCCTAGACAAAAATACCAGTTAAACAATTAGCCAGAGAAACCATTTTTTCATATTAATATTTCAAAATCCAAAGATTCAAATGTTATAGGATTTGGGAAGAATTATTACAGAGCCTCTTGATCCTATAACAAGGGAACAAGATCAATTTTCAACTTAGATGGGAGATTTACAAAGTTATATTAAAATAAATGGTCATGGTTAACAATTGATTCAAGTGAGAAACTGAGGCCATATGTTTGTTTGTTTGTTTTTTGGTATATTTATTTAAATCTTAATATATATGGTTTCTCAAGGCTTGTTCAATCTTTATATGCAAAGATTTTTACTTTAATAATTATTCAATAAACTTTGATGTTTTTTTGATGTGCCAGGCACTTTGTTAATTGCTAGGAATATTTGAAAAACAAAAAAATTATTCCCTGTCTTCAAAGAGTTCACAATTTAATAAGGTAGAAAACGTCTAAATAATGACATACATATATGCATATAAATATTCATATACTTATACCTATGCACATTCACATATACATAAATACATCCACATACATGGATGTATACAAACATATATGTGCATCTACAATTAAATAATGAATTATTAAGACCTGCCTTCAATGAGTCAGACACTGTATTAAATGCTAAGAACACTAATAAAAAAAAGAAAATCAGTTCCTACACTTGATGTGTTTACAATATAATGGGAGAAGACAATAGGCAAATAGAAGATTAAAAAAAATGATGAAAAGGGGAAGAAGGGAAGCAACCAAGTGGTACATGATGCAGACCCATGATGTTCCATGGAGTGGAGTCCAAATCAAGAATATCTGCTGTTGGAAAATGGAACATTATTTGTAAAGTTCTGAAAGTTCAGAAGTACTTTATAACAGAAGATTTTGGAAGGAATTTTCTACTTCAACCTCTGGGCTTCTAGAGAGGATAGGCATCTGAGGGAACTGAGAAGATGATGAATATAAAACACTGAGTCAAGGAAATGGTGACATGGAAATGAGTAAGGAAGGGGAGAGAGGAGAAAGACTTGTTGATTCTAGAGGGGAAGATGAAAAACACAAACGAGGGAGGATGCAGAGAAAATAAAAGTAATCTCAGAAAGAAGGCACTAGTCTGGGGTGAGGTGGAAACTGAGAAAAGCCTCCTGCAAAAGATGAGATTTCAATTAAATATGACAAAAGTTCAGAGAAGCTAAGAAGTGGTAAGGAGAGTGATCATTCTAGGTATGGGGGTAGTGGACTAAACAGTAAAAGAAATAGAGAAACATATGGAAGAAAGAGGAAGGGTAGTTAGGTAATGCAGTAGAACAACAAGTTTGGAGTTAGGAAGACTCATCTTCTTGAGACAAATTCCAGCATCAGACACTTAATAGCAGTGTGACTTGGAGCAAGGGGCTTGAACTCTTGTTTGTCTCATCTGTAAAATGACCTGGAGAAGGTAGTGGCAAACCACTCCAGGATCTTTGCCAAGAAAATTCCAAATGGGGTTTTGAAGAGTCAGACATGACTGAAACAACTGAACAACAAAATGGAAGGTATTTCAAGTCTTCCTGATTCAACAGTTTGAGTGCTCCCTGACCTGTGCAGGTCATAGCACCTTCATACATTTGGAAGTGATTTCATTTGTTTTTCTGACCAAAGAATCTAATTATCTGTTATCTATCCTTCATTATTTGGTTCAAATGGCACCTCTTCTGTGAAGCTTTTTTCTCTGATCCTAGTTAAAAATGATCTATATATTCCAGACTCCCATTTCTGATTCTCCTAGCACTTCATCCTTTATATGTTTGCTTGATTAATAGTTTTTCATATGCTTACCATTTCTTTTTTTGTGTTTGTTCTGTTTTATACTTGTTCTTCTACATCTTTTGACAAAGTTTGAACATCAATGGAGAATATATGCTATCTCTATGATCACCTTAACAGGCTCTAAGCCTTCATTGTTTTATCTTTTTCTCTTATACCTTACCTGGTATATTTTAAATAGTATATTTTTAAATCAACAATGTTTAGATTAAAAATCATTAACCAGGTACCTGAGAATCCATGTATATTATATGTAATCTCTATATTATAGGTATATATGAATATTAAATATATGTGTAATACATGCAATGTTGAAATTAAAATTTGTAAATACATATTTACACGTAAATATGTGTTTCAGTGAAATGTTTTCCTTTGTTAACCTATGTATTCTATTTAATAGATTTAAAATATTATATTGAAGTCTTTAGGCTTTTTAAGATTTTCAAAGGTATCTATACAAAAATTTAAGAATACCTAATCTAGATGTAAATAAGCTCTTTATGATACATTAAGAGTAACTCCAACTGTTTTAAATAGTGATTAATGTAACAGTTGTACATTTGTTTCTATAAAATTTTAACATCCTCAGAAGACAGTGCTTGAGGCATTGCAAAATTATAAATCAAAAAAATTTAAATAATGTTCAAATATTCTCTTTGCTGTGGCAGGAATTCATTGTAGAAATATTTCAACATTCTTCCCCACCCCTCAGAAAACCAAGGTTTTGTATTTAGAGCCTTTATTCATTATACATACTCAAACATTCCCACCCACCCCCTTTGTCATGGTAATGTAACTCAGTGTACTAAATAAAATAGGAACTAAAAGGCAAAGAAAAATTTTAGAACACTGAATTATAGGTCAAACATCTACAAATCAAAAGGCATAGTCATTAAAAACAATTGATATTCTTGGAACACTAGAACTAGAAAGCAATATGATGAGTAAGTTATATGATAAAAAATAAAACATAAAGATGATATCAATGTATTGCTTTAGTACAAACAAAGAACAAATAAATTGCTAAAATCAATGTAATGGAGACAAAAAAGGAACTAATCATCTGTCATTGGTCTTCCCAAAATGTTACTGCACCAAGAAAAGTTAGCAAAGACGAAGTATAGCAAATTGGGATTTCAGAGGAAAATTAGAAAAAATTTAAAAAAATAATTTGTAGTGGAACATAAGCCAAGAAACCTTAAGGGACAAGATGTCAAAAATGGAATATTTGTCACCTAAGTCAATATCCTTTAGAGAGACAGTTAAACCTTATAATCTATATTACTCAATGAAGTATGTTTTCCTTACTGGATACCATCTCTAGTTTTAAGTATATCCTCCTCTTTGTTTAGGTTTATGTCATTCAAAGCAACCTTCCTTGGGGTACTATAGAACCAATGTTCTGAGGTTTCTACTCCAAGGTTGGCAATATTATCATTGTACCTAGACTCATTCAAACACTCACACCAGTTTTCTGCTCAGAACTTGAGTACCAACACTGAATGAATACCTCAGTGTACAAAAAGAAAATGAAGAGAGGAAGATCTTAGATTCTAAACATTCAGTTCCTTTATTAGACATCTCCAATGTCTAAACACTAAGCTTAGTCCTGTGGATTAGAGAACAAAAACTAAGTATTTCCTGACCTCAAGAAGTCTATATTCTAGTGGAAAAGTGGAAAGGGGGTAAATGAAGAAATTAAACATTTATCAAATGCCTACTATGTGTCAATAACTAGGCTAAACACTTTATAAAAGTTTTCTCTTTAGGGAGACATAAGATGCAAGAAGTGGAATAAATATCACATGGTTTGGGAAAACTGTCTCCAATATGGAGTGCAGCATTAAGAAAGGTGTGTTGCAAAAACAGTAGCCAAGTTCAACCATAAAGAAAGATAATAATTTTGTTTTTCAAGATAAATTATATTTTAAGTTCTCTTCTAGTTAGGAGACTTGCTTTAATCATCTTTGTTTCCTCTACATTAATTATTGATATTCTTGGAACACTAAAAAGTGACATCTACATGGTAATTTTTCAACAAATATTTGTTGAAATAATGTTTAAATGAATTTTCAGAGGGTCACCAGAGGCTACCTTATGTAATTAGGAACATTCATAACATCTTGAGTAAATAGCAATAATTATAATGATAAAATTGATTAATAGGATTATCTTTAATTCACATATTATCCAGAAAATTTAGCTTTTATATACTAGTAATTTTGTGAGAATATTTTACAGCTATATGTAAAATATAGAAAATATAAAACAATTCAGTATAACTTTGCTAATTGTTCTCTATTATGAATCTTAATTAGTCTTTACTCTTCATATGTAATATTTTAACTATATAAATACAATTAAGAAAACATTTTTCCATGCTTAATCTTAGCTTTCATAGTTTTATGATTTAAAAGAAACTAGATGGATTTTCTATCTGAATCAAACAAGAAGCTAATAATGTTAAATTTATTATACCAAACAATTTTAGAATGCATTTTCATGAGATAAATATTTTACTTAATTTTATATGACAGTGGAGCTACTTGGGTTATCTATTTGTAAGATATGTGTGCAGACTCAGGCAACATAAGGATGTCCACATAGGCTATTTAAATATGATTCTCAAGAGATTCTGCTAGGTCTCTCTCTAATATGGGTTACCTCTCTTAAAGGGAAGTTATAATACCTGCCTTGGAAGGAGCTGGAGAAAGGCCAGAATTTAGGCATTCTTTTCTCTGTTCTCTGAGGGGAGTAATAACTTGGAATTGCATCTATGTGCAATACTCACATTGCAGGTCTAGAGGTATAATTGTGCCCATATTCCAAAACTGTTTCCCTGGTTTGGTTTTTAATGTTTTACAGTTTGACACTATTCCATCAAATGCTACAAAAAAAACCATCACAAATGCCAACTTTTAACTAAAATTTCTTACTTTTATTGAATGACAATCTCTTTAACTGTAAATTCTAACAAATGGTCTAATTTTGTCCTCTGGAGCCAGAAAGATTAAGCTTAATATCTTTCCTACACCATAATTTATTAATGCAGTTAAAGAAAATAGTAAGGTCCCTCTGTTGTATTCACTTCTCTCTGCCAAAGAAATACAGTTGTGTTTTGTTTTTGTTTTTGTTTTTATCCCCAGCTCATATAATATGCCTTTATTTCTCTTCATGATTCCTGTTATCCTACTCTGTAAAAGCTCTCGTTAATTCTAGCATGCCTGTCCTGAGCATATGTTAGTGGAAAATGTAACATTTATTCCAATACATTTCACCCAATTACTATACTATGGAAGTGAGGTCAGTGATGTCTGTAAAATGTACAGTACTCTTAACTCAGGAAGATTTCAAGAACAGAGCCAATAATAAAAAAAATATACATTTCTATACCAAGGATCATGCAAGAATACAGTGATGAACCCTCAGAAGGTGGGAACAAGGTGATGAATTATCACTAAGATATTAATAATGGTACCTCATGAACACCATCCTCTAAAATGTGGAATGTTTGAAAGCTTCATGTATAGAGTAAGTATTCATAATGATGGAATAATGTTTATTTTAAAATATTGAAGGAAATTTTACCACATCAGAATTGTTGATATGAGAAAACTGAAGTATTCTTTAGTAATTAGACTTACTAGAATTATGTTGTTTATTAGAAAAAGAAGTTGTGTTAAGCAAGCCTGGACAATTTTGTGTAGAAAAGAAATATGATTCTCTATTGGCAGAGGGAAAGGTGTGATGACATTGTATAACCATGTTAAGGTATTAACTTGATATAAGAACTTCCTGAGAGGGCCATATATGAGGTTCTAAAAAGATCTTTAGTAGAGACACATACAGGAAAAAGCTGGGAACCAAGAACATCTTGTGGAAACAACTTTCCCTACATGTCTGAGAGCCTTTTCTCCAAATATCTCTCTGGAAGAATCTCTGGAATCCTGTATGTTTTTTTCTTTATTAAGTCCTAACTCTGTCCATTACACAAATAGGCAGTGTTGCTGCTCTATTCTCTTCAGCAGGTCATGAGTCCTTCCCCATACCAGCAGCTGGAATAGTTAAAAAAATTCATCAGCTGTTTGTGGGAGAGTTGTTTGAAAGTTTTAACTGTATTAATAATGTAGCAGGTACAAGCAATATTATTCTTAATAAAATTTATGTAATTCCTCATGGAAAATTTAGGAAATCCTAGAAATTATCTTACATTGTTGGGTTCTACATTAAAATATTAGTTTAGGAACAGTGTTTAAGCAGAAATAGAAAAACAAATCAAAGCTATATTTTGTTATCTTAAATTATAACAGTCAGCATCATAAAGCTTCCTGGATGAAGAAAAGATATTGCAAATCAAAATGATTCAAAAATGTAGTTTTATGTGAATGAACTGCATTGTCTCATATATATGCAATGTTCTTATCTTTTGATAGCTTGTAGAACTTGTTCATAATTGTATGTAGACTATTTTGTTTTTTATCACCAGCTGGAAACTTATAAATTTAAAGACCTAGTACATTTTAGCAAAGTTTATATCTTACTTAGTTTCAATTATCTGCAAAGTTAGATTGCAATATCCTATTTCAATAGTCAATCCTCCCTTACAACATAGGGTAATTTTAGGTTCTTGGTTTTGTAATGCAATCTAAGAAACAGTATGCTATTATTGATAAAATTCTGGATTTGAAATCAGAGAGCCCTGAGGTTCAGATCACAGCTGTAATGCTAACTACCACACAAGACTGTGGCAAGTCAAGAGATTGCTGAACAAGTTGGCCTCTTGATGTGTCTTTTAATTCTCAGTCTTCGCTTTTTTTAAAAAATTTAAACATTTATCAATAATCATTTTTAACATGGTTACATAATTCATGCTCCTACTTTCCCCTTCACCCCCCACACTCCCCCCACCCATGGCCGACGCACATTTCCACTGGTTTTGTCATGTGTCCTTGATCAAGACCTATTTCCAAATTGTTGGTAGTTGCATTGGTGTGGTAGTTTCGAGTCCACATCCCCAATCATGTCCACCCCGATCCATGCGTTCAAGCATTTGCTTTTCTTATAAGTTTCCTCTCCTGCAGTTCTTCCTCTGAATGTGGGTAGCTTTCTTTACCATAAATCCCTCAGAATTGTCCTGGGTCATTGCATTGTTGCTGGTACAGAAGCCCATTACATTCGATTCTACCACAGTATATCAGTCTCTGTGTACAATGTTCTTCTGGCTCTGCTCCTTTCCCTCTGCATCAGTTCCTGGAGGTCTCTCCAGTTCACATGGAACTCCTCCAGTTTATTATTCCTTTTAGCGCAATAGTATTCCATCACCCGCATATACCACAGTTTGTTCAGCCATTCCCCAATTGAAGGACATACCCTCTTTTTCCAGTTTGTTGCTACCACAAAAAGCGCAGCTATAAATATTTTCGTACAAGTCTGTTTATCTATGATCTCTTTGGGGTACAAACCCAACAATGGTATGGCTGGATCAAAGGGCAGGCATTCTTTGATAGCCCCTTGAGCATGATTCCAAATTGCCAGCCAGAATGGCTGGATCAGTTCACAACTCCACCAGCAATGCATTAATGTCCCAATTGTGCCACATCCCATCCAACATTCATTACTCTCCCCTTCTTTCATTTTAGCCAATCTGCTAGGTGTGAAGTAATACCTCAGAGTTGTTTTGATTTGCATTTCTCTAATTATTAGAGATTTAGAACACTTTCCCATGTACTTATTGATACTTTTGATTTCTTTACCTGAAAATTGCCTATTCATGTCTCTTGCCCATTTATCAATTGAGGAATGGCTTGATTTTTTATACAATTGCTTTAACTCCTTGTATATTTGAGTAATTAGACCCCTGTCAGAGTTTTTCGTTATAAAGACTTTTTCCCAATTTGTTGTTTCCCTTCTGATTTTGACTACATTGTTTTTGTTTGTACAAAAGCTTTTTAGTTTAATATAATCAAAACCATTTAATTTACATTTTGTCATTTTCTCTAACTCTTGCTTGGTTTTAAAGTCTTTCCTTTCCCAGAGATCTGACAAGTATACTATTCTGTGTTCACTTAACTTATTTATAGTTTCCCTCTTTTTATTCAAGTCATTCAGCCATTCTGAATTTATCTTGGTGTAGGGTGTGAGATGTTGATCTAGACCTAATCTCTCCCATATTTTTTTCCAAATTTCCCAGCAGTTTTTGTCAAATAGTGGATTCATGTCCCAAAAGTTGGGCTCTTTGGGTTTATCATACACTGTCTTGCTGATGTCATTTACCACAAGTCTATTCCACTGATCCTCCTCTATGTCTCTTAGCCAGTACCATATTGTTTTTATGACTGCTGCTTTATAGTATAGTTTAATATCTGGTACTGGTAGGCCCCCTTCCTTCACATTTCTTTTCATTATTTCCCTTGATATTCTTGATCTTTTGTTATTCCAAATGAAATTTGTTATAGTTTTTTCTAATTCAGTAAAGGAGTTTTTTTGGTAGTTTGATAGGTATGGCGCTAAATAGGTGAATTAATTTGGGTAGAATTGTCATTTTTATTATGTTAGCTCAACCTACCCATGAGCAATCAATGGCTTTCCAATTGTTTAGATCCAGTTTTATTTGTTTGGAAAGTGTTTTGTAGTTGTTTTCATATAATTGCAGTGTTTGTTTTGGTAGATAGTTTCCTAAGTATTTTATATTGTCTAGGGTGATTTTAAATGGAGTTTCTCTTTCTACCTCTTGATTCTCTAGTGTGTTGGAAATGTATAGGAATGCTGATGATTTATGTGCATTTATTTTGTATCCTGCAACTTTGCTAAAGTTGTTGATTATTTCTACAAGCTTCTTAGTTGATTCTCTAGGATTTTTTTAAGTATACCATCATATCATCTGCAAAGAGTGATAGCTTAGTCTCCTCCTTGCCTATTTTGATACCTTCAATTTCTTTTTCTTCTCTAATTGCAACTGCTAGTGTTTCTAGTACTATGTTGAATAATAGAGGTGATAATGGGCATCCTTGTTTTACTCCTGATCTTATTGGGAAGGCTTCTAATTTATCCCCATTGCATATGATGTTTGTTGATGGTTTTAGGTATATACTGTTTATTATTTTTAGGAAAGGTCCTTCTATTCCTATACTTTTCAGTGTTTTCAAAAGGAATGGATGCTGTATTTTGTCAAAGGCTTTTTCAGCATCTATTGAGATGATCATGTGATTTTTGTTTGTTAGACTGTTGATATGGTCAATTATGTGGTTGGTTTTCCTAATGTTGACCCAACCTTGCATTCCTGGTATAAATCCCACCTGATCATGGTGGATGATCTTCTTAATTACTTGCTGGAGTCTCTTTGCTAGTATTCTATTTAAGATTTTTGCATCTATGTTCATTAGGGAGATTGGTCTGTAGTTTTCTTTCTCTGTTTTTGGTCTCCCTGGCTTTGGAATCAGTACCATATTTGTGTCATAAAAGGAATTTGGTAGGACTCCTTCTTTGCTTATCATATCAAATAATTTGTATAGTATTGGGATTAGTTGCTCTTTGAATGTCTGATAAAATTCACTTGTGAATCCATCAGGCCCTGGCGATTTTTTCTTAGGGAGTTCTTTGATAGCTTGTTCAATTTCTTTTTCTGATATGGGATTATTTAGGTATTGTATTTCTTCTGCTGTTAATCTAGGCAGTTTATATTTTTGTAAATATTCATCCATATCTCCTAAATTGTTATATTTATTGCCATATAATTGGACAAAATCGTTTTTAATGATTGCCTTAATTTCCTCTTCATTAGAGGTGAGGTCTCCCTTTTCATCTTCGATACTGTCAATTTGGTTTTCTTCTTTCCTTTTTTTATTAGATTGACTAGTACTTTGTCTATTTTATCTGTTTTTTTTCAAAGTACCAGCTTCTCGTCTTATTTATTAATTCAATAGTTCTTTTACTTTCGATTTTATTAATTTCTCCCTTGATTTTTAGCATTTCTAATTTATTTTCCATCTGGGGATTTTTAATTTGCTCGCTTTCTAATTTTTTGAGTTGCATGCCCAATTCATTAATCTCTGCCCTCCCTAATTTTTTAATATATGCACTCAAGTATATAAATTTCCCCCTGAGTACTGCCTTGGCCGCATCCCACAGAGTTTGGTAGGATGTCTCATCATTGTCATTTTCTTCAATGAAATTATTGATTATTTCTATGACTCCTTCTTTGACAAATTGGTTTTGGAGAATCATATTATTTAATTTCCAATTAGTTTTTGATTTTCCTGTCCAGGTGCCCTTACTAATTATTATTTTTATTGCATTATGATCTCAGAAGTTTACATTTATTATTTCTGCTCTTTTGCATTTGTTTGCAATGGTTCTATGCCCTATAACATGGTCAATCTTTGTGAAGGTGCCATGTGCAGCTGAAAAGAAGGTGTATTCCTTTTTGTCCCTATTTATTTTTCTCCACATATCAATTAAATAT
This sequence comes from Gracilinanus agilis, assembly GCF_016433145.1. Lineage (NCBI taxonomy): Eukaryota > Metazoa > Chordata > Mammalia > Didelphimorphia > Didelphidae > Gracilinanus > Gracilinanus agilis. The sequence continues at coordinate 73,175,179 of NC_058130.1, forward strand.
AATTTTTCTAGGACTTCATTCACCTCTCTTACCTTTTCTTATTTATTTTTCGGTTTGATTTATCTAGATCTGAAAGAGGAATATTTAGATCTCCCACTAGTATGGTTTTACTATCTATTTCCTTCTTGAGCTCTGCCAGTTTCTCCTTTATGAATTTGGATGCTATGCTACTTGGTGCATATATATTGAGCAGTGTTATTTCCTCATTG
>NC_058130.1:73175483-73274212 GCF_016433145.1 Gracilinanus agilis
TTTTATGGGCGAGTTCATCCCATTCACATTCAGAGTTATAATCATCAGTTGTGCATTTGCTGACATTTTCGTTTCCTCCCCTATTACTACCCCTTTTCCTTAAACTATTTCCTTTAAAACCAGTGGTTTGCTATTAAGACCCTATCCCTTATCCCCTCCCTTGATTGACTTCCCTTTCTACCCCATTCCTTATTTCCCCCCCCTTTTTGTTTTTAACAACCTTATGAATTCCCTCCCCCTTTTTCTCCCCTCCCTTTTTTTGACCTCCCCACTCCCCTGTTTCCCTCGATTTATCCCTTCTGACTTTCTCAGAAGGGTTAGATAAGAGTTTTATGTCCCAATGGATAGTATAGCTACTCTTCCCTCTCCAGGTTGATTACACTGAGAGAAAGGTTTAATTATTACCTCTTAATGCTCTCTTCTTCTCCTTCTTATAATAGCATTTGTCCCCTCTCCTTCCCATACCCTCTTTGTGTGTAATAGAATATCCTATTTTTTTATTCACTCAAGTTTCTCTTGTTGTCCCCTGCTATTCACCCCCTCTTTCCCATCCCCCATGTCATCTTAGATTATTTAGTGTTCCACCCTCACCCTGTGAATTATTCTTCTGATTACTATAATAGTGGATACTATAATAGTGAATAGAGTTCACTACAGAGAATTATACATAACATTTCTCTACATAGGAATACAGATAATTAGATCTCACTGAGGCCCTTAAAAAGGCAAATTTAAAAATTATAAGTTTTCTTTCTTTCCCCTCTGTATCTTATTTACCTTTTCATGTTTCTCTTGATTTTTGTGTTTAGATATCAAACTTTCCATTTAGCCCTAGTCTTTTCTGTGCAAATACCTGGAATTCTTCAATTTTGTTGAATGCCCATACTTTCCCCTGGAAATATATAGTCAATTTTGATGGGTAGTTGATCCGTGGTTGCAGGCTCAACTCTCTTGCCTTTCTGAATATTGTATTCCAAGCCTTACGGTCTTTTAGCGTGGAGGCTGCCAGATCCTGTGTGATCCTGATTGGTGTTCCTTGATATTTGAATTGTCTCTTTCTGGCTTCTTGTAAGATTTTTTCCTTTGCTTGAAAGCTCTTGAATTTGGCAATTATATTTCTGGCCGTTTTCTTCTCTGGATCTAATGTGGTGGGTGTTCTATGAATCCTTTCGATGTCTATATTGGCCACTTGTTGTCAGACTTCAGGGCAATTTTGCTGAATAATTTCTTTTAGTATGGAGTCCAGGTTTCTATTAATTTCTGGTTTTTTCTGGAAGACCAATTATTCTCAAATTGTCTCTTCTAGACCAGTTTTCTTAGTCTGTCACTCTCTCATTGAGATATTTCATATTTCCTTCTATTTTTTTGTTATTATTTTATAATTTTTTTAAACCCTTATACTTTCGGTATATTGTCTCATAGGTGGAAGAGTGGTAAGGGTGGGCAATGGGGGTCAAGTGACTTGCCCAGGGTCACCCAGCTGGGAAGTGGCTGAGGCCGGGTTTGAACCTAGGACCTCGTGTCTCTAGACCTGACTCTCACTCCACTGAACTACCCAGCTGCCCCCTTCCTTCTATTTTTTCAGTCTTTTGACTTTGTTTTATTTGTTCTTGTTGTCTTGAGAGATCATTAGCTTCTAATTGCTCAATTCTAGCCTTTAGGGACTGGTTTTCGGCTCTAAACTTTTCATTTTTAGCTATGATCTTTTGGTTTTCTTTTTCAATCTGGTTCACTTTGCTTATCAGTTCATTTGATTTCTGAGCCTCACTTTCCAATTGCAAGATTCTACCTTTTAAACTGTTATTTTCTTGCCAGATCTCTTCCATCTTCCTCAGAATCTCAGTTTTGAACTCTTCCATAGCTTGTGACCCGTTTTCCTTATTTGAGGAGGGTCCGGATGCTTGTTTGTTCTCCTCTTCTGTTTGCTCGGTTGTCTGGATTTTCTCTGTGTAAAAGTTGTCGAGTGTTAAAGACTTCTTTTTCTTGTTGTTTATCTTTCTCTTCTGAACTTCCTGAGTCTGGGTAGCCATCATTAGCCCAGCAGCTTCTCAGGTTTATCCTCACCCTCGGGGTCTTTCCTCGGTCTTTTGGCTCCTGAGGTCTGAGTTCTGGTTTTTTCCAAAGTTAAGCCCCCTGGTGGACCCCCTTGCTTGATCCTCTGCAGGAGGTTCCTTTACAAGTCTCAGGGAGCTGCTTCCACAGTTGTACACCCGCCTACACTGGTTCCCCATTCAGGGTTTCAGAGCTTTAGCTCGTGGCTGTGTCTGCCTCCACCCACGCCTCCGCTGCTCCTGCACTCTGCTCCCACGCTCAGATTTCGCGTGCGTTCTTTGGCTTATTGGGGTCCCAAATCTTGCTGCTCTCAGGAACAGGCCCTGGAGCTGCCAATGACTCGATGGGTGCCCCAAACTTGCTCTATTTCTTTTTAACTGGCTTCGGCGCTATAGGTGGTGTGTGTGGAGGGGTTGGGGGTGGGGTGGTTGCTCAGCCCGTGATTTAGTGAGAACTGTTTCACCCCTTTATAGCATGGAAATGTCCCGATTCCACATACCTTCCACACTGCATCCTGTTGTGGGGTTCCTCCGTTCGTCTGGACTTGTTTTTATGTCCCCTTGAGGAGTTTTGTGTTTTGGTCAGGAGAGGTTAAGAGCTGCTTTTTACTCTGCTGCCATCTTAACCCGGAACTGTCTCAGTCTTTGCTTTAAAGAAATCTTATTCATCTCATCATGTAACCTGAAAATGTAGTGGGAAAAAGATGGATGTAGAGTGAAGAGCCCTGCTTTTAAATCACTTACTACATACAAATACACAAACACACATACATACACTTTATCTAAAGATAGGTAGAAATAGATATCTTCCATAATCAGAACTGTCAGTGGGGATTTGGTCCAGGGACCAAGTGTGTCCTAAATTAACTTTGTAGATGTGAATGGAGTAGAAAAGGACCAATCCTGAGAAGATGAGGGATGGACAGAAACTACAATCCACCCTCACCTAACCAATGTTCTAGTCCTTAAATCTTGTGGACACACAAGTTAAAAACATTGGATAGAGAAGTCAATAGAGATGGTCTGGACACTTCATGAAATGATGCTCCTGCATAGGACTTTCCTGTTCAGAGGAGGGGCTCCAGAGGCATCTGTGAGGGTGAGATGACTACGACTAAAGAGATGGAAAAGTCCAGAGAACACATTCAGAAATGAGCTGGAAAGGCAAGACTGAGCCCAGAAACACTGTAAGACCCCTGAGGCAAAGTGATAAAATGAATAGATATTTTAAAGTGGGGAGGTAGAGTATTAACGAATCACCTCAATGGAGTATGTCCAAATGTCACATGGCATGAATATATGTACAAATTTTAATTATATAAAAGGAGGTTATTTTAGATAATTATTATGCTGATTTTGACTTTAATAGTTTCAGCACAAAAGAGAAGTGTGTCATGTTACTACTTATGGTGGAGCAACACATGTGGAGAATTGAAGATAAAGGTTTTTGAATCCTGAGAATGCAAGAATAATTGAGATTGAGCTAGGTTTTGGTACATGAATTTCATGCATCTGATATCATCACAACTACATATAAATAGAAACCATTGCCAAAGATTTCTAAGGTGAAACAAGTAATACTGAATGGAGATTTAAGTGCTATTCTAGAAAATAAATATCAAGTGGTCATTATTTCCTCATTATTTTTAGAAATTATCTTTAAAGCTTATAGCAGAGTTTGGATTTAGTTGTTTGTATGATAAAGATTTTCCATAACTGAGAGCTTGGAGCTTTGAGGTGAATTTAAATTTTTTAAAGGAAGCTGTTGAAATCAAAAGAAAAGTGGATATCCTTTCTCTACTATGTCCTCATCCTCCAGGATTGACTGCAATAATGACATTGATTGGATTCCATTTTTTACAAATTTATGGCAGGATGCTATCAGTAATAAGACAGAAATCATCTTGAAAAGCAAAAAGTTGTATTTTACACCTAAATAGTTTATAAAAAATGAACAAACAGTAATCTAGCCAACTACATGTTTGTATTTTCTGTTTTCTTCTGGACCTGGCTGAAGCTTCATCTTTATCCTTATTCTTTCAGTCTGTCTATCTATCTATCTATCCATCTATCCATCTATCTATCTATCCATATGTCTATCTCCTATCTGTATATGAATATAAACACCTGTACAATGGATGTATGATATGCATACATGACTGAAACATGTTCATATACATACGCATACATATATATGTGTATAACTTATCCTATGACAACTAAAATAATTTATATGTGCATATATACAGTTTTATTGTTATTGATGATGTTACTGATGATTTTCTTTATACATAAAATGATTTGGAGAAGGAAATGGCAAACTTCCAGTGTCTTTGCCAAGTGTTAATTATTAGGATTTAAAATTAGTTTATCCTGAACAGAAATGTTAGGACAGAGATAGACTTGCAATTTGGATACTGTTTTCTATGAGAGAGGGAATAGCTACAGAATGGTTCTGTGGGCTCTTTAAGATGGAAGCCTTCTAAATAGGATAGAGGGGTCTTTAAGGAGAAATAATAAAGCCAGGGAGGAAAAGACACTCTTGGACTTCCTCTCCTGAGAAGGCTGCTGGAGAATTTCTCTGAGAATATTTGTGAGTGATTCGAAAGAGATTACTTTGAGAAGTGGGATTAACATCGAAGAAGCTGAGAAGAGTTGGTTGTAACAGGGAGAGCTTTTCTCCCAAAGAGAGAAATGGCTACCAGTAGAGGACTCTGTTCCCTCTCCCTGGAACAATGTCAGTTTCTGGCTCTTTCTGTCAGGAGAGTCAGACAGCCTAGAGATTCTAACAACCATATCTGGCAGTTAATTTAAGGCAGCTGGTTAATTTTCATACAATATTTTGAGGAGGTTAATATAAATTGAAGTACATCTATTAGAATAATTTTAGTTAAATAGAAATTGGGTTTTAGATGATAGTTGAGAGTAGTTTAAAGAGGTTCACCTTGGTGAACGAGAAGCAGATCTATGAGAATATAGATTGGGGGTTATATTTAGAAATATTAGAATTAGAACAAGAGATTTTCTGTTTTATTCCTACCCCCTTTATCCTGTCCTGCCTCACCTCATAATAATTAGAGTTGGATTAAGCTGTGTCCAGCATTTCATGCACTGCCCTCAAATAGGTTACCTTGATAGCTTTAGCCTATCTATACCACCTGGTCAGTATGAACTGGCCATCAATACCCAAACCCCAAATCAGATTAGTATTACCCATAATACAAGAAAATCCCAAATAAGATCATAAAGAGTCAGGCATGATGAAAATAACTGAACTATCTATGTATCTATGTATCCATCTATCTGTCATTCTATATACCTGTATACACTCACACACACATACATATATATACACATAGTAATAATCAGTATACATGCATTTTTTGTTTTTACTGCATTGATTCTGCTTCAGTGAGTATAGATCTTAACACATTTTTCATAGTTGTCACTTTTATGATTCCATAATATCCTATTACATTAATATTTTACAATACTAACTTAATAAAGATATTTCCAGTTGTTGTATATAAAGGTTGTTTCCAAGTAGTGTTTTAAAATTATTGTTGTTATTGTTATAGAAAAATATACTATGAATATTTTTATACTTTATTTGTACTGCGAAACCAAAAACTTCTTGTGATTTGCTTTATTGTGATATTCACTTTATTTTGGTGGTCTGGAACCATTTCCATTAATATTTCTGATATAGTCCTATATTCCATGTTCAGTTAATTGGGTTGTAAACATAAGATGTTCTGATGGACTTGAGACAAACTGAACTGATTCTAATTTTTTTCCTGCATCCTGATTTGTGATTTTATTAGTTAAAGGAACTGTTGACAGTGAAAATCCTTCTCAAAAGTCAGTTTAACAACTCTTATGAAACATAATCATAGAGACACTCCCAAGCCACACAGAAGTTAAATCATTTCTTTAAAGTAATACTGATGGTGTTTATCTGAGATAGAATTTGAACCTAAGTGTTCCTGATCAAAAAGCCTCTTTGTTCATCTGAGAAACTACTTCACCAGATTTCTTAGGGTCATTAAAATATCACAAAACTCTAAAGTAACACTAATGATTTTCTTTTTTAAATTTTTATTTTTCCCAATTATATGTGGATATAATTTTAATAGTCATTTTCTGATATTTTGTGATCCATGATCTCCTCCTCCCTCCCAATATTACCCCTCCCCAAGATAGCAGAAAATATGATATAGGTTGTACATGTGCAAACATTCAATATATCTTTTCATGTTCAACATATTATGAAAGAAGTCACATATTGCTTACATTAGAGAAAATTCATGGAGAAAATAAAGTGAAAATTGAATTAGTGATTTTCTGCAAAAAAATTGTCAGAGTAAATGGTTTGTGTACATTTGGTTATAGAATTTTCAAGTTTATGAAACACTATGAAAGAAATAAAATTAGCTACATAGAACAAACATGAAAAGAACCCAAGAAGACAAACTCTTAAGACTAATTTGTATGGAAGTAGAACATTTCATTTGGCTAAAAAGACTATTTAGAACTGACAAGCAACAGCCTAGAAACATTCAAAAGAAAATATCTAGTCTTAAAGGCATTCCTGCATTATAATATAGTATATTAACTGAAATAACATTGATGACAATGAATTAACTAGATATGAGTAAAATATATTCCATTTAGAAAGGCAAGGAAGCAAGATGGTTTTGTATGATGAATAGACAGCAGTCCTCAATATTTCAAAGTAGTAGGTTGCATTCCACTTCACAGTGGAACCTTTAGAAAGTTACTTTAACTCTGGGTCCACAAGCACTCCAAAAGATTGTAAACTGAAGAGCATATTCAGGTGTACATTAAAAGGGGAACTCTTTGTACTACTGAAATAGCACTAGTTAAAATAAACCAGAAACTAAAGGAGGAGAAATAGCCAATTTATTTTAGAAAGATTTCATTACTAATATTGGCAGTGGTTTGGGTAGTAGAAGTATTAAGCCTTGATAATTTATTTGGAAAAATTCATTAATGCAGAATGTTTCTTCCTCACACATTTAGGAAAACTGCTGTTATGAAATGTTTCCTAGAGAAAATTGAACAGGCAGCACATTACGATGTTTAAAATATTGTATTAAAATTTAGAGGACTTGTGTTCCAAATACTGCACTGACACTTTCTACTTGTATGATCTTGGATAAACAATTTCTTCATGTTTCATGTTTCCATATCTGCATAATGACTCCTTCTCTTAACCCCCTTACCCAACCTAGGATAGGCTAGGGATTTTAGGATAGGATAGGGTACAGTATTTTGGCATCTTGGGAATTATATCACATATATGGACACATACTATGAGCACTACATACAGACACAGACACACACACAAACACACACTTTTGTCTAAAGGAAAGGGGCTAAGGAACAGAATTCAAAGCTATAGACATAGAGAAGTGGCTCAATGGAAAACAATAAGGCTACATTATGATAATGTTAATTTGTAAACTTGATTCTCACTTTCAACACAGGTTTTTATATCACCATAATTTCTTCTAGTGTCACTCCATCCTTTTCCTTCTCAGTTAGCCATTCCATATAACAATTAGTATTTTAAGACTGAAATAAGAAATATAATAATAATGTATAACACATTAAATATTTAGGAAAGTATGTTCAATATGCAATATGAACCTCCAAGTTAAGGGAGTAAAGGTGTCTTCTAATATCTATTCCTTTGAGTCATATTTGTTTTGTTTTGTTTTTTTATATTTTTGAAACCTGATTTTTTATTTTTATTTTAAAGGTTGTTCTTTCCATTTATATTGTTTTCAATATGGTGAATGTTATTTTCTTGGCTCTGCTTCTTTCATTCTACATCAGTTCACATAGATTTTTCTAAGGTTCTTTGTTTTTATCACATTCATCATTGCTCCCAACATTTCAATACTTCATTATAGCAAAGTACCACAATCTGTTTGGGCATGCTCCTGCTAATGAAGATGTACTTTGTTTTTCAATTCTTTGAAATCTCAAAAAGGACTGGCATAAATATTATGTTGTATATAGAGATTTTATTCTAATCAACTGTGTCTTTGAGGCTTAAAACTAGTATTTTATTTTCTTGGTCTAAGGGTAAAAACATTTTAGACATTTCCAAAATAGTTGTGTTTTACATATAACCATTTACATAGTTATATAAAAAATACAACAATGTTCTATCTTCCCCAGATCTGCCCAATAATGGCTCTTATCATCTTTAGTCATTTTTGTCAATTTTCAGATTGTGATGCAAAATCGCATGGTTGTTTTGATTCACATTATTTTTATTATTATTAATATGGAGCATTCTTCCATGTGGTTGTTAATAGTGTTTAATTTTTCTTTTGAAAACTGTTTGCTCAAATCCTTTGACCATTTATCTATTAAGGAATAGATAGATAGATAGATAGATAGATAGATAGATAGATAGATAGATANTAAGGAATAGATAGATAGATAGATAGATAGATAGATAGATAGATAGATAGATAGATAGATATACACAAACATATACTATTGAATACATGCATATATACACAAATGTACAAAACTCTCTCCATTTATTGCTAGTTCCTAATATGCCCATGTATAAATATAATTGGGAGGATGCCCCTTTGGATTTTGTATTTCTCCTACCCACGTGTGGAATCTGCAATCTTGCTATGGGAGGAAAAACCTCCAAACCACACTTACCAGAGGGAGGGCTATAGAATCACAACTTAGTTTTTTAATAATCATTTATTTACATCAAGTAGAACCACAAAACTACATGGGATTAATTTCCATTTTTCTATGAAGAATGAAGATATGTTATTGCTGAAGGTATCAAGACTAGTACTGGAGGTGGAACTCTGCTTCCTTTACCAGGAGGGAGTGAAGGACTAGGATATACCAAAACAGAATTAGCCTAGTACATGTCCTCTGAGAAGATTTTATCCCTGCCTATTTCTGGTTGACAGAGAAAATTGCTGTTCAGTCATTTCAGTGGTATTCTTATCTTCCATGAAGCCATTTGGGGTTTTCCTGGCAAAGATAATTGAGAGGTTTGCCCTTTCCTTCCCCAGCTCATTTTAAAGATGAGGAAATTGAGGCAAACAGAATTAAGTGGCTTGCCCAGGTCCACCCAAATAGTGTTAGAGGTCAGATCTGAAGCCAGCTTTTCCTGACTTGAGGTCAGGCATTCTATTCACAATCACCTAGCTGTTCAGGGGAAAGGATAGCAAAAACCTCATGATGCACGTCAGTGATACTAAATTGTGTATCATTAAAATGAGTTCATTGGACTAGATGACTTTGTCATCTTTTGAACTACAGAATCCAATTACATTGCTTTTTTAATGAGCAAGCAGGAAGGGTATACTGAATTCCTTTTGCCAGGTACTGAGCTCAACACAGGATAAAAAGAGAAAAATTAAACAACTTTTGACCTCAAAGAGCTTACGTGAGAAGTTATATGTCTATATGTAGCTATATATGCATGTGTGCAGGCATATATATGTGTTTATAATCTTCATTGTTTTGTAAAGCACTTTACTTCTTTTAAAAATATATAATCCTCCCAATATAATTCCTCCCTGCAAGGGGAGTAATGCTATTATGTCCATATTTTAGAAGAGAAAACTGAGACTAAGTAACTGAATTAACTTGACCCTGGGTAATATAGTTAGTTGGTGAGACAATGTTTAAATGTATGTTTTCCCTGAGTTTGAATCAAGAATGCTCTCCACTTTGCCATGTTGACTTTAATAAGCAAAGAAGTTTCTGGAACCTAGTTCCTCGAAATACCAAATCTAGGGTTCTTTTCTCTTAGATGCTGAAGCTTTGTTAACTTCATGTCATTATTTATTTTGTTATGTAGAATGTCTTTCACTCAGATATCCTTACCATAACTTTTTTCTATGCATTCTCTTCCTAAATAAATAATAAAGCACTTTAGGATAGAGACCTTTGCTTTTAGTCTATTTGAAGTGCTACTCTCCTGAGTCTTGTTCAAAAAATGTTTGTAGATGACAGTGGTAATGATGATTGAAGGAATATCACAGGGGTTAGGAAAAGTACTCTTCCATAAGATCTGTAATCATATACATGAGGAAACATTCTTTTATATATGCTTACAATATCCTCCACAAACCTTGACTTTTGGGAAGCACTTTGTGAACTAACCTTTCCAGAGGAAAGATCTAGGTTCAAATTCACATTCTTCTATTCATATCCTATATAACCTTGAAAGATAATTTCACTTTTCTATGTTTTTATTGCCTTAGGTACACATAAATTGGGTACATGATTTCTAAAGTTTCTTCAAGATTAAAACCCATGACTGATTCCAAGATAATAGACCACAGAGTGAATAGAATGATCAACATGGAGTCAGGAAGATCTGAATTCAAATCAGAAATCAGAATTTAAAGCTATGGAACTGTGAACTGTAATAAGGGAATAGGCTAAAGGTAAAAGAGAAATTAAGGCTGGAGGTAATAAGGGGATAAAACAGGTAGGATTATAATAAGGGAATAGGCTAGAGGTAATAAGGGGATAAAACAGGTATGGTTGCTAAGGGGATTAAGGCAGGTAGGATGATAAGGTAGTTGTAATGGGGATAAGGCACAGTGGATAGGGATTTGTAGATCTCTAAGTCAGAAAGTGGGAAAGGAGAATACAATGATGGAGGTATTAAATTGAGGTGGCAGGAGATATAAGGAATGATCAAATTAGGGAATATAAACACTGAGGTATAAAGAGTTGCAAGGGAGAGGATGAGGTATTGGGCAGGCAGCTGCAGGAGGGAGACACAGACTGGGTACACAGGTTTGAGACAGACACTGAAGAGAAACAGACTGAGCCTTTCACGTAGGAAGGGCACTTCTACGGACAAAGGTTAGGGCCAGCCAGAAATGGCTTGAAACTGACTACAGGGCTTTCTAGTCAGTTTCTCTGGTTCACAAAGGAAGAGTCCAGAGGAAGTATAAAGATCACCACTTCCTCCAAAATGGATGCCTCCAACTCCCCTCAGGACTCAGAGAGAATACTATTCCTTTCTCCCCTTCTTCCTCTCTTATCAATCACCTATTGAATTAGCCAAATGTTTGATTAAGTGACAAACAAGGTTTATTGAGTTTCAGGGTTGATTGTAAAGGATGGGGGATACAAGGTATCTCTAACAGTTGCTTAGGGAAAGCTTCAGGTTGGGGAGGGAGACAGGAATGTGAGACTGAGAAGGACCTGCCTAACTCAATCCAGGGAGGTTTGTTGCCTTATGGGGTAGGAAAGTTGCATATAATGATTCAGGAGATAATTTGTATCAAGGGTAAGCCCTACTTGATTACCGGGGAAACTAAATCTACAAAGTTTGAAAGCTACCACCGAGATCCACCCTCCTTCCAAAAACCCACAGAAATTCAGGAAGGGAAAATGATGATTGGGATAGGGAAGGTCAGGGAGATCCAAAGGAAATAGCTAAGCTAACAAATCTTAAGAGAAAACTGCAGAATCAAGGCCAAAGATAGAGCTCAGTTGACCCTCCTACTCTCATTGAGTCTCCAGGATCAACTGCCTCTCCTCAGGATTCTAAACCCTTTTCAACTTTCAGAAATTCTGCAGTCAGGCTTTGCAGGGTTAATATGCACCCTTTTGCACCACAGAACTGATCCAGCCATTTTGGAGCACTATCTAGAATGATGTCCAGAATTATAAATGTATACCTTTTGACCTAGCAATATCACTATTAGAATTATTTTCTAAAGTGATAAAAGAAAATGGAAAAGAACTTAAAGTTCAAATATTTATAGTAGCCTTCTTTGTGGTGGCAAAGAACTAGAAATTGAGGGAATGAACATCAATTAGGGAACGACCAAACAAGTTGTGGCATATACTTGTGATGGAATATTACTGAGCAGTAAGAAATGATGAGCAGTTTAATTTTAGAAAAAACATAAGACCTACATGAAGTTAAGAAGAGTGAAACAAGCAGAACCAAGAAAATATTTTATATAACAAAGGGAATGTTATTTGAAGAGTGCTTTGCTGACTGAACATTTCAGCCAAGCATTTAGAAACAAGCAAGAGATAGTTTTATATTTATATCTTTAACTATCTATCTACCTACCTACCTACCTATCTATCTATCTATCTATCGATCTATCGATCTATCGATCTATCTATCGATCTATCTATTGATCTATCTTTCTGGCTGTCTTTTGCTAAATGATGCATTTTCTAGTACAGGGAAGTGAGGGGGTTGGGAGATACCTGGGAATTTAATGCAAAAAATGAATTAATTAAATAATGTAATAGCTGTATCATCTGTGAAAATGTAAGAAACAATTCTAATTCTGTGATTTTTCAAACTAAAGAATTATATACATGATGGTTAACATGTAAAGTCATTCAAGCAACTTAATCTCTCTAGGCTTGAATTTCCTTAACTATAAAATGAGTGTATATTACCTAACCTATTACATTGACCCACTACTCTTCATCTTAGCCAGAACCAGATAGTTTGGATGATTACTACTTTATAGTATAGTTTGAGATCTACTATGGCTAGACCTCATTTCTTCGATTTTCCGCCTTTACTTCTCTTTATATTCTTGACTTTTTGTTCTTCTAGATGAATATTATTATTTTTCTAGTTGTATGAAATAATTTTGGGGTAGTTTGGTAGATAAAATTTGAATTTACCAAATAGGTAAATTAATTTAGGTAGGATTTTAATTTTTTGTTATATTGGTTCAATATATATATATATATACATACATATGCAATAAATATTTTTCTAATTGTTTTGGTCTGAATTTTTTGTGTGTAAAAGGTGTTTTGTATTTGTGCTCATATAATTGTCAGTTTCATTGGGTAATTACACCCTCAGGTATTTTACAATGACTACAGTTATTTTAAATGGAATTTCCTTTTTTTATCTCTTGCTTTTGACATTTTTGGTGGTAAATAGAAATGCTGATGATTTAAGTGGATTTATTTTGTATTATGCGACTTTGCTAAAGTTGATAATGATTTCTATTAGTATACTAGTTGATTATCTGGATTCTCTGTCTATACCATCATATCATCTGCAGAGTGATAGTTTCATCTCCTCATTGTGCATTCTACTTCCTTCAGTTTTTTCCTGTTTTTGTTACTATAGCTAGCAGTTTTAGTGTAATATTAAATAGTGTCGTGATGTGGTCATCTTTGATTCACACTTGATCTTTCTGAGAAGGGTTCTAGTTTTCCACATTTTAGAAAATGTTTGCGGATGCTTTTAGATAGATGCTGTTTATCACTATTTAAGGAAAACCTTTATTCCAGTGTTTTCTAATGTTTTCATAAGGAATGTGTATGGCATTGTGTGAAAGCTTTTTCCTGTATCTATTGAAATAATCATATGATTTTTGTTGGTTTTGTTATTGATATGGTTAATTCTACTGATGGTTTTCCTAATATTGAACCATCCCTGAATTCCTGGTATAAAACTCACTTGGCCTTGGTGTATGATCCTTGTGATATCATGTCATAATCTTCTTGCTAGAATTTTATTTAAATTTTTTGCCTCAGTTTTCATTAGGGATATTGGTCTATAGCAGCCTTGGTGAAATTTTCAAGTTCTCAAGCTCAAACTGCAATTTCAAGCTGCCTGAGAGCAACCCCACCTCCTACCCCACTTTACCCCAGAGATCTGAGGAAGTGCTAACTTTGGGTGACTGGACAGTGGGGTGGGGCATGCAAAAAATATCCTTGGGCCCTAGGAAGAGGTGGGATGGCACAACTCCCCTCAGCAGGCATGCCAATACCTCAACAAATCTGGTCTATAGTTTTCTTTCTCTGCTTTGGCTCTTCCTGGTTTAGATATCACTATCACTTCTCCTATTTTTCTAAATACTTTATGAAGTGTTGGAGTTCTTTGTTCTTTGAATCTTTGTCAGAATTCATTATAAATCCATCAAGCCCTGGGGCCTTTGTATTGGGAAATTCTTTGATGATTTTGTTGTAATGGGGTTAAGTATTCTATTTCTTCTTTTGTAAATCAGGGAAGTTTATATTTTTTGTAAATATTCATCTATTTCTTAAAGATTATCAGATTTATTAATACATAGTTGAGAAAAATGACTTACAATAATTTTTTAAATTTCTTCTTCATTGTGATTTTACTTTTTTCATTTTTATACTGATAATTTGGTTTTCTTCTTTGTTTTATTTTTAATTAAATTAACCCATGTTTTACCTCTTTTACTTTTTTCCCATAAAATAAACCACTTGTCTTATTTATTAGTTCAATGGCCTTACTTTCAATTTTATTAGTCTTTCCTTTGATTTTTAGGATTCCCAAATGTTTTTAATTAGATATTTTAAATTTGTTCTTTTTTTGTTTTTTGTGTTTTAGTTGTATAACCATGTCATGGATCTGTTCTTTCTCTATTTCATTAACATAAGAATTTAGAGATATAATAATCTCCCTAAGTTTTGACTGCATCCCATAATTTTGGTATATTGTCAGCTCATTGTCATTCACTTTAATAAAAATTATTGATTGTTTCTATGATTTATTTTTATCCGTTTATTCTTTAGGACAAGAATAATTAATTTTGAATCAAAATTTAGTCTTTATGCTAACTTTTGTTGAATATAATTTTAATGTATTTTTATCTGAAAAGGATGCATTTAATATTTCTGTTTTTCTACATTTAGTCATATATTTTTATGCTATTTTATATGATTAAAATTTATGAAGGTGTCCTGTGTTACTGAGGAAAAGGCATATGCTTTTCTATTCCATTCAGTTTTCTACAGAAGTCTACAATTAACTTTTCTAAACTTCTATTTACCTCATTAACTTATTTATTTTTTGCTTGAATTGATCTACTTCTAAGAAAAGAAGGTTGAGGTCTACTACTACTAAAGTTTTACTGTTTCCTCCTGTAACTCATTTAATTTATCTTTTAGGAATTTGGATGCTATGCAATTTGTTGTATATATGTTTAGTATTAATCTTTGCTCATTTCAATTATCATGATGTAATTTCCTTTTGTATGTCTTTTGATTAGATCAGCTTTTGCATTTGCCTTATCTAAGATCATGATTGTTACCTATGCTTTTTTTTTTTACTTTAGTATTATAGAAACTACTCTACTTCCTTACTTTTCTTCTGTATGTGCCTCTCTGCTATAAATGTTAAAATAGGTTAGATAATCAGCCCACAGTAGTTAATTATCACAGTATCCTAATGTTTTTTTTTTCATAAACCCAAAGATCCAAGCTACTGGGAGAATTCACTATTTGACAAATATTGTTGGGAAACTAGAAAACAATATGGCAGAAACTAGGCATAGACCAGCATTTCACACATAAACCTAGATAAAGTCAAAATACATACTTCATCTAGAAATAAAGAATAATGTTATAAGCAAATTAGAGGAAAACAGAAAAGTTTTAGTGTTAAATGTATCGATAAGGAAATAATTCATGATCATCAAGACAGAAAGAAAAATGAAATGAATAATGTTGATTACATGAAATGAAAAAGTTCTGATAAAAAGAAAATAATACATGCTTATAAACTAAACAACAAATTGGGGGGAAATGTATAGCAAGTGTCTCTGACAAACGTCTCATTTCTCAAATATAAAGAAAAATCAGTCAAATCAATGAGGAAATTAAGCATTCCCTAACTGATAAATGGTCAAAGGATATGAACAGATAATTTTCAGAGGAAAAAATTAAATCTATAGTCATATGGAAACATGCTTGAAATTATTAATTAGAGAAATATAAATTAAAATAACTCTTGAAATGTTATCTTACACCTATCAAATTGGCTAATATGATAAAAAAGGAAAATGATAAATGTTGGAGGAGATGTGGGGAAATTGGGACACTAATACATTATACATGGAATTGCGAATTGATACAACCATTCTGGAAAAAAATATGGAACCACACCCAATGTGCATTAACACTTGTATATTTTTGATTCAGCAATAACACTATTAGGTCTGTATACCAAAGAGATCAGAGATAGGGGAAAAGGACCAACTTGAAAATTTTATTTTTAACAGTTATCTTTCTAGTGGCAAAGAACTAGAAACTAATGGTGTGTCTATCCTTTGGGGAATTGCTGAATAAATGGTGATATATGGTTATAAATCATAAATACTATTTCAACATAGGAAATGATGAGCATGAGTTCAGAAATACCTAGAAATACTCATTTTAACTGTTGTAAAGTGAAATGAGCAAACCCAAGAGTGTATACAATAACAGAAATATTATGATTATCAACTGTAAATGTCTAAACAATACCAGCAAATCAAAGTTTTTTTTAAGAGACTCATAATTAAAAAATGCTATCTATAGCCAAAGAAGCAAAAGTTGAATTCTGATTGTAGGTCAAAGTTTGACATCTTTCATTTTATTTCCTTCATAAGTTTTTTTAATTGTATAGATGATATATTTCTTTTGTCATGCCATGAGGAATATGGAAATATATGTTCTATGACAGCTCTTGTCAAATGTATATCATACTATATACTACCTCAAGAAGGTGCAGGTGGAAGGAGGGGTGAAAGAAGAGAAAGAATCTAAATTACAAAATGTCAGATAAAATGATCAAAAAAAATTTTTTATTATGTAATTGAAAAAATGTAGTTTAAAAAATTGCCCTTTTTACCTCACTGTGTTTAAAAGATCAAGCAAGCTACATTAATTAATTACACTTGGAAAACTGAAAAAAATATATAAACTTTGGAAAACAAGGGATGGACAGCATTTTAATGTGATATGTATCTTGATGTGGTAGGGGATTTATATTATCTACAAGAATTAGAATTTTAATTCTCTATTCTGAAGCACATTGCATAAGTGAACCAGATTGGTGAAGTTTGAAATAGCTCTAATTAAAGATTCTTGAAATTTATCAGACTGGTTTCCAATCATTGTTTTGTCATTACAATATTCAGAAATTAATGTATCATGTCTTCTCTATTAAATTCCTCTTCAATAAAATTCTTCAACATTAGATTCTATTTCTTTTAAATTTTTTCATATTAAATGAAATAGGCAATTCATTAAAAGAATGTAGAAAATAGCATTAATGATATGTTGCACTTGCTCTATAAAGTTAATTGGATTTGCTAAATTAGCTCTTTTAGATTTAATTCTGAAGTCTATGTATGATTTTAATGCTTGAAACCAGAAATCACCAAGGAAATTCTGCTTTCTCTTTTTATAATGAATTAAAATAAATAGATGTGAGTATACTTTAATCATTCCTAAGTGATACCAATGGGATTAACTTTGCCCTCTGGAGCCATTGGACAATCAAAAGGGTAAATAAAGGAAAGAGGACATGATAGGTCCACTACCATTCCACTTCCACTAATCCTCTCATCTGGGATTAGTTTTCTTTGGAGCCTATTACATGTTCAGGTATTATTTATGCCTCACTATCTCTTACCCTTCATATCCATTTTGTTGCTAAGGGTTGTCAATTTTGCTTTTTCAATTTCTTTCTAATATATGCTTTTGTCTTTAGTAACAATGTCACCACTCTCATGGAGATCCTCGTAACTAATGCCAGAACTAGTACAAAAATACACCAAGTCTGACTGCCTCAAGACCCTCCCCACTCTAGTCCACCCTACATGTGGTCATCAATGAATTCATTTGAAGCCTTCTTTCTTTCATTTTTTCTTATTTATCCTACATACAATTTATTTGTATATTTTTCTTGGCTTCTTGTCTCTCTTTTTATATTATAAGATGCTTGGATTAAGGGACTGACTTTTGCTTCTTTTTTAATCCCTCGTTTTTATCTCAGTGCCTGATATATAGTAATGACTTCAAAAAGCTTATTTACTAATTTACCTACTGACTGGTTCCTGCCTTTCCTGACACATATTTCTGATCATCTAAGGGAGGTCCCATTTTGGTACATTCAAGGTCCCCTTGTCTAGATAGAAGTCTGTCTGAAGTCCACATGAGACATTATACCCTGCCCTACAGAACAGACAGGTTTCCATATAAATGCTACTACATCCTTGTTGCATATACTAGCTTGGTAGGAAAATGCATCATTTCATACCCAAATGAAACTTTAAATAACATGATAATATCATTAAATTTGCCTACAAACAAAAGTAAAAGAGGGATGACAAGTTAAAAGGAAGAACAGAGGAAGATAGGGAAAAGCAAGATGAGTAATGAGAAATAATTTAAATCCATATATTACTACTTGAAAATTATCCAGCACTGAAAAAACCGAGCCCTAACTTAAAATAGTATGATGTTTTAATAAAATTAATGTGGAATTATTCAGTAATTCAGCTAGAAAGCTGTTGCTACCATTTAGTTTAGCAACATCTTCAATATCATTATTAGGTTTATTGAGGGAAAAATCGATTTTTATGAAACCGCATCCAGAGATACATGATGATAGAAAATATATTTTTCTAGAGAGTCTCCACTTTTTCATGGGTATTACATATACCGTATAGAGTCTACTTTAGAGCTTCCCCCCAAATTTACAATTTTCTGGACAAAGAATTGACTTAGGTAGTAAAGCATGATACATGATTGTCTTCTTCATAGCCTTCTACCTTTATTAAAGGTAAAGATGTACCCAGATATCACTGTACTATTATGTCTGTTTGGCACAGTATCATATGAGTTCCCCACAACTTGCCTTTTTTTATAAATCTCACTATGGAGAAAAGTGGCAGGTGGCTGGGCGCTCACTAGGGGAAAACAATTATTGGTTTAACATTATAAAGTTAACTGCTTTAGATAATGGTATATACAAAAGTGCTCCATGAACACAGACTATCCTTTACATCAAGGACTTTCTAAAACAATTAGCTCTGCTTCTAAAGTCTTTATCACACTATCTAGTCTATTGCATTTTTCACATTTAGAAACAAAAATTGATTCTGGATTGCATCCAGTCCAATTTTCCAGTAAGTGGCAAATAGTATATGCCTTTGAGCACCAGTGGAAAGTAGTTGGATAGGAGGCAATGCAAGTCATCACAAAGACAAGTCCTGCCAATGCTCTTTATGTGTTGCAAGAGATAAGGCTCTGCTGTCTGTTTTTACTTTTGTCATGTCATAGTTGGAGTCCAGGAAGCAGGTGCCTTTAGGCTAATGTCCTATTCTGTCTTCTATAGTGAAAGGTCTAAAATCTCTTCTTATTTTACTAGTTAACAAAGTCTTAAAAGTCAGAGTAAAAGGTGAGTGAACTTCATTAGCTTCATGCATTATCTATTATTCTTCGATGGTAATCAGTTGTTTTTAAAAAATCTTTAAACACTCTCTATATATTATAATATAGATATATATGCATCTATGTACATATTTGTGAGTATGTATACATTTGCACAAACATATTCTTAGATCCAGAGATTATCCCTATCCATCTCTATTATCTAGTTTTGATCTATCAACCAACTATACTTAATATATATGTATTTGTTAAATACACATCATATATATATATACATATAATATGATGCAGTTTTCAGAGTACTTTCTCATACATTATCTTACTTGATTTCTGTGTTCAACACTATGAGCTAGCCAGGACAAATGCTTTTTTGCCCTTCATTTTATGGATAGAGAAATTGAGACTCAAAGAGGCTAAGTGACTGCCTAAGGTCATACATTTATTGAGGACTAGAGATAGAACTTGCATTAGAAATAGAGATATAGAATTATTTATTAAGTACATGTGCAGAGCAGGGCAACTTAGGTTTAAGACTTGCCTTTGGTACACATTGACTTGTGATCCTGGACAAATTACTTAAACCTCTATATGCCCAGGGAAAACTCTAAAATTATAACTTGCAGAACAGTTATTGATCAATATTGGTAGAGGCATTTTGTTCTCAGGGAGATGTCAACATAAATGAAATAAAAAAAAAACTAGGAAAAAGAAAGAAAGTCAATGACATCCATAATCCAATTAAACGGTGGGTTTCTTGTGCTCTTAATTTTGCAGATTTTTTCAATTAAAAAAACTAAAGCTGGTCATATTAAATGAAGTTGAAGGGTATAAAATATTTTATTTCAGTTTTTAATTGCTTAAAATTGTGCCCACTTCAAGTTTCACATTCCTAAAAAATATTTTTAAACCAGATTATCTTATTATAAACTGCTTTTGGAATAAAATTAAATTGTTATGAAAGTTCAGATAAGATACGCATATTTCCCTTTGCTTTGTAATTCTATTTCTACAGTTTTCTGTTTTCCTTTATATAGTGATAAAAGTGCTCATTTCTCTTTTTTTTCCCTTGAGTTTGGCCTTTTAAAATGTCTCAGTCTATTGTTGTCAAGGGAGAATTAAAGCAATGATAATGATGGGATAATAACTTTGATTTTGAACCTCTGTTACTTAAGATTTGTTGCATCCTTCAAATGAACTGAACAGCAGGGTTCGTTAACACTATAATAGCAAACCTCTTTTGGAGGAATTCTCTCTGCGTAGCATTCACCTGGAGTGTACAACTAGAACACAGATATGTATTGTTCATTCTTTTTTTTGTTCTCTGAACATCTGATTTTAAAACTATCCTTTCATAAAACAGATCAGAAGACTTTCCTAGTGATCAATTCATTGATATTTTGAATTAGTAACTAATGCACATCTTCTTGATTATATCTTGAATAGATAATTCTGAAGTTTATGTGACCACATGGAACAGAAAGGAATTATAATCCCATTTCATATATGAAAGATTAGTTTAGAACTAGTATAATAACTAAGCCTTTAATTCAGTTAACAGGAGTTTTTGAAAGGCTTATTGATATTCATTACTGCAATAAAATAAATTCTAAGTTTTTCGATTTTCTCTTTATACTTGTGGTTCACTTTGGAAATATGAAGGAAAGTAGCTGCAGAAATAGTCCTTCCAGTTTACAATTACCCAATTTCAGATCAACAATATCCATTGCTTAATCTCACAACTGTATTTAGGTATTTTCTTACTCAAAATCAGTAATTTTTGTTAATTGTAAGATTAATCCTATTTGGTACCATTTTCTTCCTGTTGTTGCGATAGATGTTGTCTTTGCTTTAAAAAAATAGCCTCTAAATTCCATCATCAATCCTTGTTCTTCCCTTCCATGTAACTTCTTACTATAGGAAGTGCAAACATGGAATCTGCACAGATAACTGGGATCTAAAACAAGAGGCAAACTTGGATTCTGGAGTGGAGAAGGGTTAGCTACTATGTTTTTAAAGTATAACAATAAATTATATAGATAGATGTATACAGGCAGGTGGAATGAATACAGTTCAGGGTAATGTAGTAGCAAACAGAAGAGGATCAGGTAACTAAACAACTGGCATAAGGAAAGTCTTACAACTGATAGGAGGACACAATCACAAAGCTGTCTTCTGGGGCAAAGATATCAGTGCAGGGATAGAGGCTCAAAACTAGAGAACTAGAATCAAAAGTGGAAGAGAGGGAAATGGCAGGTATCCAGTTCTTGAGACTGAACTATGAGGTAGAAGGCTCAATCAAAACAAATAATGGAAAAGTCCACTTGCTAATAGCTGTCAAGGCACTATTCTCTTTTGAACATGTTTCTCAGAAATGAGGAGATAATCTCATCTGTGAGTTTAATTTAGATTAATTGGCTTCTGAGGTCCCTTCTAGGTCTAAACTTATAATCCTTTGATCCTATGGCTTAAGTTTTCTGGTAAGTTAACTCTATGACTGCTGCTGCTATATCAAATTTAACAGTTTATTTTAATGGTGATAGAGATAGCTAAATATGTCTCATTAATATAAGAAAGTATTCAAACATTAAAGTGAGATCAATAATAAGGGTAATTGGTTCTGGCTGCCTGAATTATTAGTACATTTATTTCTTATACTTCATAGTTAAAAAAATCTTAATTTTCTGGGGGGAGGGTAATAAATGGACTAAGCTGGAGGGAAGTAGCTCATTTATTTCATATTTTTGTTTCTAAGTTGAGGGCAAGAGTGGAACTATTGAGTATATGTGTATTTTGTGTGTTTATGCATGAAGGATTTCATAGAATTTATAGGATGCCATAGTTAATACAAATTTCCCCACTATTTTACAAATGTGGAAACTGAGGAATAAAGACATTCAGACCTTGGTTTAACTTGCCCATAGTCATGTAAATCAGTTGCAAAGCAAGGAATATTGGCCTTATTTCCAGTGATCTTTTAACTTATGAAGTTATATTCATCAACACAAATGATTTCCTTACCTAAGATGTATTTTTATTGGGTGTATATTCTTATAAAAGAAAAATAAAGAATTTTTATGTGCTATCTAGCCTTTTACAATATAGGTTTCCTTTTTGTTATCTTTAGATTTATAAAATGTGTACACAAACTCATTAAGGATGGCAATCAAGGAAGTAATCTTAAACAAAATAATACTACATTCCTCAATAGCTGCCTCTTACATTTCTGAGATATGTTAAGATAAGGGAGAAAAGAAATTTGAAAGATATACTTTTACCGTTGAATTCTTTCTGCTTCCTGTGACTTAGGCAACAAATCTAAGAACATTAATTGTCCTTAACACCTGTCATGATGTATGCACTGAAGGCAAAAATGTGGTGATAAATTAATTTCTCTTTACCTATTAAAGCAAGATCAAAAGCTGGCAAATAATATTACTGAATTATGGAGTCATAGAATTTCCAGAATTGTGGATCTCAATGACTATTTGATCCAACTGTCCCAAAAGAATCTCATATAAAGCATAACCAAATGCGACAATTGAGACTATTTGATTTTAGACTTCCAAGAATGGATTTTCATTCTTTCCAAAGTTAGGACATTCTATTGGTAGATAGCTCTAATTTTAGGAAGGTTTAACTCTGTTCTACTCTCCTTGTATAAGCCTTTCAAATTCTTGAGGATGGCTTGAACATTACAGAATTTTAGTTTTGTCAAGTATGATCAATTTTATTGTTTCTATTAAATAAATTCACTTTAATAAAAATTATATTCTTATATAGAAGATACTAAGCTTGATGAGGTAGAAGATATAATGATAACTAAACATATCATTTAAAGAACTTACAATTCAATCAAGGGGGGGAAATATGACCACAACTGGAAATGAAAGAAATTAGTAAGTTGAAAATAAAAACAAAAAAAGATAGATATGGAAGTTAAGAGAAGGAGGAATCATTTCTTTTGGAGAGGTATAGATGTGACTCTCATGGAGGAAATAGCATAGGAACTGGATTACGAATGACAGATCAAATTCCTATAAACAAAATGGATGGGAAAGACATTCTATAGGCATAGGAAATGTCATGAAAAAGAAAAGGAGAAAGTCTATTTGGAAAAGCACATTTTTAACTTTGCAAAGTAAATGATTACTTTTCATATTGTATATAATTTACAATAGTGTGATTTTTATGATTGCATATTTACTTTGTGTGTGTTTTGTATGTACATATGTAGTTTGTTTCATCCCTGTAAAATGTTAACTTCACAATGGAGATATTTTGTTTTTTTCGATGCTTGTTACCTGCTTCTAGCAAGGTGCTAAGTATATAAAACTTGCTTAATAAATGATTATTGATTGACTGATTAGTATGTATACATATTTGTGCAACATTATATAATTCAGTTTTGTTGAAGCATAGGGAAAGTGAAGGGAGGGAAAATTACATAAAATTTGAAATGCAGGTTGATGAATATTTGCCAAGTGCTTTAAATACCAGGTGATAGAGTCTTGATCTAACTCACTGGGCAGTAGAGAGTCAATGTAACTTTTAAACAGCAGAGAAATAGGTGTCAGGAAAGAAAATATCCTGAGACTAGAAAAAGTAATTAGAAAAACCTAATGCAATAGATTAGAAAAATCAGAAAAAACTAATTAAAAAATGAATCAGGTCAGAAAATGGAAATGGTAGTAAAGGTCTGAACTTGTTTGCCTTCTGTAAAAATGAAAAGGAGAGAATAGATGTAAGAATTATGAAGGTAGAAACTTTGGGATACTGTATATAAACTTGAGTTTAAAAGCATTCTTCTGTAGTAGAGAGAACACTGCCCATTTTAAATTTTAACTATGATTTTATAGCTTTTCAGGATCCTATCTGTACTTCACCAAATTTTTTATTCTTTAATTTTGTTTTGACTTATGACTTCTTCAATTTTGAGAGCTCTGGAGAAACAAAGTCATCTTCTTATTCAGTTTTTCACTTTGTCTACAAATGAAAGGTATCTGAAAGGCTGAATGGCTCAATGACTTGGTGCAGTGTCCAATAACCATTAAATGTTAGTAACAGGACATGAATTAAGGGCATAATGAATAAGAATCTAACTATTTATCTACTACAGTACCATTTAATTTCCATTTAGTTTTTTTATTATTGAGGACTAAATAATTAGATCAATGACTTCTAAATTATATTCACTTTTATTAGGATTCTAGTGGAGTATAACAGTCATAACATTTAATAGGCTTTGATCTGGAACCCAAAGAAGCCTAGGTTCAAATCTTGCTCTACAAACTTACTTGGCACACATGGTATATAATAGTAAGGAGGTAATACGGATGAGTAAGAAGACTTTAATTGTCAGAGTAGAAATTAAGGGAACCTTGGAAGAAAGTGTCCATCAACCATATTCTGACATAATCTGAAACATTTTGCATGAGAATTTTGAAACATTAATAGAACAGAGACAAATAATTCATGACCCCAAGTCTCCAGAGGAGAGAATTCTTTAAAGAACAAAATTCCAACAACATAAAACAAAGTACTGGATTAAGGAGGGGGAAAAGTGGAAATTCCTAATGACATTTTTTATTGGGAATTGATTGTTCAAGTTGTATTTTTTAAAGAAATTCACAGATGATGTGGGACTACAAGCAGCTAAGGATGAATACATTAAAAAATGGTGAGCTAACATATGAGTAGCATTGAGAATATTAAACTCAGAAGAAAATAAAGCTCATTATGATTGCTAAGGACAACAAAGAAGAAATCTCTTTCATCTATGTTGTGGTAATGAGGAATTTCAGTGGAAATTCTGGTCTTTATCTTTCTGTGATAACAGATGATAATGAGAAAAAGCAACTAATCAGTGAAAATTTTGATTCTATTTTTCTCTACTAAAAGGTTTGGTTTTCAGACTGTAAAGCATAAAATAAAGAATAGGGGCATAATAAATAAGGAGTTGGAAAAAACCTATTGGCTTCTTGAACTTTCAGTTCTCAAGGTTCAGAAAATCTATATCTAAGTCTAATGAGAGAATTGTCAGTTGTGGTGGTTTGAATCACCATTGTTAATGTTTGAAATTGTGTGGAAAATGGAAAAGATATGTAAGGAAAATTAGAAAAGAGGAAAGGAAGTGAAAAAGGGAGGAAGAAAGAAAAGAGGAAAGGAGAGAGAGATGGCGAAATCTACTTATTAACTGCATGTTATGGAAATAAGAAGAAAGTTTTAATTGTCTGCCATGTTCTAGGCACTGTCCTAATCACCAAACAAGTAGATATCATTAAAACTTCTACTTTATAGTTGAGGAAACTGAGGCAGTTAATGGTTAGGTAACTTGCCCAGGGTCACAGAGTAAATGCCTTTAGAATAGAAAACAGAAAAAAATTTATTTTAATAAATGAAAAGAAAAATATATACTTTCAAGTTATAGAGTAGTGAGAATCAGATTCCTGGCAAATTTGTAGAATTGCATATTAATGAACATTTATAAAGGATAGTGTTACTCACTAAAAGACTACACCAGGAATAGGTTAAGCCACATTAATCTCATTTATTGTATAGATATAATACATCTGAATTTCATTTATAGAATGTCATAGGGCTCTGTCCTATTTTGGTCCTATTTTGATCTTTGACCTCTACTGATGACTTAAAGGGACAGATGGCTTGCTTATCAAAATTTTAGGTACAAATGTGTTCAGGGTTGCTATTGAGTCTGGGAGGAAATGGGCACCTAATACTATCCACTCAAATGAAAAAAAAAACACAAAAAAACTTGGAATTAGAAAGTGAGAATAATAGAAGAAGAAATAGAAGTTTTTTGTTTTGCTTTGTTTTGTTTTTCTCATGAGAAATGGCAGATGACCTAGTGGCAAATGCAAATCCTGATCACAAATACAAACATTATATAGGTGTCTGAAGTGAGACTTCCCCCCTTTCTTCCATGTCTGACCCAGCCTTGTCTGACAACCAGGATTTACAATCTAGGTGTGAAGTCTATCCCAATCAGGAAATAACAAGATAAAAGGAGCTCATCACTTGAGAGCGGGTAAGGGTTAAGAATATCATCCTAAATTGTCAAGAGTAAGAAAAAGTAAGGAGGCACCTGAAGCTGAATGAGTGGGATTGTTTTTTGAGTTCTGATGATAACCCTGAAGTGAGATAGTCTGGTCTAGACGTCTTTGAAGTTAAAAACAAACTTATTTAAACACTTTTCATTCTTGAATAGGGATGAGGGGGATAAGATGGATACTTTGCCCTGAGAAGGACACACTTACTTTTTATCCCATTCACAATTATTGAATGAAATAATTCAGTTTTCTATTAAAATCAAAAGTCTTCACATAAAATATTATAGCAAATTGAGACTTTACTTAAGATAGAGCATAGTATGAAAATAATCAGTAAAAACGAGAAGACTGCTAAAAAAGCGAGGCCTGATTCTACATTAGAAAGCACACCCTTTTATACAGGACCATTTTGGGATTCTTGTTTATTTGGATGATAAGCAGATCCAGGATTCTGAAATCCTGAAAATCAGGACGAGCCTCTGGACAAATCCGGGGTTCTCTTGTTTGCATATCAGCAGCAAATGTTCAGGCTGCCACATCTTTAATTTAACAGAGGCCAAATTTTCAAAAGAGGAGGTTTGGAGGTAAGCCTCTTTATGACTGCAAATTAGAAACTGCTTTGCAAAAAATTTTTTTAGAAAATCATCTGGGGGGAAATGAGAACTGAAAAAATGACTCTAGTCACCTCTAGTCACCCATTTAATGTCATAGGTAGGAATTGCACCCAGGACATTATTACATTAATACTATTTCTATCCAATTCACCACTTTATTTTTTTTAAGATTTTTAGTTCTAGATCTTCTACTTTAGGATCAGTGTAATACTATATGGATTTGACATTTACACATGGGAATATTTCCAGTATTATTGCTCCAAGGTAGAATGGACTGTAAAAGAAAGTGGATTCTTTAATATGGAGAATCTTAAAATATAATACCTGGTGGTGGGAATTTTGTTCTTTGTCTCTTCTACAATTGCAGCAGTGCTTGTAATTTTTTTTAATGCTCACTTTCTGCCTTAGAATTGATAATATGTATCAGTTTCAAGGAAGAAGAGAAGTAAGGGGTAGGCAGTTGTAGTTAAGTGATTTGTGCAGAATCATATAACTAGAAAACACATCAGTTTCTTAATAAATACTTATTGGATTAAATTAAGCCTTGGCATCCAATCTTTAGAGATCCTTCCCAAGTATTATATTCTAAACATAGAAGTGTTTGAATTCATCCTGGCTTCTCGCATTGTCTAGTGTTTTCTACTAGTCTCTAGTAAGAAAAAGTTAAGGTGGAAAACTAGGAGCAAATTGTGTGTGATTTCATTATTATTTTGTTATTAATCATTATTTCAAGATTGTCCAAGAATAATGCAACTGTTGACTATCAAGTGGAAAATTGTCTGTAGCTAATCATTAATTTCTGAAATCTGATAATAGGAAGTAGCCAACATTGGCATTTTTAGAAAAAGAAATCATTTACAGTTCCTAAGATTGCTTTTATAAAGCCGAGAAAAGAAAATGTCTCTCAAAGAGTGATGAAAATTTTTCTACAAAGTTAAATTTGATATTTTTATTAGACATGAAGTGTATTTCATTGAAGAATTTAGAGCTCATGCAACTTTTTACCTCTAGGTATTATTGTTGTTCACTTGTTTCAGTCATATCTGACTCTCTGTAACCTCATTTGCATTCTTGGCAAAAAAATACTATAGTAATTTACCATTTCCTTCATTTGTTCTTTTTATAAAAGAGTAAACTAAGGCAGACAGGATTAAGTGACTTGCCCAGGGTGACACACCTGATAAGTGTCTAAGACCACATTTGAACTCAGGTCTCCTGATTCCATACCTGGCATTTTATCCACTGCTCTATCTAGTTGCCCAAACTCCAAATAGTAGAAAAAGAATTGACATGTTGGTTTGGCATCATTCCATGAATCAATAACACTTATTCACAATTATTTCCCCAAAATCACAATTCAAGGATCTTCAAAACTAACATAAAACAGTATGACAGTCTTCACATGTAAACATGAAATAAAATGTTTTGCCAGTCAAGTGACATTAATTCATTTCCATACAACAAAAATTCATCTACCTGGAATAAGCATTTTATTCATTTCCAAGTTTTGTGATAAGAAAACAGCATAGGTTAATAATTTTAATTTTCAGAATTTTGAGGCTGTGGCATTAGTAGTTACCATTCAAAACACAGATCAAAGCATAGAATCTCTGAAAATAATTACCCTAATTAATTTATCAAGCCCAATATGAGTCTAAAGTTTTAATTGATCAGTTTTAGAGCTTGTTAACTTAATTCTAATTAGTTTTGTACTTAAATGAGAACTTTAGAATCTATGAAATCAAGCTTAGGAATCACAAGAAATCTTAAAATTAAGTCCATGCCTCGCTGGAAGAAACAATCTGTTTTCTATGTAGAGTTCAAGCTTTATGCAGCTGAAAATCTTTCTAATCTACCATTTTTTCCAGTAAGATATAAAACTTCCTTAAATTTCCTGCAAAACTCTCCTAAGTCCTAAACTTTTACTTGGCTCATCTTGGGAATTCTGAATTCTGACAAAGGTGAGGACATCACATTTTTTCTGTTCAAATGACAGAGTAGTTCTTTATTTGTGTTGTTGGGGAATCAAAATTCAGTTTCATTTTAACATTTCCTACTTTTAGAATTATCTTTTTTATTCTTATTGGTGCCTTTTAAATTGAGCCTACACTAAGTGAACAGTATATTAGTGTAAATTATCTCTAATTAATGTTCAATTCTCCACATTTTATCCTTTTACATAACTAATTAATCCAGACTGAGCCTTGGAAATAACAGAATTTCACTACTCTGAAAAAGATTTTTCTGTATTTCACTTTTTCATGATGCAGCTAATTGTTTTATACAATATCTCTCTTCTCCTAAATCCTTACCCAAATTGTCTTTACAGCTAATTTTCTTCTATTCCATTGAATCTCATTTTGCTCAATTAACAAGATTTTCTTATGAAGTTCAAGACCATTGTAAAACTTTTTATTTTTCAGTGTTTATAGATAATTCATTATTTTTTTCCAAATAAAAGTCTTCTAATTTTGTACCATATTTGTATCATATAAAATTGCAAATTCATGGGCCATTTTAATTCCTTTTAGATAGGTGACTTTGCTTCCAATTTATCTAATTATATTCTGCTAAATCATTCACAGAAGACCACAATATTGCAGTTTCAAAATTATATTTTTCCTTTTCTCAAATCATTTGCCTTTTCATTTAAAAAAGCCTCTTGTTTTATAAGGTGGATTGATGAGTTTATTCCTGCCTATTTGGCTTTGAGGCAGTTGGTAAGTTTCAGAAAGTTCAAATAGTAAAACTACCTTTTCCTCCTTTAACTTTTAGAAAAAAATGAACATTTTCTGAGGCAGGGGAATCACTCATTCCCCTTAATGATAAAGCAATGGATTTTTTTTCTCTCTTTGAGGAACAGAGACAATATTTGGGCAAATTCATTGCAAATTCAACAAAGTCCCTTCTATGAACATTCCTAATAACCTATTAGAAATTAGGGACAGATAGGTGGCACCTAGCTTATAGAGGATTCAGCCTGGTCTGAGGAAGATTTGAGTTCAAATTTTACCTTAGACATTTATTAGCTTAGTGTCCAGGGGAAGTCAATTAACCTTGTTTGTCTAAATTCCTCATCTGTAAAATGAAGTGGAGGAGAAAATTGTAAATCATTCCAGTAGCTTTGCCAAGAAAACCCCAAATATGGTCACAAAGAGTCAGACCTGACTAAAGCAAATGAAGAACAAGAAGATAGCCTATAACTGTGATGGCAAACCTATGGCACACATACCAAAGATGGCATGCAGAGACCTCTCTGTTGGCACACAAACCATCCTCAGCAGAACTAGTTACTAGAAAGTCAGAGGGACTTGAGTGAAGCCGCTCCCCTCCCCCTCTCCATCATGCCTCCCCACCCCTCTATGCTTATTTCTTCCCCTGAGTTGAAAGCTCAGGTCACTCTCCTTCCTTTCTCCCTCCCTTGTCTAGGGTAAGATGGTGCCAGGGTGGGTAGAGGGGAGGGATAATCTCTCCCACCTCCAGGCCAGGCTCAACCCCCCAAATATCTCCACTTTCATTCCTTTCTCACCAGCCACCAATATGGGGGGGTGACCCCACACCCTATATGCTAACTCTGCTCCCTCTGCCTCCTGCTCCCACCCTCATCTGGTTTGCAGCCCAATAATCAGCTCACTGCCAGCATATAATGCAAATATAAGCAGCCTAAAAGGCACTGAGGTTGCATCTCTGCAACAGAGTCTAGCTGAAGTCCTGTGCGGCTATATTTGAATTGGATTCAACAAGGACATGCATCCTGCATTGTAATAAGAAGTTGCCTCCCCAACAGCCTTGCCCACCTTCGCAACCCTACTAGTCTTCTATGCCCAAATTAAGCTCAGTAGCAACCCCTTGGTTGTTCCCCGGGACTGCTGCATGCAACAGATGGTTCCTGTGGCAGGAGCTGACTGGGAACTTGGTCCCCATCCCAAAAAACAGAGGAGGGGGCACTTGGTCTCTGAGGGGGGAAGTGGGAGGATTGGGACATGGCACGTGGTATCTAAAAGGTTTGCCATCACTGGTCTATAACCTAAGTCCCATTTTTTGTGACGAAGTGGCATGCATGCCCTGGCATGCTAGAGGGAGAAGCTCTATTCCCCCTCTCCACAGTGCCTGCAGACATTTTCCACATGCCCTGCCTCCTCCACCCAGCAGCCCATTGGGAGCACCTCCTCCCTCTGCTGTCTGATGTAATGCGGGAGGTTTATAGGCAGCTTGAAGGTACAGTTTGGGCAAGTGATCTCTAAAAGGTTGCCAACACTGAAAACTCTCCTAAACTCCCTAGAGTATTTCAGCACTTACATTTAAACCACATGTCCATCCTAATTTCACCATCCACATTAAACAGATTACACTTGTTGGAAATATTTTTCTTTAGTTTCTAATGTCTGCAATGGGGAAAGGTTTTCTTTTTCTCTGTATCTCTCAGTTCCTTTGTGCCTCTGCATCTTTCTCTATTTGTCTCTGTCTCTGTCTCCATTCCTGGCCTGGTCATCATTAGAAATCTAGGGAGGAGATTACAATCTTTTAAAGCTTTGAAACTTTGGGTTGAAAAGTTCTCATTCTTTTTACCCCTTTCTTTTTCCTTTGGTGCTTCCAACAACAGGGGGAAAATTCAGCTCAATTTACCTGTATAAAGAACAGAAATAGACAATGCTGACAACATGTAAGCTACATAAAATAAAAAAAAAAACAAAATCTTTTTTTCTCTCTTTCTTCCTAAAGTCCCCAAGGAAAAAAGACTTTTCAGTATGATTCCAGTCCAGGGACCATTAATAGCATTTAGACAGCAGAAAACAAGAAGACAGTATCTTCAACTTAGAGATCAACAAAGAAAAATCATCTTGCTGAGTGTCTTCACAGCTGACTTAGAAATGATTATTCAATAAAAGAATTCTCAATGCAGTTGTAGAAAAAATTTTCCCTTACTTTATTTAATTCTTATCTCTGAGATTTCTGACATATAAATGGAAGCTGAGACATGGACTCTATGAAACTTAGGTCTCTTTCCCTGACCTACCTATACTCTTACCTTGCAAACAACCTTCATCAGAGTTGAGACTAAGGAGTTTTCTGGAGATATCGGGATTCTGGTCTTACTTTTATCAGAGCCAGATGTTCCATGAGATTTTGTGAATGAATGAAGCCCACCAGGTGGCTGATCAGAATTTTTGCACCCTGAATCACTGGGACAAGCATAGACCCCTATCTGTCCCACTTTTCCAGAATAGGAAGGATACCAAGAAATACACTGCCTATAAAATTAAGAACAGTCTTTATTCAGCAAGGACTACTAAATGTAGAGTTTCTTAGTCTATTATCAAGGAACTCAAATCTTAAGATGGCAATCAGCTGAATAAATAGTTTCCAAATCAAAGGGAGATGGCAAAGGGGGCTAGAAGGGCCAGATTCAGGGAGGGATTTGGGCATGGTATGGGTTGAGAGTTCTTGGAATGGAAGGTGATGGTTTGCCTGGTTCAAGGTGGGAATCAAAGCCTTTTTGGTGCATATTTTTGTGTACAACAACATCATTTAGCATGATAAATGAAAATGAGGTAATCAAGTTTCCAGGCTTTGGAATAAAAAGAGCATACGAAGAGTTAATACCAGGAGGTACCCATCCAGGTTAAATGATGACATTAAACAGTTTCAAAATGACTCAAGCAATGGAGTGGGTCCCAGACTTTTCTGAGAAATGCATGTTTGTTTAGTTATCTCATCCCATAAGCCATAAGGCCTGATATGAAATGAAGCTACTAGTTAGTGGAACCTGAATCCAATTGAGTATCTTGGGATTGTTACTTCAGGAGGCTATTTAGATCACAATTTCAGACATTTACCTTCTGGGTCTCAAGTAAGTAGAGTTAGTTTTACACATCTTCCTCACCTACATAGTCAGGTAACCACAGCAAACCAAAATAATCAGTATATTTGTTTTCACATAACAAAGATACAAAAGACCTTAGTCCTAGCTAGCTAGTCCTATTGACTTTCTTAAAATAGGATGGGTGGGGTGCTCTGTTCACTTGCTATTAATCTCTCTATCTTGAGGCTGAAGAGGAATCTTTATCCATAGAAATTGTGACACCTTGGACTATCTTAAGGACAAAATTTAACTGAAAAAAAACCAAATAATTTTCCATAGCCTTCCCTTTGGACTTGAGATAGGAAACAAATGTATAGTTCATCTTCCAACTCAGTCTTGCACCTTTCAATCATTACTTACTGACAATCATTTAAACTACCACATTTACACAAACAGGCACAAGAGTCTTAGATATCCCTTACTTTGTCAGGGAGGAAAAGAAAGAATACAAAACATGAGATTCAGGTCAAGCCTTAGTCCCAGTCTAGAGAACCAGTAAGTAGTTCTTTCCATTGAAGCATGGGACTTCTTACATAAATCAAAGATAGAAAATGAGATAGAGATTTATGTCAAAAAGAGTCACTGTTTTCAATTTGGCTTCTGACAGACAAAATGAAAGGGGAAAGAACTCTTTTTAAGTCTTTGAAATAGAAGAATAAGCCAATCACCACAGCAGTGTTATGGATAAAATCTTACTTTGTGTACTCTCTTGCAGTTCTAGGTGATGGCTATTTCAATTATTTTGTAGTTATTTTTTTTACATTTTCCCAACTTGGATACCTTTAGAACCCTGGGAGAATTGCCCAGCCCATCACACTCATCAGATTCTGAGGCAATAATGTGAGTAGAAAAATAAGAAGTCAAGAAATTTATTAGTGCCTTAAAGACTACTTAGGTAGGTAGACAGTTCAGCTTCTTAGGGTACAAAGGTTGAATGCAGCTGCTGAATCTGCCTCAATCAAAGGGTGACAAATTGTTGGTCCAAAACAGTTAAGAAAGAAAATGGTTGTACCTGGAACTCATTGTATCTGGAACCTGCAGATGTTGCCAATCCCCAGCCTTCCTGAGCTTCTGACTATTTTGTATTTCTCCCTAGCTTCCTTGCTGTCTCTATGGAGTTTAGGTTGTTATGCAGAACAATTTATGTAGCAATTTCATGAGATTATATTTTCCATGAGTCTTTCTACCTTCTTAAAGGTATTTAAACTCTATTCTTCTGATGTTTATGGGCACCCAGTACACTGGTGCTGTGTGATGACCCTGGATTGCAATTCCATCACCTTGATTAAAGACTCTTTTTTGTTGCTATTTTCTTTAGTAGAACTCTTCATGTCAAGTCAAAACATATTAGGGAGTGTTTTTTGGTTCTTGTTTTGTTCATTGTTGGCAGTAGGTTTTTTTTAAGCTTTTATGCTGTTTGCTTACACAGCCAATCAGTAGCATTGTGGGTTAGAAAGGGAATGGGGTCATAGGCAAGCCTTGGGATCTCAGCATTAATGAAATATCAGATTTGTTCCTTCAGGAATTTTTTCCTCTACATTTCTTGAGTGGGGGACATCACTAAGACTTGTGATCGCACC
This sequence comes from Gracilinanus agilis, assembly GCF_016433145.1. Taxonomy (NCBI): domain Eukaryota; kingdom Metazoa; phylum Chordata; class Mammalia; order Didelphimorphia; family Didelphidae; genus Gracilinanus; species Gracilinanus agilis. Next base: position 73,209,888 of record NC_058130.1, read on the forward strand.
TTTTAAAATAAAACCATCCTTATTCTTCCTGTTATCACCAATAAGGAAGGCAGTAAAAATAGAAATCCTATAGGTCTATTTACTTAAATTCAGAGGATATTTTAACTGGACAGAACCTGTTTTTCCAAAATTTGCATCTATAATGTTCATCTACCTTCTCCACAATGCAAGGGAAGAATGTGCCCTCCACTTGAAGCAACTATTTCTATTAAAACTGTTCATGTTAGTAAATGCCCATTCAAACACTTAATTAAGTCTAATAACCTATTGGAAGTATGGTGGAAAGGGCTCCTGATAATAGTTCTAAAAACATAGTTAAGGGTAGTATTGAGGAACTCTTTGGGTATCCTAAACACTTATCTTAAAAAAAAAAAACTAAGAGCAGGAGTTGAGGAAGTGAACTGAGAAGAAATCTTTTTTTTTTTAATTTTTAAAAATGCTTTTATTTATTTAATTAGAGTATTTTTCCATGGTTACATGATTCATGTTTTTTCCCCCCTCCCTTCTTTTTCTCTCCCTCCTCCCTGAGCTGATGAGCTGCTTCACTGGGTTTTATGTGTAACATTGTTCAAAACCTATTTCTATATTATTAATATTTGCTATAGAGTGATCAGTTAAAGTCAACATCCCCAATCATATACCCATTGAACCATGTGATCAATAAATTGTTTTTCTTCTGGGTTTCTTCTCCCACTGTTCTTTCTCATAAGTCCCTCAAAATTGTCCTGGATTATTGCATTATTGCTAGTAGAGAAGCCCATAATGTTTGGTTGTGCCATAGTATATTGGTCTTTGTGTACAATGTTCTCCTGGTTCTGTTTCTTTGATTCTGCATCAATTCCTGGAGGTCTTTCCAGTTCACATGGAATTCTGGAGAGGAAGTCTTACTTAGGTATGTGTTCAATTTTCCATTTGCCCAAAATTTATTACACACTGTGTTTACAGCTTTTTTGCTAGACACACAGAACTTGTTTATTCTTATTTGAAAATTTAGAACTTGCACTCCATTATCAAAGGAATATTCTAACCAGACAAAACCACTGTTATACTCTTTATTTTCCCCCTTATACTTGAATGATTTTTTATTCCTTGTTCAGTAAATATCTGTTGATGGATTCAATGATTTCTTTGAAGCTGACTTTCAAAGTAGAATTTAAAGCTTTTAAATTCTAGTGATCTGTGTAAGTCAAACAAATGGCAATATATGGGCAGAATTCAGCAATCTTTTCATACTCAAGTAGGACTGTGTATAAATTATATTTTCTTAAGCACACCACTGATCAATGTTTCTCTATAAAATGCATTTTGGTGGGTCTGTGAATTGTTCAAGGTCAGAGATAGTTAAGGTAAGGTTATGAGATATCACAGCTAAAATCATAAAAGACTGTTTAGGGTCCATTCACTACTGAAGTGGGTTGGAAGAACAAGGGTTTTTTAATGACAAGAGTTTCTGGTGGCTTAAATCCTCATGTTGACTTTCTCAACGTAGACCTGATAAGTATGGAGTAGGATATGCCTCTTGAAAGATTTTTCTATCCAGGTAACTTGCAAATCCATTTTAAAAAAATTAACAGCAGCAAAGCAAGTACTTTTATTTTTGCATTTTATATGAGTACTCTTGACTATCCAGTGAATTCAAAGTCAGCATAACAATTGTCATGGATAAATTCAAAAGTAAGTGATTAAATGATTCTAATATGGTTATTTTTTAAAACTAAAATACAAAAAAATCTTTCCTAACTTTAAGAATTAATGTTTTTAAAAAGTTTATGTAGAAATATGTCCTTGAATCAAATTAGCTAAAATGCTATTTAAGAACAGATTTATAAAAAAAAATTATTAAATCATTTATGGTTGGAAAACATTGTTGGAAGAAGAGTTTAAATTTTGTGAGGGTTTGGACTATTTTGCTTCTCTATTTGTTTCCTCAGTGTCTTGTAAAATATCTGAAAAAACTGAAAACCCTTAAATGCTTATTTAATTGAATTGAATTGAATCTAATACAATACCTTCATGTTATAGATGAGAAAACTGTGGGCAAAGTGACTAGGCCAAGATCATACAAATAAGTGTCAGGCCTGAAATTTGAATTGATATTTTCTGATCCAATTTTTACCATTCTTTCACACAAGATATTCAACTATTTAGTCTATGTTCCTTACATTTTTGGATTAAAGCATGATGATGATAATGCTGATATATGTATATATCAGCATTATCATCATAATGATATATATATATATATGTATATGTATACATATATATTATATTATATACCTATAGTGAGTGGGGTAGGGAGCAGTGGCAAAATAAACTGCGGAAATATCTAATGGTAATTCAATGATTCAATCTTAGGACTGGTAGGCCAATTGGACTCTAGTGAAACCACCGACTGGTTTATCACCTTGATGATTATGATCTATCTCTATCTGTTTGTTTGAATCTAAAAAATAGAGGTAATGGTCTAGGATTGAAAACTGGACTTAACTTGGAACTATTTTGATAGTCAGCTTGACTTTTATTCTGTGTGTGTCTCCCTGCTTTAAATGAGTTTCTTGGAAAAAGTATACTGGGGAATTCTGACTTTTAATCCACTCTGATATTTTCTTTTGTTTATCTCATTCACATTCATTCTCATTCACATGGGTGAGTTTATCTCATTCACATTCAAAGTTATGATTACTGTGTGTTTCCAGTATCTTATTTTTTCCCTGTTTATTTTTCTCTTTTTCTTCTTTTAGACTTTCTTTGTTCATAAATGATTTTGCTTCTGTGTACCTACATCCCTAAATTCCCTCACAAAGCTCTGAGTTATAAATCAAACTAGGGATAATTCACAAGTAATTTTGTTAGGAAAAAGAAATCAAAGCGTGTCTTGAACATGAAAGAAGAAAAGGAGAAGACAACAACAGTATTAAAAACCAAAGAACACAAACTACGCATGAGCTACCTGATGTTTAAGTGATTGACAAAAAAAAATATATGGTTTATTTTGAATAAGAGGTAGACACACACAAAATGCAACTTGAAAAGTCTTTTTTGAGTCTGATGGTAATCAACCAACTAATATTAATTATATACTCCAGCTATTTATTCTTTTTAAACCAGTTCTACTTTCAGAAGAGATGGAACCAAAAGATCCTCTCTTTTGACACCCAGAATCCCTAATCTCCAAGAGAAATAGGGAGGCTCAATTGAAAGAGATTGGAGCTCAGGAATTGGAGAGCAGACTCTAAAGGACAATCACTAGGTTTCTCTAAGTATCTTTACCTTGGATGGAACCCCCAGTGGTAAGATTCCCTTCCTAGCCTTCCAATACCACTTCTGGTTTTATTAACCACCCACTTAAATGGGACATGAGAACTTAATGTTAATTAAGTACCTATCAGGTACTTTAACATTTTATTCTGTTGAAGGGTAAAGACTTGATGTAGACTCAAGTTTAACCCAAAATATCAAGGTACAGCCCTGATATATATAGTTGTGACAAGACAAGGAAGGTAAAGCTGTAACAATGGTAAAGTTTGATTAGTGACAGGACAGGAAAATGAGAGTCATTAACTGAGTTAACTTTGGGGTCAATTATATGTAGATACTGAGAGATATAGATAGAACTAGAGCTGGAGCTAGCTAACTAGCTAACTTAAACCTGGATGTCAAATTGAACAAATGGATGTAGACAATACTTTAAAATAACTTAGTCTTCTCCAAGAGAAATACATTGAACGTCAGTCTATCAAGCAAATTTCTGAGGCCGAATATTTTAAGAGATAGTTTGCTGTTTTGAAATCAAATCATAATTCACAATTTAAAGATTACATAAAAAACAATGAACAACTTTAAAGTTTCACTGTGAATATACACTTTTGGAACAGTAAAATAGATGAAAACTGAGGAGTCCAAACAAAAACTTGTGAACTAGTAGTGAAAGAGTGCTTATTTATGAAAGATATTTATAGAAAAAGGACCAATTCCTTATTTTATAAAAAAGGCACAAGATGGTTGAAAAAATTTTTTCAGAGCAAATAAATGTATGGGAAACTTTGGAATTACACATGCCTCCCTTTACAGAGAAATATTAAAAGCTTGAAGTAACACATATATAATACTGGATTTATGACATGTATTTCAAAAGTAATTTCTTGATGGAGCCTATGAAGCAATTAAGATTCAATATTATAATCAGAGTTAAGGATTCATCTATATGCATTAAAAACCAATAACTTGTTGATAAAGAATTTTTGAACAAATGCATGAGGATTTACAAAGGATTAAGGTCAGATTATAGATATGAAAATTTACATTAAGATTAGCCTTTCAGAGTTCAGACTTGCTTATGCATGTAGGTTAAGCAATGATGTGGTAGAATTTTTATAACATCATTTTATCGCTTGCAAAAAATATTATCTGCCAGATGATTTAGAAAGACATAATCAGATAGATAAAATTATATATTTTCACTATCCTTTATGAACCAACAGGCAACAAACCTAAGGAATACTAACCCTAGTATATACATTTCAATCCAGTAAGCAAGTCAGTCAATAAGTATTTATTAAGTGCCTACCAGGTATTTGGTATACAAAGTTTAAAAAACTTGCTCCTGTTCTTGAAGAGCTCAGAATCTAGTGGGACATACATTGTCTCATATATACAAAAAATAAATTATACTGGAAACATGGGATCTTGAGAGTCAATATCATTGCTCATAATTACTTAGACATTACATTAATCTCTGAAAATAAAGACATCTTTTAAAATGTCACTATGTTGAATGCCAAACATCTTAATTTAAAAGAACAAAAAAATTTTCAAGATAAAGAGACCTAAAACTTGAAACAATTTGAGAAGATCATATCTTAGCTATTCCTATTATCTTGTTTTTGGAGTTGTAAAAGAAATTTTACAGAAGAAAGGAAGAAAAGAAAGTAAAATAAATTTTAAAGGAAGGGGAAGAAGATGAGTTTACATCAGAATATTCATTCAGTTACAAAATCATTTATTTTTATATACTTGTGTCATAGTCTTCAGTGACAATGAATAAAAATAGCAGGATATTAACTTCTCTAAATATTTCTGTCTCAACTCTATCAAAAATAGATAAAAAAACTTGATAAAAACAACATCAAAAACCAAAAATAACTGAAACAACATTCTGAATTTGCTGAGATCTTGAACATAATCTGGTTGCACCCTGATTCAAGGAGCAGAAAGAATGGCTTTGGTTTTCTGCATGCCTAAATAGAAAATACTTGTGGAAATACTGAATGAAATTTGAGGGCCATATATTGAGAATGTATTCAAATACATATTTCCTTCTGCATTAATACATAGTCACCTTGAAGAAATCACCATCACAGAAAGATAGCTAAATAAATATTGTGACTCAGTAATTTTATGATCAGCAATAAATTTTTATCTAAGTTATGACAAGGATAGAAAAGAATATTAGCAATGTGTAATAAGTGAGTTGTCTCAAAACCTGAAGACAGACCAAATGATTCAAAAATGTATTCTTACTACTGAAAGTTTTAAAAAAGGACATTTGGGATCAGATACATATATAATCAATAGTGGTACTTGTAATGGTAATCATTTATTGTGGAGCATATTTATTAGTAGTCAGATAGAAAAAATATCTATTTTTAAAATTTTCATGCAGTCCTTGCCAGGCTATCTATAGTATTAAGACTTTGGGATTGAGTTGGTTAGTTTATCTTCAAAAGGAATTTTTAACCAAGCCATTTCTACCCACTGTCATACTGAAAAAAATAATAAAACTGTAGACAAAGACAGAATTGACTTTTGAGTGAAAATAGAGTAAGGATGAAATAGAGGTTAGAAGACAAAAATACATAAAAACAAACAAATAAATAAATAAATAAGAAAGAAATAGAAGAGAATTAAAAGTATATACTTTCTCAGAAGCTTAAATTGTGATCTAATCAAGGGTTAAATTTTCCTTGGAGTGGCCCTTAAATAGTACATGTTCAGATTATTTTTGAATAAAAATATGTTCTTCATTAATCTTCATTAATCACTTCATATTCTTAATCAATGAATTTAATTAAGTACTAATTATTACTTTATTATATACCATGTTCATTGTACTGTTAATGGATATTCAAAAACAAAAATGAAAGAGTTTGATCTACAAAGTTTATATTCTATTGAAAAAACATGTGCACAAGAATGTGTACACAAAAAATACGTTCACAAAATGAATTCAGGTGTAGTAGATATGGATTTTTCTGGAGAATCAGGAATTTCTAGATCCAATATCTCTTTGTTAAAATATGCTAGTATTTTGTCCCTGGATAAGTCATTTAGCCCTTAGATGCTTTAAGCAACTGAGATTCCTCACAAAGGATATTGTTGAAGTGAATTCAAGTATTAGAAGTTTCTTACCCTAAGGCAATCATAAATTTTTCTTATATTTTTGGCAAAAAGGAGACATGAATATTTTGTAGGAGTGACTTTTTGAGGCCTTACTTGAAATTCAATAATATATGGAAATAATACAAAGAAGTTTCAATGATGAGCTTAACACAGGTAGATTTTGAAAGACAGTTAAAGAAATTTGGTTCAATACAAGTGCAAGCTTGAGTCATTTGGGAATCAAAGTGCTAAAGAGATAGGACTCTACTAGTAAGTATACATTAAGATTTTTTTAGCCAGAGGCTATGTAGGCATAAGACACTAGAACCTTGAAGATCATGTACTCAGAATCCATATTGCACATGTAAGTGTCAGTTTTTCCATTTTTTCATATTGTAACAGTCAGAAATGAGTGTGGCATTTTTAACAAATCCTGATTGTTAAATATGATGCACAGTTCTTCTTTAATTCGACTTTATGACATGGACAGATTTGTGAAACTGAAATAATTCATCATCATCATCATCATCATCACTACATGAACATGGATGGCATTAATATGGAATCACTATGGCCAAAAAAAAAGTTTTTTTTTTCTTTCAGAGGATTGCAAGATCATAGAGGGGGAATAGAAGTCAGAGACCATCTTTTCCAATTTCCCATTTTACAGATAAGAAAACCAAAGTCCAGGAATGTTAAATGACTTGCCAAAAGTTAGAGGTAGTAGAATATTTCTCCAATCACATCAAAATTGCAAATTGGAAGAGATATTACAGGTCACCTGGTCCAAATTCACAATGTACAAAAAGGGGAATAAAGGAGAATATTTTGCTATCTAAATGCAGCAAGCAACTGAACTGGTATGGAATCACAGATGTTCATAATCCAATTCCAGCACTCTTATCACCATAAAACAATATATACTTCCTTGTGTGTAAAATTATTTTTTGAAATTTAAAAAAATTTGTTATTAATTTATTTTTAGTATTTTTCTTAGTAAATTTTGAGTTCCACATCTTTTCTCTCTTGCATAGTCCTCCCCCATGCAAAGATAAATAAAACAATATGATATCAACTACACATATGAAATTATACAAAACATATTTACAAATTATCAATATCAGAAATATAGCCAAAAATAAAGAAAGTGAAAAAAGTATTCTTCAAATTGCATTCAATGTTCATCAATCCCATCTTTGAAAGTGGAAGGCATTTTTTTCATCATAAGTCCTTAAGTTTTGTCTTACATCATTGTTTTGAGCAGACGTGCCAAATCCTTCATAGTTGATCAACAATAGAGCACTATAATTTCTATTTACAATGATTTCCTAGTTCTTCTGCCATTATTTTGTTTCACTTCACATTGATTTACCATGTTTTTCCCCTGAAACCACTACTTTCTTTTTTGTAATTTTATTTTGAATATTTTCCCATAGTTACATGTTTCATGTTCTTTCTCTCTCCCCCAAATCACCCTAACCTCCCTTAACCGATGCAAAATTCCACAGGGTTTTATATGTATCATTGATCAAGACCTAATTCCACATTGTTGATAGTTGGACTAGAGTTATAGTTTAGTGTCTACATCCCCAATAATATCCCCATCAGCCCATGTGTTCAAGCAATTGTTTTTCTTCTGTGTTTCTCCTCCCACAGTTCTTCCTCTGAATGTGGCTAGTTTTCTTTCTCATAAGTCCCTCAGCCTTGCTCTGGATTCTTACATTGCTGCTAGTAGAGAAGTCCTTTATGTTTGATTGATTGGTGTACCACAGTGTATCAGTCTCTTTGTACAATGTTCTCCTGCATTTGCTCTTTTCACACTGCATCAATTCCTGGAGATCATTCCAGTTCACATGGCATTCCTTCAGTTCCTTATTCCTTTGAGCACAGTAGTATTCCATCACCAACAGATACCACAATTTTTTCAGCCATTCCCCAATTGAAGGATATTCTCTCATTTTCCAGATTTTTGCCACCATAAAGAACGCAGCTATAAATATTTTTGTACAAGTTTTTTTTTCCTTATTATCTCTTTAGGGTATAAACCAAGCAGTGCAATGACTGGATCAAAAGGCAGTCTTTTATTTTTTTTAATTTAATTTATTAATTTATAACATTTCTCCATGGTTATAGAATTCATGCTCTATCCCTCCCCTCCTCCCACCTACCCTCATAGCCCACACACAATTCCACTGGGTTTTACATGTGTCATAGATCAAGACCACTTTCCATATTATTAATATTTGCATTAGGGTGTTCATTTTGAGTCAATATCCCTAATTATATCCCCATCTACACATGTGATCAGGCAGTCATTTTTCTTCTGTTTCTACTTCCACAGTTCTTCCTCTGAATGTGAATAGCATTCTTTCTCATAATTCCCTCAGAGTTGTCTTGGATCATTGCATTGTTGCTAATAGAGAAGTCCATTACATTTGATTTTACCACAGTGTATCAGTCTCTGTATTCAATGTTCTCCTGGTTCTGCTCCTTTCACTCTGCATCAATTCCTGGAAGTCATTCCTCATCTATTGAGATAATCAAGTGGTTTTTGTTGGTTTGCTTGTTGATATGGTCAATTATGTGGATAGTTTTCCTAATGTTGAACCGTTCTTGCATTCCTGTTATAAATCCCACCTGATCATAATTAATAACCCTTATGATCACTTGCTGGAGTCTATTTGCTAGTATTCTGTTTAAGATTTTTGCATCTATGTTCATTAAGGAGATTGGTCTGTAGTGTTGTTTCTCTATTTTTTATAAGTTTTTTTTAACCCTTGTACTTTTCGGTGTATTGTCTCATAGGTGGAAGAGTGGTAAGGGTGGGCAATGGGGGTCAAGTGACTTGCCCAGGGTCACACAGCTGGGAAGTGGCTGAGGCCATGTTTGAACTTAGGACCTCCTGTCTCTAGGCCTGACTCTCACTCCACTGAGCTACCCAGCTGCCCCTCTTTCTCTATTTTTGATCTACCTGGCTTTGGGATCTATACCATATATGTGTCATAGAAGGAGTTTGTTAGAACTCCTTCTTTTCTTATTGTGCCAAATAGTTTGTATAGTATTGGAATTCGTTTTTCTTTCAGGGTTTGAGAGAATTCACTTGTGAATCCATCTGGTCCTGGGGATTTTTTTCTTAGGGAATTCTTTGATGGCTTGTTCAATTGCATTTTCTAATAGGGAGTTATTTAACTATTCTATTTCTTCTATTGTTAATCTAGGCAATTTATATTTTTGTAAATATTCATCCATATCTTCTAAGTTGCTATATTTATTGCCATATAATTGGTCAAAATAGTTTTTAATGATTGCCTTGATTTCCTCTTCATTAGAGGTGAGGTCTTCCTTTTCAGTTTTCTTCTTTCCTTTTTTTAAATTAGATTGACCAGTACTTTGACAATTTTATTTATTTTTTCAAAGTACCAGCTTCTGGTCTCATTTATAAATTCAATAGTTCTTTTACTTGCAAATTTATCGATTTCTCCTGTGATTTTTATAATCTCTAATTTAGTTTTTAACTGGTGATTTTTAACTTGTTCCCTTTCTAGTTTTTTTTTTTATTTGCATGCCCAGTTCATTGATCTTTGCCCACTCTAATTTGTTAATATATGTACTCAGGGATATAAATTCCCCACCACCTCTGAGTACTGTTTTAGCTGCATCTCACAGATTTTGGTAGGATGTGTCATCATTGTCATTCTCTTCAATGAAATTATTATTTTTTTCGATGACTTGCTCTTTAACTAATTTTGGAGAATCATATGATTTAATTTCCAATTAGTTTTTTATTTGTCAGTCCATGTGCCCTTACTGATCATTATTTTTATTGCATTATGATCTGAAAAGGTTACATTTATTATTTCTGCTCTTTTGCATTTGTTTGCCATGTTTCTATGCCCAAGTACATGATCAATCTTTGTGGATGTACCATGTGCAGCTGAAAAGCAAGTGTATTCCTTTTTGTCCCTAATTATTTTTCTCCACATATCTATTAACTCTAATTTTTCTAGGATTTCATTCACCTCTCTTATCTCTTTCTTATTTATTTTTTTTTGTTTGATTTATCTAGATCTAATAGAGTAATATTTAGATCTCCCACTAGTATAGTTTTACTATATATTTCCTCCTTGAGTTCTGCCAGTTTCTCCTTTTGAAATTTGGATGCTATACCATTTGGTTCATACATGTTGAGTATTGTTATTTCTTCATTGTTTATACTGCTTTTTATCAGGATGTAATGACCTTCCCTATCTCTTTTTTTTATTTTAAACCCTTAACTTCTGTGTATTGACTTATAGGTGGAAGAGTGGTAAGGGTAGGCAATGGGGGTCAAGTGACTTGCCCAGGGTCACACAGCTGGGAAGTGTCTGAGGCCAGATTTGAACCTAGGACCTCCCATCTCTAGGCCTGGCTCTCAATCCACTGAGGTACCCAGCTGCCCCTCTTCCCAATCTCTTTTAATCAGATTTTTTTTTTACTTTGGCTTTGTCAGAAATCATGATTGCCACTCCTGCCTTCTTTTTCTCAGTTGAAACCCAAAACATTTTGCTCCAGCCATCAACCTTAACCCTGTGTGTGTCCATCTGCCTCATGTGTGTTTCTTGCAGACAATATATGGTGGGATTTTGTTTTCTAATCCATTCTGCTATTTGCTTCTGTTATATGGGCTAGTTCATCTCATTCACATTCAGAGTTATAATTATGTGCTGTGTATTCTCCAATATTTTGGTATCCTCTCCTAGTTCTACCCCTTCTTCTTACGTGATTTCCTTTTAAACTAGTAGTTTGTTTTAAATCAGTCCCCTTTGCCCCTACCTTGGTTTACCTTCCTTTCCACCCTCTCTCTTTTTATTCCCTCTTACTATTTTTAAGGCCTAAAGAATTCCCTCACCCTCTCTTCCCTTCCCTTTATGAAATCCCCACTGAACTGGGCTCCTTGGTTTATCCCTTCTGACTTTATCTGTAAGGTTAGATAGAATTTGATATCCCAATGGATCTAGCTGTTCTTCCCTCTCAAGATTAATTCAGCTGAGAGTAAGAGTTCAGTATTTCCTATTAGGCTCTCTTCCTCTCCTTCTTATAACAGTATTCCTCCCCTCCCATTCCCATGCCCAATTTGTGTGGTATAGATTATCCTATTTTTCTTATTCCTTCTGCTTTCTCTTGGTGCCATCTTCTATTCCCCCCTCCACTTTTTCCCCCTATATCATTTTAGACTATTTAGTACCCCAACCTCTCCCTATGACTAATTCTTCTAATTACTCTAATAGTAAGTACAATTTTTTAGAATTACAAATAATATTTCTCCATATAGGAATACAAATAATCTGATCGTATTGAAGCCCTTGAAGAAGGAAATTTAAAGATAAGAGTTTTATTTCATTACCCTCTCTTTCTTATTTACCTTTTCATGTTTCTCTTGTTTTTTTTTTTGTTTTTTGTTTTTGTTTTTGTTTTTGTTTTTGTTTTTGTGGTTGGACATCAAACTTTCCATTTAGTCCTGGTCTTTTTTGTGCAAATACTTGGAAGTCTTCTATTTTGTTAAATGCCCATACTTTCCCCTAGAGGTATATAGTCAGTTTTGATGAGTAGGTGATTCTTGGTTGTAGACCTAATTCTCTTGCCTTTCTGAATATCATGTTCCAAGTCTTGAAGCCTTGTAGTGAGGAGGCTGCCAGATCCTGTGAGATATTGATTGGTGATCCTTGATAACTGAATTGTCTCTTTTTGGCTTCTTGTAAAATTTTTTCTTTTACTTGGAAGCTCTTGAATTTGGCTATTATATTCCTGGATTTGTTTTCTGAACATTTAGTGTAGAGGGTGTTCTATAGACTCTTTCAATATCTATTTTGCCCTCTTGTTCAAGGACATTGGGGCAGTTTTCTTACATAATTTCTTGTCGTATGATATCTAGATTTCCATTTGTCTCTGATTTTTAAGGAAGACCAATAATTCTCAAGTTGTTTCTTCTAGACCTGTTTTCTTGGTCTGTCATCTTCTCGTTGAGATGTTTCCTTCTATGTTGTCAGTCTTTTTGACTTTGCCTTATTAATTCTTGTTGTCTTGTGAGATCATTGGTTTCTACTTTACCAATTCTAGGCTTTAAGACTGATATTTGGCTGTATTCTTTTGGTTCTCCTTTTTTGTCTGGTCTATCTGGCTCTTCATGGCTTCCAGCTGGTCATTTCTGGTCTTCAGTTGGCTTATCGCTTCATTTTATTTCTGAACCTCAATTTCCAATTGAAAAATTTTGCCTTTTAAACTGTTATTTTCTTTTTGAACTATTTCCTACCTTTCTTGCCAGATCTCTTCCATCTTTCTAATGATCTCAGATTTGAACTCTTCAAGAGCTTGTGACCAATTTTCATTTTTGGGGGGAAAGTTTGGATGTCCTTAATTGCTTGTCCTCCTCTGCTTTCTGTTTTTATTTTCTGTGCAAAAGTTATCAAGTTTTAGAGCTTTTTTCTTGGTATTTTTGGTGGTTATTTCTTGTGCCTTGCTTTTCATAATTCTGCTTTCTCAGCGAGCAGTTTTTGCCTGAGGTTACTTTGCAAGTCTCCTGGCTTCCACTGTCTGCTAGGCCTCTGCTGTCCACAGCAACTCTCAGCTTCACTCTTGCTCCCAAAGTCTGCACTCCATAGCCTCCTGGGGTCTCTAGTCTAGAGCTATTTTTTCAGTGTTAAGCCCCCTTGGTCCTAGTTAGCAATCTCTTTTAATCAGATCTATTTTTACTTTGGCTTTATCAAATATCATGATTGCAACTTCTGCCTCCTTGTCCCTAGTTGAAACCCAATAGATTTTATTCCATCCTTTTACCTTTACCCTGTGTGTGTCTACCTGCCTCCTGTGTTTCTGGTAGCCAATATGGTAGGCTTTTGGTTTCTAATCCACTGTGCTATTTGCTTCTATTTTGGGGGTGAGTTCATCTCATTCATATCCAGATTTATGATTGTCATCTGTGTATTCCCCAACATTTTGAAATCCTTTCCTTATTGTGCCTTTTCATTTTTCCATATTTCCTTTTAAACCAGTGGTTTGTTTTAATCAATCCCCCCAATTCTCACCCTTATTTAGTTCACTTTCCACCACCTCACTTTTTGTTCCCCTCTTGTTATTTTTTTATGGTCTATTAAATTCCCTCTACCTTTTTTTCCCCTCCCTTTATGTACTCCCTGCCCTTCTCCCCACCTTGGTTTTTCCCTTCTGACTTTCCCGCTAGCGTGAGAGAATTCTGTAATCCAATAGATCTAGCTGTTCTTCCCTCACAGAATTGCTTCCACTGAGAGTAAGGTTTAAGTATTACCTATTGACACTCTCCTCCTCTAACTCTTATAATATTATTCTTCCCTTCCCCTTCCCATATGCCTCTTTGTGTGGTATAAATTATCCTATTTTTCTTATTCCTTCAAATTTCTCTTACTGCCATCTTCTATTCTCCCACCTCTTTCCTTTTTTTTTGCACATCATCTTAGACCACTTAGTACCCCAACCTTTCCCTATGTATAGTTCTTGTAATTACTTTAATAGTTAATACAATTTTTGAGAGTTACAAATCAAATTTTTCCATATAGGAATATTAGTAATTTGATCTTAGTGAAGCCCTTAAAGAAGAACCTTTAAAACAGTTTTTTTCTCTTTCCCCTCTCTTTCTTATTTACCTTTTCATGTTCCTCTTGTTTTTTGTGTTTGGATATCAATCTTCCCACTTAATTCTAGCCTTTTCTTTACAAATACGTGGAAATCTTCTATTTTGTTGTATGCCTATACTTTCCCCTGGAAGTATGTATTCCATTTTAATGGGTAGGTGATCCTTGAGCTTTATGTGAAAGTTAGGTTCTATTTACGTGGGGCTGGAGAGTCAATATGTTGGCTTCAGGTTTAAAAAAAATTCTCACTTGTTTTCAGAGCTAATCCTAGGCATTTTCATGTTTTTGGTGCTTCCAAAGTCATGTAATCTGGGAAGAGGTGAGGCCACACTTCTGATCTATTACATGATTGTTACCCAGGAAGGACCCTTTATCTCTTACAGTCAGTCACAAATGCTAGCCCTCCTCTTTAGTCTAAAAATATTATCAGGTTCCTTCCCCTTTTGCAGTCACAAATGCCAGTGCTCCTTTTAGCCCTATGACTCCAGCCAAGTCACCTATTTTTTTGTTACCAACCACAAGTGCTCCTTTCTACCCTGGAACTGCAACCCAGAACATCTCTTGGCTAAGATCTCCCAAAGCTTCTTCTACTACTGCTGCTGTCCACTAGATAGTGTCTAAGGCCAGATCTGAACTAAGAAGATTATTCCACTTATCTTCAGGCACAATCCTCAATCCAGTGCACCATCTAGCTGCCACCCTGCCACATCAGTGGAGACAGAAGAAAAATGGTTTCCTTTCACCTTTATAATCAAATTCAGGATGTTCTATCTGACATTAAAAATACTCTTCATACTCAACCCCTAACTCCTATAGACTTCTTACACTTTACTCCTCAACACTTATAAGTAATATAGCAATACTAGCCACCTTACTTTTCTTAAAATATTATATTGCATTTCTTAACTGTGGTCTCTTTCTTTTAATATACCCCATGCTTAGAATTCTCTCCCTCTTTAGCTCTGGCTTCTATTTTCCATGGTTTCCTTTAAGTCTCACTTATAATTCCATTTTATGAAGGAAGCCTTTGCCAATTCCTCATAAATCTAATGCCTTCCCTCTTTCCATTATTTCTTCTCCTCACTGAATATAGTTTGTAAATATGTATTTGCTTGTTGTCGTCTCTATCATTAGATTACACGTTCCTTGAAATCAAGAGATGTCTTTTGCCTCTCTTTGCAACCTTAGCATCTAGCACAGAGCCAAGAAAATAGTATGTGCTAAATAAATCTTTATTTCCTCACTGACTGATGCAAACCAGAACTTATAAAAATTTTGAGAAAAATAATATTAGCTGTGTGATTTCAGACATTTGACATTTCAAATTGAGGTAATTGCTAATTTTGTGGTTATTTTCATAGAATTAGAACATTTTTGAAGAAAAACAGACTTCAAATAAAATTGTCTTTTCTGTTTTAGAAACTTAGAGTTTGAGAAAATTACCAGATAATCACTTTCTATTTTAATTTAATTTACCTATTTGCCATAGTATTCAAAGCAGATATGAGGACTCCATATATGCTTAGATAACAGAAAGCATCCCACAGCATGCCTCTTTACATCTTTTTCATTCTTCCCATGGCCTCCTTCCTGAATGACTTCCCAGCTTCTCTCCAGGTTATCAAATTATGATTATACTTTGTTTGAATAGATTTACTCTGAATTTTGATTTAATGTAACAATAGCATTACTAAAAGCAAACAGCCATATCTTTTGGAATACCTAAAGATGGGAAAGAAATTGGTTTGTCTGAGCTGTAGTTAATAAGATATTATTATATAAGCTCCTTTAATGTTCTTACAGATAAGAAAGTTCCAAATTAATAGCAAGATAATTAATCAATATGTAAATAAGGATTATAAAAATAATAATATAGAGCCAAATACAATGCACTATGTGGAAAATGTTATGAGAAACCCTGCATAGAGTGTGCCAGATATTTGCTATAGTTTTATATTTTTTTAAAAAAGGAAAGCAAACTGAGAAATCATAATTTGTAGATGAAATGTAAGATGTTTTCCTCAAAAATAATCTTAAAATAGACATTTTAAATATGTATTTAATTTTAAAGATGTCCAGGAAAGAAACATAATTATTTATTATAATCATAATAGAATTATTAAGGAAATATTATGGATACATTTACATTGTATTTTAGATTCTGAGCAAAAGGATCATTTAGTTCAACCTTCTCATTTCACAGAAGAGAAATCTGAAGCCTGATAGGTTAAATGATTTATCTAAGGTCACACAGGTAATTGGCAAAGCTGGTATTTAGAGTCTATCTAGAGCTGGAAAGGATCTCATAGCCCAACTAGTCGAATCTCTTCTTTTTACAGAAAGAAAATGAGATCCATTGTGTTTAGATGACTTATGGAAGATCATAAATATTATCAGCATAAATGAGAGGAGAAAGAGAGACATAGACAAAGAAAGAGAAAGAGAGAGATAAAGAGAGAAAGAGGGAGAGAGAGAGAGAGAGAGAGAGAGGATGTCAGTTGTATAAAGAAAGACTGAAATAAATTAATAAATTTGTACTTGAGAGAGGATTTATTTTCCATCAATCTCAAAGAAAAGTAATAATACAAGCATCAAAAATACTTTGAGATATGGAAGGAAAAATAATCCAAACAATACTCAGCCATTATGAACAAAGAAGATCTTATAGAAAGCAACACTTAAGACATAAATCTAAATTCCTTTCATTTACATGTACAAATATATATATATATATATATACACTAATGTATATACATTTATACATGCATTTAGAAATAAGGATAGAGTTTGAATTGATGATTTTATTGAATAGGAAACAAACATTATATATATATACAGTAATATATAATACTGTTATTTTAATAAGAAAGTAATGTGTATTTTTTGTTTTTTTTGTTTGTTTTTGAAAGCAACTAAATGACTTAGTTATTTGAATAAAATATATCATTTAAGAATAGAATAAATTTTTTAAATTCAAAAAACACCTTTAAATGTTTAGGTCAGGGACTATCTTTTGCCTCTTTGGTATCCCCAGCAGTTGGAATAATGCCTTGCACATTGTAAGTGGTTAATAAATGTTTATTGATTGATTGATTGAAATAGAGGGGTGACAAAAGACTATGCCTTGGACAAAGGTTTATTATGATAGGAAAAATAAAAACATCAGGCAGAACCTATAATGATTTTTGAAATTTACAAAAATTTAATTGATGTTTACATTTAAAATCTGCTGTATTTTTGGCTTTTAAAACATTCTCAGGCAGTTTTATTATAACAGAATGTTAATCAAAATACAAATACAAAAATGATTCAGAATTATCATTTAGCACTTATATTTCAAAATCTTTTCATTCTCCTTATTAGAAATTCCTGCTATCTAAGTGATTTTGATCAGATATTCATAATCATGTTTACTATGAGTCAAGAGAAGAAAATGATTCACCTGAAAACATCAGCCATATGGAACAATACCTGATTTCAATACCAGTTGAATTAAAGATCAACAAAGCACAAAATTACGTGGGAACTCAAATAAGCAGGCCAGTAAATTAGACATTCTCTATCTTCCCCCATCAATGATTCGGGGAAACAAGACAGAGATAGATAGTTTTGCTTGAATTTTTAAAAAGTAATTGCAACTGCTTGACTTTACAAAAGTAAAGAGGCTTGGACTGGAAACTGTATCTCTACTACTAAGTGGCTGTTTCATCTTGAACAAGCCCCTTAACCTTCCATGGTCACATTTCATTGTATTTCTCTCCAAAATAAGGGAATTGGACTAGAAGATTTTAAGAATCTTTTCTGCTTTATTATTCTATTCTATTTAAAATATTTTTATGAAATAATATTGAGTAGATGTTATTTTGATGGCTGCTATTTTTTCAAGGCTTACATAGAAAATTATAAAATAACGTGAGTGCTTATTTCAAGCTAGTCATTATTTTGATTTATTGTTTATTTATTAATTCATTTATTTATTATTTAATGTAACATTTATTTAATGTTATCTCAAATAACAAATTTTGACTGAGTGTATACCAAAATTTACCACCTTCCAATTGTAATAATTAAGTGGTCACCAAATTGTAATACTTAAAATTAAATTATGAGGCTCTTAGTAGCTTTAGTAGCTTTGTTACATCAAAGTAGTGATACTATTATTATTATTATTCCTATTGACTCCCAGAGGAGCATAGGGCCGCAACCATCTCACGACAATGGACTCTGTTCTGGGCAACTTCCACCAACTGGGCATATCTTTGCCAGGTCTGTTTTGGCCTTCCGATTTTTCTCCTCCCTGGTGGGTTCCATATTTTTTTCTCCATAACGTCCTGACTGATGGGATACTGAATTGTTCTTTCCCAGAGTCTGGTATTGGAGATCTTTTCAGGCCATCTGATGTTCAAGATTTGACGTAGGCCTGGAGTTTGTTGATACTAGAGGGGGGAAATGTAGGAAAGAGGTAGAGAGAAGTTTAACTAAATACCCTAATTGCCATTCTAATGGAATGAACCTCTTCACCAATAAAGGTTCCTTTAGGTCCAATCTCCAGTCAGAAGTTTGTGAGAGTCTCTTCAGCAGGAGTCACCAGTGTAGTAGTGTCTACAGCTAGAGTGTCACCAATACAAGAATGTGTGTTCAAACCTCTGGTCACACCTTTATAAGCTGTTTTCTCTACCCACCATCTCCCACATCACATCTTAGGAACCAATCATAGTTCCTTAATTTGCCTGGCACCACCTAGTTGGGGAATAGCCTGTGAGGTCAATTTCCTGACCCTGAGGGTATGTCTGTACTTTTACATCAATAGTAAAGGATATTTAAGTTCCTGACTGATTACATCAAAGGTTGCTGATTGATTATATCTGTAAAAAGGGAAGATGAGAAATGGATTGCAAACAGGTGAAAGATAGAGATTTTGCAAAGAGAGAGGTTTGCTGGACCTGACCTCATTCTATGGAACTGAGCAGGCTGTGTTCTGGAATACAGGGAAGGGGATAAAAGTGAACACAGGCAGTTGTTGAGAGGCTCTCGGACTTCCTGTAGCTGGGATGTTCTGGAGTTGTAACTTCCTCTCACTCCATCTTGGTAAACCGAGGAGGTTTTTTTGGTTCCCTGTTCCTGTTCCCTAGAACCAAATACCTTGATCCCTGCTATTTCTGACTAGAAAAAAGCCTTCACTGATTTGAATTCATCAGTGTTCCTGAAAGCTAGAAGTACCTGTCAACTCAGAAGACCTATGACAGGACAAGCCTTATAAACTGCCTATGGAGGGGAGGACAGAACCCAACTTGGGCCTAACCCTGACATAAAGGGTTCACCCTGAAGGTATTCAGAAGACCTGTTTATACTACTAAAGTAATCTGGGAGGATTAAATTGTGTCAGGTAGCTAGTCAGTTCTGGGAAGGTAGACAGACAGAATAGGAATTAGGGAGCGTGGAAGAAAATGAAGAAATCTCATGCTGAGATCTTAGAATATGGAGCATTAGCTAGATTCCTTAGAGTTAGGGAATCCTAATTCCTTAATATTCCCCTTCATCATACCGTGTTTAAAATATTGAACCCTTGTCTTGTTTTTAAACCCTGTCTGGGAATTTGAATTGCTCACTTGTCAGTAAGAGGAGGCTTACTGTGGTCACTGTGGGGGTACCAAGGAACCAATAAAACCTTGGTATCTTGATATTATTATTACCATTACATCAATAATCTACATTACTTCACATAAAAGAAGACAAAGATCAAAAGTGAAAAAAACAACTATTGAACTAATAAATAAGACTAGGAGCTGGTTCTATTAAAAAAAAAATAAACCTAATAAATTAGATATAGGATTGGTTAACTTGATTGAAAAAAGGAAAGAAGAGAAACAAATTGCCATACCAAAAATGAAAAGAGTAATATCACCTCTAATGAAGAGGATATTAAGGCAGTAATTAGGGGCTATTTTACCCAATTATATGAAAATTAATTGGATAAATAGCCTAGATTAACAAAAGAGGAAATAGAATGCTTAAAAAGTCCCAGTTCAGAAAAATAAATTGAACAAGCCATCAATGAATTTCCCAGGGTGGGGGAGGAAATTCCCAGGGCCAGATAAATTCAAAAGTCATTTCTTTCTTTATTTCTTTATTTAGAATATTTTTCCATAATTACATGATTCATGTTCTTTTCCTCCCCTTTTTTCTCCCCCCCCCCAAAGAGTTGATAAGCAATTCCACTGGATTATATATGTATCATTGTTTAAAACCTATTTCCAGCTGATATGTTGCTTCATACCTAGCAGACTGGCCAATATGGCATCAAAGGAAAATGATAAATGTTTGAGGGTATATGACAAAATAGGAATACTAATACAGAAGTCATTTCTAACAAAACAATTAATCCCAATACTATACTGGCCAAAACTATATTGGACAAAGTAAACAAAGAAGGAGTCTTACTAAATTCTTTTTATGACACAAATATAGTAATGATACATAAGCCAGGAAGATAAAAAACAGAAAAAGAAAATTATAGACCAATCTTGTTAATGAACATAGATGCAAAAATCTCCAATAAAATAAATAAGATAATAGCAAAGCAACTATAGCAACATATGATTAGGATTTTTCACTATGAGAGGATGGGATTTATACCAGAAATGCAAGGATGGTTTAATATTCAGAAAGCCATCCATATAATTTACCATATCAATAATCAAACTAGCAGAAATCACATTGTCTCAATGGATGCAGAAAATGCCTTTGGCAAAACACAACACCCATTCCTATTGAAAAAAAAAACAACTAGAAATTATAGGAATAAAATGGCCTTTCCTTAAAATAAGTAGTGTTTATTTAAAACCTTCAACAAGTATCCTCCTCAATAGGGATAAGTTAGAATCTTTCTCAGTAAGATCAGGAATGAAGTAAGTATGTCCCTTATAACCACAATTATTTAATATTGTACTAAACATGCTAGCTTTTGCAATTAGAAAAGAAAAAGAAAATTAAGTGATTAAATTAGGCAATGAGGAAAGTAAACTATCATTCTTTGCAGATGATAGGACAGTATACTTAAATAATCCTAGAAAATCAACTAAAAAGCTACTAGAAGCAATTAATATATTTATCAAAATTACAGGATACAAAATAACTCCCAATAAATCATCAGCATTTCTATATATTTCCAACAAAAATCATCAGCAAGAGTTAGAAAGAGAAACCCCAATTAAAATCTCTATAGACAATTTAAAATATTTGGGAGTTGATCTGCCAAGACAAACAGGAATTTTTTTAAACATAATTACAAAATACTTTTCACACAAATAAAACTAGATCTTAACTATTAGAAAAAAGACATTAATTGCTCATGGATAGGCCAAGCTAATATATTAAAAATGGCAATCCTACTTAAATTAACTTACATATTCAGTACCATAATTTTAAAACTACCAAAAAACTATTTTATAGAACTAGAAAAAATTATAACAAAATTCATCTGGAAGACCAAAAGATCAAGAATATCAAGGCAACTAACGAAAAAATGTGATGGTTGATTGTCTTCAGTACCAGATCTTAAACTATACTATAAAAAATGCAGTGATCATCAAGACAATCTTGTTCTGGTTAAGAGATAGAAGGGTGGGTTAGTGAAATAGACTATGGGTAAATGACCTCAGCAAGATAGTGTATGATAAACCCAAAGATTTGAACTTTTGGAATAAGAACTCACTAGCTGACAAAAACTGCTGGAAAAATTGGAAAAAGTGTATGGCAAAAATTAAGTTTAGATCATATCTCACACCCTATATCAAGATAAGTTCAAAATGGGTATATGACTTACACATAAAGAGTGATATCATGAGTAAATTAAGTGAAAATAGAACTGTTTAATTGTCAGATCTATGGAGAAGGGAAGAAATTAAGACCACAAAATAACAGATAGAGAACATTACAAGATATAAAATGAATAATTTTGATTATATTAAATTAGAAACTTTTTGTACATACAAAATCAATGCAACTATGATTAGGAGGGAAGAAACAAACTGAGAAAAGATTTTTATAACAAATTTTTGAAGAAGGTCTAATTTCTCAAATACATAATAAACTAAGTCAAATTTTAAGAAACCAAATCATTCCCCAATTGAGAAATGGTTAATGGATATGAATAGGCAGTTTTTAGATGAAGAAATCAAAGCTATCAGTGATCATAAAATGTTCTAAATCCCCCTTAATTAGATAATTGCAAACTAAAACAAATCTGAGATATCACCTTATACATGCCAAATTGACCATTATGACAGTAAAGGAAAATAACAAGTGTTGGAAGGGGCGTGGCAAAATTGGAACACTAATACATTGCTGGTGAAACTGTGAATTGATCCAACCATTGAGGAAGGCAATTAGGAATTATTCCCAAAGGACTAAAATAATGCATGTTTTTTTAATCCAGCAGCACCACTGCTAGGTTTGTACCCCAAAGAGATGATTTAAAAAATTGGTAATGGAGCTGTTTGTACAATAATATTTATAGCTGAGCTTGTTGTGGTGGTAAAAAATTGGAAACTGAGGGAATATCCCTTGATTGGAAAATGGCTGAACAAATTGTGGTATATGATGGTGATGGAATACTATTGTGCCATAAGGAATGATTGACTTGGATGATCTCAGAAAGAACTTGAAAATCCTACATGAACTGATGTGGAATGAAATCAGCACAACCAGGAGAACATTTTACACAGTAATTAAAACATTGTGGGATAATCAGATTTAAAGACTGCTACTAACAGCAGGACAATTCTGAAGGATTTATGAAAAGGGATGTTATCCACATCTAGACAAAGAACTGTTGGAGTAGAAATTCAGAAGAAAATATGTGATTTATCACTCGTTAATTTGGGTATAACATTTGGGGTTCTGGTTTTATAAGATTACTCTTCTACAAAAATGAATAAAGTGAAAATAGATTTTGAGTGATAATATTTGTATTACCCATTAGAATTGGTTGTCAACTTTGGGAGATGTGAGGGAAGAGGGGAGGTAGATAATATTAATCATCATGTAACCTTGGAAAACTTATGTGTCAGTTTTTACTGGAATGAAATAAATTTAAAAAATAAAATAAAATAAAGGTTTAAACAGCACTTAAAAATAAGATTGAGAGAGAAGCTATGTTAACCTATGAATTCTATCGGTATATGTAGAATAACAGGAAAAAGCATGGAGAGCTAATATCATGTTGGGTGGATCCTTTAGATACCAGAGGTGAAAGTATGGATACAGGCATACATTGGTCAAAGATTTTTTTTTCAGGAGAAGAGAAAACATGAGGGAAATTATTTCTAAGATGTTTATATGGAAAAAAATAATTAGATTTAGAAGAAAAGTTTATGAACAAGTATTAGAATTTAGAAATAAGCAAATTTTGGTCCAGTAAAAAAATAATTTCCTAACTAGAACAAATAAAATGGAATTCAGCATCTTGTTAGAAAATAAATTTTAATAAATCTTTCTTTTTTGCATATATAAAATTTCCGTTTGTTTCTATCTATAGTTATTTCTATGAAAGTGGACTATAGACAAGTTTAATTTTGTTGTTGTTGTTATATACAATGTTTTCTTTGTTCTGCTTGTTTCACTCTTCAGAATTTCATATAGATCTTTCCATTTTTGTTGTTGGTTTTTAAGCACAAGTTATTTACTCATTCCTGGAATGAGTGGGTTCCCTTCAATTTCTAAATATTTGCCATTACAAAGAGAGTTTCTATAATTGTTTTAGAACATACAGGTTATTTTTCTTTTTCCCTGATCACCTTAGGAAATAGACTGGATAGTAGTATTCTGGGTCAAATGTTGTACACAGTTTTATAATGATTTTGGCATAATTCTAGATTGCTTTCCAAAATGGTTGGATCAGTTCACAGTTCCACCAATAGCATATTAATGTCAACATTTTTCTATATGCTCTCCGAGATTTGCAATTTTCCCTTGTATCATTTTAACCAATTTGATAAATAGAAAATGTTATCTCAGAGTTATTTTGATCTGCATTTCTCTAAATATTTTCAAATGTTATTTAAGTGCATATAATGTACAACACATGTAATATGATCCTGGAAATACACTGCTTTTCTCAAATAGCTTATATTTTACTAGGGGATGAAAACAAAACGATATACAATCAGATCAATTAATAAAAGGTCATTAGAGGGCAGATAGGTGGAACAGTGGATAGAGAACCAGGCCTGCAGTTAGGCTGTTCAAAAGTTGGGGTTCAAATTTCCTACCTGTGTGAATTCATTTAACTCTTTTTTATCTAGTTATTGCCCTTTTCCCCAAGAACTATCATGAGAAAATAAAGTAAGCATTTAAAAAAAATTACAGGATGAAAAAAAATGTAATTACTAGATGGATATGTTGTTCTAGAGAAACAGTGACCTGAAATCTCTGAAATGAAAATCTTCAAGCAGAAACTAGATAATTTTTAGTAAGAGATGCTGGTGAAAGGACTAATAACTTTTATATATTAGACTAAGAGGTCACCAGGGAGCCTTCCAATTCTATGATTATAATAATATACAAGAATGAAAAAAAGTGAAATGTATATTTTAGGTAGACAGTCACATGTAGTCCTTCTAAAGCTAGATTAAGACACAACTTTTCCCTCATTTGGCTATATGCCCACTACTGAAGAGACTTAGCTTGTAGAACAGATGTAGAGCAATTTCTCCTTGACTAGTACCAGCTGCTAGGGCAGCAATTTGGCAGGAGAAGATAAATATAAGAGATAAAAGGAGACATGAATATTATGGAAAGACCCTCTCCCTCATGTCTCAAGTGCTGATCAAAAAAGTATATTTCTTTTCTATTCAATTTAAAACCTAATGAATGATGATGATGACAAAATTGCTAAACATAGAAGTAGAAATCCTTCATTAACTTTATATAAAGAATATTTCCTAATCATTGAGAAGAAATGAGAGAACTTATCTAGGTTTCCATTACCTAATGTCTCAATTATCCAGGAAGTGCTCTAATTGTTCTTCCAGTATGCAAGCTCTCTCTATATCAATCCTTCCCCATAAGCACTATCAAACTGACTATTCTATATCACTTCTTTGTAACAAATAGCATTCATAATTTACACAATTTAGAGGAAAGGTCTGGAAATTATATGGATTCCTAATGTCAATAGGAAAATGTTAAAAATGAATCACACTTAAGAAAAAAGATAGCTCAGCCAACTGAGAGAATAATGGAATTAGTATAAGAAACAGGGTCATTAAAGAAGAGAAACAAATGGGTAAGGGAAAATGAATTCATTTTTCAGAAATATTCAAAGTTATATTGGGAACATGCAAATGGAAATTTCCAACATTTCATCTGAAGTAAAAATCAGGGCTTCAGATGTAAATTTTGAAGTTGTTAGTATACAGGTAAAACAGAAACTGCATGAGAGATCAAATTATTGGAATAAATGTAGATAAAAATGCCAGGAAGAACAAAGTGTAAAGCTAGAAGAATTACTCTAGTTTAAGGGATAAAAGAAAGAAGATGAAATTGTAAAGGAAAAATACACTCTTCTGCCCTTTATCCTACATCCATATACAGATGATTGTTCTTCCATCAAACAGAGAGAACAAGTCAGATCTTCACATTGGATGAACTATCAAAAGAAGAGAGAACAGAAAAATTCACCTTAGGTAATGGTTTCATATAACATTATTTTTTGAACAAGCATTGTTTGGAGGCAGATTTTTTTGGTCTTACAAATTCTTTAAAATTATGTTCAAATAACATTTCTCTAGAATGAATTTCATCCATATCTCTTCCTCAGTTATTTCCCTTTCAGATTGAGAGATCATTGTTAGGTGAGACATGATTGTGGGGACTTCTGGGTTAAGATGGCAGTAGAGTAGAAGCAGCTTGCTTAACCTCTCCTAACCCACACATACAGGACTCCTCAAGAAGACATAAAAACAAATCCAGACAAACGAAGGGACCCCACAACAGGGCCTAGCATTGAAGGTACATGGGACCTGGGCTTTTCCATTCTATAAGGGGGTAAAACAGCTCTTATTAAAACTTGAGCTGAGCAACTTCCTCCCCACACACCACCTACAGAGCCAAATCCAGTGCATAAGAGTTAGAGCAAGCTTGGGGCACCCATTAAGTCATTGGCAGCTACCTGGGGTCACCAGGGCCTGCTCCTGAGAGCAGCAAGACTTAAGACCCCAAGAGGCTAAAGAATGCACAGACTTTGAACACAGACCCTGAGAGCAGGCTCTGACAGGGATCCTGAGCACAAGCACAGATGTAAGTGCAGACTCAGATCCTGAGTGCAGGCGAGGACTTGGACCTTCAGACAGAGGTACAAGCAAAGAGACCACCTGTGGAGATCTCTTTATCATCTCTGATAAGGACAGTTTAGTTGATAAGGAAATAAGGACAGGACAAGGGAAATGTCTTTTACTTCATTCTTCCAGCTCTGGCTCCAGGAGCATGGAGTTTATTATATATATATTTCAAGACTCATTTCACACAAAAGAACCCCCCTGAAACTTTGCAGATGCGCAGAAGTTACAAATTATGTCACATCAAAACACAAAACATTGGCTTCAGAATAGAACAAGGCCAAGGCTGAATTTTGACTAGGTTCTTATCAGAAAGCCAAGTTGGGGAATATCTTGGCCTTAGCTATAATAGGCAGCAGCATTCCTTGCTGTGTTAACAGTGTTAACACTTTAAATTCAGGTTTGATAGGAACTTAAAGCTTTTCAGTAATACTCTTCAAGAAGAAATCACAAGGATCACAAGAGGGGTCAAAAGAGGAGTCTCAGATTTTTATCTATTCTCTTATTGGCTTCCCACAACCACCAGGAGGCTTGACCCTGAGAACAGCTAATTTTGAGACCTCAGGAGGCTAAAGAGCACAGACAGACCCTGGATGTGAGGATAAACCCAAAAGGGCATGTGGCTCACAATGGCAAGCAATCCACAGGAACCCCAAAAAAGAAAGATCAGCAATAAGAAATCTTTAACACTAGACAACTTTTTCACAGAGAAAATCCAGACAACAGAGCAAACAGCAGAGGAGAACAAACAAATAATCATATCCAAACATTCTGAAAATAATGAAAACTGGTTACAAGCTCTTGAAGAGTTCAAATCTGATACTATGAGAAAGATGGAAGAGATTTGGCAAGAGAAGTGGGAAATAGCTCAAAAGGAAATTAACAGGTTAGAAGACACTCCCAATTGGAGAAAGATACCCCAAAATCAAACTAAATGGTAAGCAAATTGGAAGCCAAAACCTGGCAAGAAAATAACAGTTTGAAAGAGAGAATTTTGCAATTAGAAAATGAGAAAAGTAAATTGAAGACCAGAAATGACCAGATTGAAAAGGAAACCCAGTCTCTAAAGGCTAGAATTGAGCAATTAGAAGCTAATGATCTCTCAAGACAGCAAGAGAAAATAAAGCAAAGTCAAAAGATTGATAAAATAGAAGGAAATATGAAATATCTCAATGAGAAATTGACAGATCAAGAAAACAGGTCTAGAAGAGACAATTTGAGAATCATTGGTCTCCCTGAAAAAGCAGAAATTAATAGACAAGGGGGCAGCTGGGTAGCTCAGTGGATTGAGAGCCAGGCCTAGAGACAGGAGGTACTAGGTTCAAATCCGGCCTCAGACACTTCCCAGCTGTGTGACCCTGGGCAAGTCACTTGACCCCCATTGCCTACCCTTAACAATCTTTCACGTATAAGTCAATACACAGAAGTTAAGGGTTTAAAATTAAAAAAAAAAAGAAAGAAATTAATAGACATTTGGATTCCATACTAAAAGAAATTATTCAGCACAAGTGCCCTGAAGTTCTACAACAAGAGGGCAATATAGACATTGAAAGAATCCAAAGATAACCCTATACTCTAGACCCTGAAAAGACAACCCCCAGGAATATAATAGCCAAATTCAAGAACTTCCAAGTAAAAGAAAAAATCTTACAAGAAGCCAGAAAGAGACAATTCAGATATCAAGAAGCACCAATCAGTATCACACAGGATACGGCAGCCTCCACGCTAAAAGACCACAAGGCTTGAAATATGTTATTCAGAAAGGCAAGAGAACTGGGTCTACAACCAAGGATCACCTACTCATCAAAACTGACTATATATTTCCAGGGGAAAGTTTGGGCATTCAACAAGATAGAAGATTTCTAAGTATTTGCACAGAAAAGACCAGGACTAAATGGAAAGTTCAATATCCAACCAGAAAAATCAAGAGAAACATGAAAAGATAAATAAGAAACAGAGGGGAAAACAAGAAAACTCTTATTTTTAAAATTTCCTTCTTTAAGGGCTTCAATATGGTCTAATTATTTATATTCCTATGTGGAGAAATGTTATCTGTAATTCTCTGTAGTGAACTCTATTCAATAGTATAGTATTCACTATTATAGTAATTAGAAGAATTAGTCATAGGGAGAGGTTGGAGTACTAAATGATCTAAAATGATATGGGGAGTGGGAAAGAGGGGAGTGAATAGTAGAGGACATCAAGAGGAATTTGAATGAGTTAAAAAAATAGGAT
This sequence comes from Gracilinanus agilis, assembly GCF_016433145.1. Classification (NCBI taxonomy): domain Eukaryota; kingdom Metazoa; phylum Chordata; class Mammalia; order Didelphimorphia; family Didelphidae; genus Gracilinanus; species Gracilinanus agilis. The sequence continues at coordinate 73,238,482 of NC_058130.1, forward strand.
ATTTTATTACACACAAAGAGGGCATGGGAAGGGGAGGGGATGAATAGTATTATATGAAGGAGAGGAAGAGAGCATTAAGAGGTAATATTTAAACCTTACTCTCAATGGAATTAACCCTAAGAGGGAAGAGTAGCTTTATTCATTGGGATATAAAACTGTATCTAACTCTACCAAGAAAGTCATAAGGGATAAATCAAGGGGAGCAGGGCAGTGTGTAGGTCAAAAACAGGAGGGGAGAAAAGGGAGAGGGAATTCATTAGGCCTTAAAAATAAAAAGAAGGGAATAATAAGGAAGGGGGGTAGAAAGGGAAGTAAATCAAGAGAGGGGACAAAGGTTACTGGCTTAAAGGAAACCACTGGTTTTAAAGGAAATAGTGTAAGAAGAAGGGGTAGAACTAGGAGAGGATACCAAAATGTTGGCGAATACACAACTGATAATTATAACTCTTAATTTGAATGGGATGAACTTGCCCATAAAATGGAAGGAAATAGCAGAGTGGATTAGAAACCAAAATCATACCATATGTTGTCTACAAGAAACACATATGAGGCGGGTGGACATACACAGGTTTAAGGTAAAGGACTTGAGCAAAATATTTTGGTCTTAGAATGAGAAAAAGAAGGCAGGAGACGCAATCATGATTTCTGATAAAGAAAAAGTAAAAATGGATGTGATTAAAAAAGACAGGGAATGTCATTACAGCCTGATAAAAGGCAGTATAGACAATGAGGAAATAAAAGTGCTCAATATGTATGCACCAAATGGCATAGAATCTAAATTCATAAAGGAAAAACTGGCAGAGGTCAAGAAGCAAATAGAGAGAAAAACCATACTAGTGGGAGATCTAAATGTCCCTCTGTCAGATCTAGATAAATCAAACCAAAAAATAAATAAGAAAGAGATAAGAGAGGTGAATGAAGTCCTAGAAAAATTAAATTTAATAAATATGTGGAGAAAAATAAAAAGGGACAAAAAGGAATACACCTTCTTTTCAGCTACACATGGTACATTCACAAAGATTGACCATATAATAGGACATAGAAACATTGCAAACAAATGCAAAAGAGCAGGAATAATAAATGTAACCTTCTCAGATCATAATGCAATAAAATAATAATTAGTAAGGGCACCTGGATAGGCAAATCAAAAACTAATTGGAAATTAAATGATGGTCCAAAACCAGTTAGTCAAAGAAGAAATCATAGAAACATTCAACAATTTCATTGAAGAGAAAGAAAATGATGAGACACCCTACCAAACTGTGGAATGCAGCTAAAGCAGTACTCAGGGGGAAATTGATATCCTAGAGTGCATATATTAACAAATTAGGGAGGGCAGAGATTAATGAATTGGGCATACAACTTAAAAAACTAGAAAGTGAGCAAGTTAAAAATCCCCAGTTGAAAACTAAATTAGAAATACTAAAAATCAAGGGAGAAATTAATAAACTGAAAAGAAAAAGAACTATTTATTTAATAAATAAGACTAGTAGTTGGTATTTTGAAAAAAACAGATAAAATAGACAAAGCACTCATCAATCTAATAAAAAGGGAAAGAAGAAAACCAAATTGATAATATCAAAAATGAAAACGGAGACATTACCTCTATTGAAGAGGAAATTAAGGGAATCATTAAAAACTATTTTGCCCAATTATATGGAAAAAAATATAGCAATCTAGGTGATGTGGATAAATATTTACAAAAATATAAATTGCCTAGATTAACAGCAGAAGAAATAGAATACATAAATAATCCCATATTAGAAAAGGAAATTGAACAAGCCATCAAAGAACTCCCTAAGTAAACATTGCAGGGCCTGATGGATTCACAAGTGAATTCTATTAAACATTCAAAGAGCAACTAATCCCAATGCTATACAAATTATTTGGTATAATAAGCAAAGGAGTCTACCAAATTCCTTTTGTGACACAAATATGGTACTGATTCCAAAGCCAGATAGATCAAAAACAGAGAAAGAAAACTACATACAAATCTTCCTAATGAACAAAGATGCAAAAATCTTAAATAGAATATTAGCAAAGAGTCTCCAGCAAGTGATCAAGAGGATCATCCATCATGATCAGGTGGTATTTATGCCAGGAATGCAAGGATGGTTCAACATTAGGAAAACCATCCACATAATTGACCATATCAGCAGTATAACAAACAAAAATCACATGATTATCTCAATAGATGCTGAAAAAGCCTTTGACAAAATACAGTACCCACTCCTATTGAAAACACTGGAAAGTATAGGAATAGAATGACCTTTCCTAAAAATAATAAACAGCATATACCTGAAACCATCAACAAGCATCATATGCAATGGGGATGAATTAGAAGCCTTTCCTATATGATCAGGAGTGAAACAAGGATGTCCATTATCACCTCTATTATTTAACATAGTACTAGAAACACTAGCAGTAGCAATTAGAGAAGAAAAAGAAATTGAAGGTATCAAAATAGGCAACGAGGAGTCTAAGCTATCACTCTTTGCAGATGATATGATGGTCTACTTAAAAAATCCTAGAGAATCAACTAAGAAGCTTGGAGAAATAATCAACAACTTTAGCAAAGTTGCAGTATACATAACAAATGCACATAAATCATCAGCATTTCTATATATTTCCAACACATCACAGCAGCAAGAGTTAGAAAGAGAAACACAATTTAAAATCCCCCTAAACAATATAAAATACTTAGGAATCTATCTACCAAAACAAACACAGGAATTATATGAACACAACTACAAAACACTTTCCAAACAATTAAAACTAGATCTAAACAATTGGAAAAACATTGATTGCTCATAGGTAGGACAAGCTAACATAATACAAATGACCATTATACCCAATTTAATTTACCTATTTAGTGCCATACCTTTCAAACTTCTAAAACACTTTTTCAGTGAATTAGAAAAACTATAACAAAGTTCATTTGGAATAACAAAAGATCAAGAATATCAAGGGAAATAGTGAAAAAATGTGAAGGATGGGGGCCTAGCAGTACCAGATATTAAATTATACTATAAAGGAGCAGTCATCAAAACAATATGGTACTGGCTAAGAGACAGATGGGAGGATCAGTGGAATAGACTTGGGGAAGTGATGTCAGCAAGACAGTGAATGATAAAACCCAAAGAGCCCAAATTTTGGGACAAAAATCGACTATTTGACAAAAACTGCTGGGAAAATTGGAAAACAATATGGGAGAGAAAAGGTTTAGATCAATATCTCACACCCTACACCAAGATAAATTCAGAATGGGTGAATGACTTGAATATAAAGAGGGAAACTATAAATAAGTTAAGTGTACACAGAATAGTATACTTGTCATATCTCTGGGAAAAAAGATTTTAAAACCAAGCAAGATTTAGAGAAAATTCCAAAATATAAAATGAATGGTTTTGATTATATTAAACTAAAAAGCTTTTGTACAAGAGAAAACAATGCAGCCAAAATCCGAAGGGAAACAACAAATTGGGAAAAAATCTTTATAACAAAAAACTCTGACAGGGGTCTAATTACTCAAATATACAAGGAGTTAAATCAATTGTATAAAAAATCAAGCCATTCCCCAATCAATAAATGGACAAGGGACATGAATAGGCAACTTTCAGGCAAAGAAATCAAAAGTATCAATAAGCACATGAGAAAGTGTTCTAAATCTCTAATAATTATAAAAATGCAAATCAAAACAATTCTGAGGTACCACCTCACACCTAGCAGATTGGCTAAAATGACAGAAGGGGAGAGTAATGAATATTGGAGGGGATGTGGCAAAATTGGGACATTATTGCATTGCTGGTGGAGCTGTGAACTGATCCAACCATTCTGAATGCAATTTGGAACTATGCTGAAAGAGCGCTAAAAGATTGCCTGCCCTTTGACCCAGTCATACCATTGTTGGGTTTGTACCCCAAAGAGATCATAGATAAACAGGACTGTACGAAAATATTTATAGCTGTGATTTTTGTGGTGGCCAAAAACTGAAAAATGTGGGGATGCCCTCCAATTGGGGAATGGCTGAAGAAATTGTTGTATATGCTGGTAATGGAATACTAATATCCTCAAAGGAATAATAAACTGGAGGAATTCCATGTGAACTGGAAAGACCTCCAGGAATTTAGGCAGATTGAAAGGAGCAGAGCCAGAAGAAAATTGTACAGAGAGACCTATACACTGTGGTAAAATAGAATGTAATGGACTTTGGTACTAGCAGCAATACAATGACCCAGAACAATACTGAGGGATTTATGGAAAAGAAAGCTACCCACATTCAGAAGAAGAACTGCAGGAGTGGAAACACAGAAGAAAAGCAAGTGTTTGAACACATGGGTTGAGGTGGACATGATTGGGGATGTAGACCCAAAACTACCGCACCAATGCAACTATCAACAATTTGGAAATAGGTCTTGATTGATGACATAGGTTAAAACCAGTGGAAATGTGCACCGGCTATGGGGGTAGGGGATGTTGGGGGGTTAAGGGGAAAGTAAGAGTATGAATCATGTAACCATGTTAACTTTTCTAAAAAATAAATATTAAAAATAATAGACATGTGGGTAGCTGGGTAGCTCAGTGGATTGACAACCAGGTCTAGAGACAGGAGGTCCTAGGTTCAAATCTGGTCTCAGACACTTCCCAGCTGTGTGATCCTGGGCAAGTCACTTGACCCCCATTGCCTACCCTTACCACTCTTCTGCCCTGGAGCCAATACACAATATTGTCTCCAAGACAGAAGGTAAGGGTTTAAAAAAAAATAGATATGATTGTGGGCTAAATTTCCATTCAGCTTATCTAAGACAACATAACACCTACTTTTGGTAGCAGTCACTAATGAGCTATATAAATTGAAACTACTCACCTCACCTCTCTAAGATTGTTATCTTGTGTTGATATTAAAAGAAATGAATTATACACTAATTCAAAAATTCTGACTCTCTGATTCTTCCATTCTCTCTCCCCCCAAACCCCCAGAAACATTTTCACTTCACAGTTGTGGCACTTTTCATCTCTGGGATTCAGTAAATATACATTTTAAGAGAAATAATGGGATGAGATGAAGAAATAGAAGAGCAAACATTGAGATTTAAGTGTTATATAATAAAATTTCTTAGCAGTGTGTAAAGGCAAAGGAACTTTTAGAATCAATTGGCATTTAAGAAGAGAATCAAAGAACAACAATCATAGCATGAATTTTATTGATCATACCCTTACACTAACATACAGGCATAATCAATGATTTGTTTTCTTTCAAGATTTGTATGATCTACTGTTCAATGAGCAACTTTTGGAGCTAAATAGAATATAAATGGATTAACATGTCAAACTTCTTAGTTTAGAAAGAAACTATGTTATCAATGATCATCTGTTTCAAGTAAAGTTTATTTTGGCTACATGAACTGGGACAAAGGTAAAATTACGGGGTTTAAAATAGGAGGATCTTTGAAAAAGAGCCAGTTTTCTTATTTATTACTTGTGACAGAGTTGCTTAATCTCGCAGAGCCTCATATGATCATATGTTCACAGATTTAGACCTTGAATAGAACTTATAGCTAAATTCTAAGACTTCACATATTTGCCAATGAATCCATTTTTAGAGCTCCATATTCTTCCTTTTAAAGTTGAGGGAACTGAAAACCAGAAAAGTTAAGGTGATTTTCCAGTTACAATGACAGCAAGTGACAAAATCTGAATTTGAACTAAATTCTTCTAAATCCAAATCCAATATTATTTCCATTACATTAATTTCCTTAAATATGTTTAGCTCATGTTCTGTAGCTATTCTTCCAACCTCTATTCTAGTCTCTAGAATGTGGCTATTACTCTTTTCTCAGAGTTTTAAAAGTAGTTATTGTGGATCAGGGGTGGTTTTCTATTGCTATAAACACCTACTCGTGCTTCTTTCCATTATAATGAATTAAAAACAATGAATCAGATAAAATTCATTCTTAGTAAGGAGTATAAGTCCAGTTAGTATAAAATATCCCCACAAAAACTATGTTTCACTCATCTTCAAGGACATGTAAATTAGAGAAGAAAATGGGCTCAGAGTTGGAAAGAATATTTACCAAAGGGCTAACATCTCTTGGATTTTTGGAAATCCTTTTTTTACCTTGTTGGGTTTCTCCAGAAGTACTTATTAGCTAATTATTTTGTTTTTCAACTGAGCTTCTAGTGGAGTCTTATCTCTGTCTCTTCTTAGTGTGCTTAATTTTTCCTTGGCTGCTGATGAATACACATGGAGATTAAGTATTCTATGCATATCACAAAGACAAGTGTCTCAATCAGAAGTCAAAAAAATTCTAATCCTCAAAAGTTCACGAGGTCCTCCTTTGGTTGGGAGAGGGAGGATATTAAGACATTCTTCTAATTCTAATTCTAATTAAAGATATTACTTTTCTGGAGGTTGATTAGTTGTCTTCTACCAAAACGATGGCAAATGCTTGAAGATAAATCATTATTAATTGTATTTCTATTTTATGCAAAACATACAGAGTGAGACCAAAGAATTTTCCCTTACAACATAGAAGGATTGGGATACACATTGTTGTGATGAATTCTCTAAGGAATTCTGTTAAGAAAATTGTCGATCCAATGAGCATTTGCTTGTGAGGCTTTGTTTTCTCAGTATAATATAAGAAATTTTTTCTATTAAGGGAAATATTTAATATCATGATTACAAGGGATGGAAGGAAGAAAATCCTTATATCATCTTCCATTAACTGGACATGAATAATCTCAAAATCTCTGCTAATGCAAACACTAAACTTTGTGAGTGATTGGCAGTCAAAAAGGATTTTGGTAAAGATTGAAAGAATTTGCTATGGATACCTGCAATTCAATTGAAATAGTGAAAATGTAACTTACTGTGACAAATGAGTTCACTCTAAGTGGAGATGAAATTATTGAAGATTTAGTGCAAAGGGAAACTTAGAAATATTGAAGCTGCCTGCAGTTGAGGATTATTAGCCACACTGGCTTTTTAAAAAAAAGTCTGATAGAAATGTCAAATATATATGTAGAGAAAATGATAACTTCCAAATTCTGGTAAGAAATGTATTTCACAAATTCCATTAGGATGAGAAATTGATCAAATATATACTTAAAACAATCCTTTTATGGTTTTTTTAAATTTAGAATATTTTTCCATGTTTACATGATTCATGATTTTCTCCCCTCCTCTTCCTTCCCTCCTCCCAGAGCTGACAAACAATTCCACTCGATTATACATGTATCATTGTTCAAAACCTATTTCCATATTATTCGTATTTGCAATAAAGTGATCTTTTAATGCTAAAACTGCAATCATATCCCCATAGACGCACATGATTGATTATATAGTTGGTTTTTTTTCTGAGTTTCTTCCCCCACACTTCTTTCTCTCTATGTGGATAGCATTCTTTCTCATAAGTTCCTCTAGATCTAAACAATTGGAAAAACATTGATTGCTCATGGTAGGACAAGCTAACATAATAAAAATGACCATTTTACCAAATTAATTTACCTATTTAGTGCCATACCTATTCAAACTACCAAGAAACAATTTTTAATAAATCAGAAAAAAAAACTATAATAAAGTTCATTTGGAAGAACAAAAGATCAAGAATATCAAGGGAATTAATGGAAAAAAAAACGTGAAGGAAGGTGGCCTAGCAGTACCAGATTTTAAACTATACTATAAAGCAGCAGTCATCCAAACAATATTGTACTGGCTAAGAGACAGAAGGGACCATCAGTGGAATAGACTTGGGGTAAGTGATGTCAGCAAGACAGTGTATGATAAACCCAAAGAGCCCAACTTTTGGAACAAAAATCCACTATTTGACAAATACTGTTGGGAAAATTGGAAAACAATATTGTAGAGATTAGGTTTAAATCAACATCTCACACCCTACACCAAGATGAATTCAGAATTGGTCAATGACTTGAATATAAAGAAGGAAACCACAAGTAAATTAGGTGAATACAGAATAGAATACTTCTTAAATCTCTGGGAAAGGAAAGATTTTTAAACTAAGTAAAAGTTAGAAAAATTTAAAAATGTAAAATAAATAATTTTGATTACATTAAATTAAAAAAAGTTTTTGTACAGACAAAAATAATGCAACCCAAATAAGAAAGGAAACAACAAACTGGGAAAAATGTTTATAACAAAAATCTCTGACAAAAATGTAATTACTTAAATATACAAGGAACTAAATCAGTTGTACAAAAGAGCCAAGCTGTTCCCCAATGGATAAATGGGCAAGGGACATGAATAGGCAATTTTCATATAAAGAAATGAAAACTATCAATAAGCACATGAGAAAGTGTTCTAAATCTCTAATAATTAGAGAAATGCAAATCAAAACAACTCTGAGGAACCACCTCACACCTAGCAGATTGGCTAAAATGACAGCAGGGGAGAATAATGAATGTTATAGGGGATGTGGCAAAATTGGGACATTATTGCATTGCTGGTTGAGTTTTGACCTGATCCAACCATTCATAATGGCAATTTGGAACTATGCCCAAAGAGTTCTAAAAGACTGACTGCCCTTCGATCCAGCCATAGCATTGCTGGGTTTGTACCCCAAGGAAATAATAGATAAAGCGACATATACAAAAATATTTATAGCTGTGCTTTTTGTGGTGGCAAAAAACTGGAAGTGAGGGTATGCCCTTCAATTGGGGAATGGCTGAACAAATTGTGGTATCTGTTGGTGATGGAATACTATTGTGCTCAAAGGAATAATAAGCTGGAGGAATTCCATGTGAACGGGGAAGACCTCCAGGAATTGATGCAGAGCGAAAGGAGCAGAGCCAGAAGAACACTGTACACAGAGACCAATACACTGTGGTAAAATAGAATGTAATGGACTTCTCTACTAGCAGCAATGAAATGACCCAGGACAATTCCGAGGGATTTATGAAAAAGAACGCTACCCACATTCAGAGGAAGAACTGCAGGAGTGTAAACATATAATAAAAACAACTGCTTGAACACATGGATTGATGCGGACATGATTGGGGATGTAAACTCTTTTTTTATTTTTAATAATTTTTTATTTTTAGAAAAATTTTCCATGGTTACATAAGTCACGTTTTTACTTTCCCCTTCACCCCCTCAACCCCCGCCCCCCTCCGCTGTAGCCAATTCACATTTTCACTGGTTTTATTATGTGTGTGGTCAGTCAAGACTTATTTACACATTATTGATATTACATGGGTGTGGTCTTTTCAGGTTTACATCCCCAATCATGTCCTCATCAACCCAAGTGTCCAAGCAGTTGATTTTCTTCTGTGTTTCTACTCCTGTAGTTCTTCCTCTGAATGTGGGTAGTGTTCCTTTCCATAAATCCCTCAGAGCTGTCCTGTGTCATTGCATTTCTGCTAGTACAGAAGTCCATTACATTCTATTTTACCACAGTGTATCAGTCTCTGTGTACAATGTTCTTCTGGCTCTGCTCCTTTCGCTCTGCATCAATTCCTGGAGGTCTTTCCAGTTCACATGGAATTCATCCAGTTCATTATTCCTTTGAGCACAATAGTATTCCATCACAAACATACATCACAATTTGTTCAGCCATTCCCCAATTGAAGGGCATACCCTCACTTTCCAGTTTTTTGCCCCCACAAAGAGCACAGCTATAAATATTTTTGGGCAAGTCTGTTTATCTATGATCTCTTTGGGGTACACTCCCAGCAATGGGACTTTTAATGACTACCGCAACGCAACTCTCAATAATATGGAAATAGGTCTTGAATGATGATACAAGAAGAAACCAGTGGAAATGTGTGTTGGCTATGGGGTGGGGGAGGGTACGGGTGCGAGTGAGAGAGCAAGAACATGAATCATATAACCATGGGGAAAATCTCTCTAAAAAAATAAATAAAATAACTTGATGAATGCCCTATGCTTGTTCTAACTCTTGTGAGCTGGGAATAGCACTGGGGGTGGGGTGGGGGAGGGTTGATCAGCTCGCATTTTATTGGGAGCTATTTCACCCCCTTATAGCCTGGAAATACCCAAATCCCAGTTACCTTCAATGCTGTGCCCTATTGTGGGTTCCCTTCCTTCATCTGGATTTCATTTTTTTGTCCTTTTGAGGTATTATACATGGGTAAGTTAGGAGAGTTAAGAGCCCTGCTTCTATTCTGCAGGCATCCTAACCCAGAAGTCCCAAAATCTTTTTAAGATTTTTTTTAGTTTTTTTTTTTTTTTAATTTGGATGAGCAAAGAATGTTCCTTCCTCATTCCACCATGTTGGCTCTCATCACCAAGAATTTTAACAGGGAAAATTTGAATGAATAAATTTCCCTTATCTGCAAAACAAAACAAAACAACAAGCCCTATTTTATCTGTTTCTTTTTCTTGTCCTTAGATCTGTTATCAGAATAAAATCTTATCAAATTTCAGTTCAAATTTTATACTATCAACATTTTATTGCTTATATAGCCCGATTAACTGAATATTATATATTACTTTGTATTTTAATTATTAAAAAGTTTAAGCAATCTAAATTGAAATTTTTAAAAGAGGATATTTTACTTCTAATGAATGTTTTATATTTCAGTGTCCTTATTCCTGAGGTAAAGAATATCAACTTGCTTTGTTAAGAGAATTATTTGGAGTCTCAATTTCCATAATAGAAGAGATCTATCCGTTTCTTTAGTAATATTTGCTTATAGAGGTCTATATTCTAAAGGGGAACTAAAAGTTTTAATAATAAAAATAATTATTATATAGTGCTTATTATGTCAGGCACTGTGCTAAATGCTTTATATACATTATCACATTTTGGTTCTCACAACAAATTTAGGAGATACAATTTATTATTGTACTCATTTTGCAGTTGAAATTTATCCATCTAGCTAGTATGTATACAGGTTTTCATACTATCCACCCCATTAAAATATGAGCTCCTTCAGGCCTGGGAGCAGGTTTTTATTGTAACTGTATGATAAATATATTTGGACTGATTTACTAATTGGCCACAAGAATTTATTTTACCTAATCTATCACAGGCTCCTTTTATATGACTTTGGTTTCACTAAATGGAAATTGCCTTTCCTTTTACCGATCTGTATTACTTCAAATTTTGTAGTTGTTAGTACACAAATTTCAAAGACACATCCTTAAGCTTCATATTTTTTACTTATTTTACATGCAATTGCTAAAATTTTTATTACTTTTTAAAATTTCTTTATTAGTTTGAAAAATAAATCTGCCTCAGAGGTTTGCAGTAATAAAAATACAAATATGGATTGGGACTATAATTCTGATTTCATTGTTATAGAGAATTTATCAGTGAGAAAATTCCTTTTAACAAAGAACATCAACACCTACTCTCTAATTTAGAATCTTGGAGAAATGTCTAGATAAAAGAGATGGTAAGTGTCTTGCCCAAAGTCACACAGCAGATACGTGTGCCAGACACAGGACTTGACCCCAACTTCCCTTGAAGTTGAGATCATTTTTTAAACTTTAGTCCATGAAACCACTATACTCTATATTTGAGAACTATTATACACTAGTGTATGAGATCCATCAGCACAGATACTGTGTCATTGTTCATCAGTGTACTCAAAGGGGGAATAAAATGACACATTTTTGGCTTCCTTTGACTGCCTTTGTAATTCTCGTTTTTCTGTAGCATATAGCATAATGTATAATTGAAACTTAAGAATTTCAAATTTGCTGAGTTTAACAGAAAGATTGTCCCTTGTTCCAGTTTGTTACAGCTTAAAAAATCCTGTAAGTCAGTATTAATCAGATGCCAGGTTTTCTAATTTTCTCTTGAATATAGTTCAAAAGAATTTATCAGAAGCTGATTAAAAACTAATTTTTGAAGCTAAAATATTTTTAAATACTGTTACTGGCATAGTTATTCAGTCAACCAGTAGACTATAAGGCACCAGTATTGAGATCAGTACCTTGCACATAAATGCTTATTGAAGATTTGTTGATTTGAATTGAATTGACTTCAATCCTATTTGCATTAACAGAATTGACAATTTAGGATTTTCCACAGTCTGGTGGCCATGTGTGTGTGCTATTGTGTGAATAACATTATACTTGGAATGAGAAGACTTGGGGTCGTGTCCATAATTTGTAGTTCTCATAGTTGAGTGATCTTGGCTAACTCATCTCTGAACTTCCCTTTCCTCTTAACAAGAATAGGATTAACAAAGTTTATCTTCTTCACATACATTTTTGGAGGGTTGATAAAAGTACTTTGTAAATTATGAGGGGCTATATAATGTGAGCTATTACTATTAGCTGAATTTAAATTTGTATATGGTCATTTTGTCTCACCTGTTGTCTGACATTTAATTATTGGTCTTTGTGCATTTAATATCTAGTCCCTCAGGGTAATTTATAGTATACCTAATTTCTAATTTAGACTAATTCTTTGCATTGATTTTGAGGAGCCTGATTAATCCTGAGAATAACTTTAGATCTCAATCCAGCATTAGCTGTGTAGTCAAGGGCCTATTTGTTATCTATGAGGAGAAGGGTAGGTCTGATATCTCAAGACAATTTTTGATGGCCTTGATTACATGCTAGTTAAGTCTCTCAGCCCTGTCCTGGTGAATTTTTTTTGATAGTTAAACCTCATCTGCAAAAATCTACCCATTTATTTTCTCCTGGCAGTCTCTCTTCTGCTCTTTTTCTAATCACTAAAGTGATTTTGTTTTGACTGAATTTATCCAACATATTACTACAGTCAAACAGCAGTTTTGTCAAGCAAATGTTCCCTGCCTTTAAAAATCTTTTTTTCCTCTTTCTGTTTTAAATTTTATGGATATATATATATATATATGTATATATATATGTATATATATATATGCACATATATATATATGTTGTTTATATTTTATGTTGTATCCATTCTCCCTCTGCTCCACATATAGACATCAAAGTCATATAGCAAAGCATAAAAGGGGGGAAAACAGTTCAAGAAATCAAATTAATATATTGAAAAAATCTGAAAATATATGCATTTTCCAAACCCATAGTCTCAAGTCTCTTCCTAGAAGTAGGTGTGGGTGGGAGGTGTCTTCTCATATCACTATTTTGAGACTGAGCTTGGTCACTATTAGCAGTATTAAGGTTTGATCGCTTTAGTTTTCTTGTTCTTTCCACTTAGATTGTCAATCTCATTTTACTTCTCTTTTTCCTTGTTTTACTTCATTTTGCAAGAGGCGATTGTTTTTTTCTGTTGTTTTATTTTATTTTTCTAGGTAAATAGCATGTAAGTGACATTGTTCAAGCCAAATATGTTCTGTCCTTCAAAGACAGAATTTCAGAACTCTAGCATTTACAGGCAAAGTGACATTTATAAAAATCAGATATAAAAATCTCATTTAATAGCATTTCCTCAATAATAGATATAAAGGAGTATATTGAACATTAAAAAGGCATCATCTGCTATATTTGGACATTATGAATCTGGAAGGGAAGTCTAGGTCAAACTATTCTCAGATATAGCCAAGCTCACGGGTTCAAAAACAACAAAATAGTTCTTTCAGAAGAGGTAAGAAAGAGAACCATCACTCACCCCATCTTGTTTTCTCCTAAAGCTAGCCTTATATTTGATTTAAGATAAGAATGACTACCCAAGCCGGTAGGTGACACAATACTATAGTCTCCAATCTCTTATCTTGATGAATTTGAACCTATGCAGAAAGATGTTGAAGTATATATGCCTCTAGGGACCATCAGTTCAGTATGTGGAGTTTTATTTAGGTGGACTCATTTTCCTTGGTTAATCTTAGAAAAAGAACAGAAGAAATGGACTGTGTTTCATCCCCCAGCCAATGTTATGGATGGTGTGTGGGTGTGGTATAAAAATGAAGGAAGCATTCTGAGTTAAGTTTTTCGTGTTTATGTAATCCTCTATTCAGAATCATAATCTTATTTGATTTAAACAGTATAAAAATTATCTACATTATATCAGTTACTTTTTTCTAGATGCCCATCAACTTTAAGCTCATTTCTTCTTTTCTTCTAGTTCTTTTTTTTTCTCCTCTGAGGTGTTTTTTTCCTTCATCTACAAAATGGATCTAATTACAATATTGGCACTTCCTACTTCTCAGGATGAGTTTCAGGGAAACTATCTGGTTGAGGCAGCTGATGTACCAGTGGATAGAATACTAGGATTCAGGTAAGAAAGACCTGAGTTTAAATCTGACATTACATACTTGTCAGCTTGTGTCCCTGACCAAGTCACTTAAACTCCATTTCTCTTGGTTTCCTTAAGTGTAAAATGGAAACAACAATAATAGCAATAATACCAACTACCTCTCAGGATTGTTGTGAGGATCAAATGAAGTAATATTTGTAAAAAGTGTTTAACACAGTACATCATGGTATATGAATGTATATTTCATTCCCCTTCTTATATAATGCTTTAATGTTTACAAAGTACTTTATAAATGGTAACTTGTTTTATCCTTACAACAATCCTGGAAGATAAAAGCTATTATTATCTTCATTTTACATATTAAGATACAGTCAGACAGAAGATAAGTGACTTACCCACTGTCACAAAGCTTGTAAACTTCTGAGACTGGTCTTGAAATCATGATTTTCACTTAAAGCCCAGCATTCACATTCATCAATTTCACCACCTAACTACCTATAGTAAATGCAGATGAGCATCTTATGGGATTTGCTTCTGGTTATATGATGGCCTCATCACTTGTTTCTTCTCCCTTTCCATCTCTCTGTCTGTCTTTGCCATTCTCTATAAGTTATTTGTTTTCACAAAGGTCTTAATATGATTTCACTGTAAAGTCAATTTCATTATATTAATTAACAGTTGGTGTACCTTTTTCTTTATATTGTTTAAACTCAACATGTATATATATATATATTTATATGTTGCATATAGTTATGGAAAACACATATTGTGGGAAGAACACGTACCTCACTTGATTTGTGGTCCTTGCTTTATTACTAACTTTTTTGAATCATTGCTTCTCTTTGACCTCATTCTCTTCACCTGTAGCAAGAAGTTTAAGATATTTTCCTGGGTTTAGATTATGATTATTAATTATAATTATTGTTATTATGTAAGCAATACGATTGTGTTAGAGGCATCTTAGAAAAGAGAGCCAATTGTACCATATTTCATATATTTATATCTCAGAAATCAACAAATGAAACAAATCAGGCATTTATTGTTTTTTGATTGTCTAAAATGAAGAAAGTGATATAGAACATATTTATAATGAATATTAAACTTTAAATTATTTCATGTGTTTGTGTGTATATCTGTTTTGAATAACTGTTCATTGATTTTTTATTAGCACAACTCTAGGTGGTAATGGTATGCTTCTCATTCTGTAGATCAGTGATTCCCAAAGTGGACTCCACCACCCCCTGGTGGGTGTTTCAGCAATCCAGAGGTGCAGTGATGGCCACAAGTGCATTTGGGGGCAGTAAATACCTGTAAGGGGGCAGTGATAGTATGTGACAGGGGGTGCTAAGTAATGTTTTTTTTTTCTGGAAAGGGGGTGGTAGGTCAAAAAAGTTTGGGAACCACTGTTGTAGATGAAGAAATCAAGACTCCATGAAGTTAAATCACTTATACATTTGTCAAAATGTTATTTTGAGGGATAGGATTTGATCCATGGTCTAGTTCAGTATTCTATTCATTATGCCAGAATTCTACTAAAATAAGGCTTCTTAACCTTGAATCTGTACCTTCAGAGTATCAGTGTAATTGAATAAGAAAATAAAAAAGCCTATATAAGCACATAATACTAAAAAATACATAGTAATACTAAGCTCTAATTGAAATTTATCATTTCTTCCAATGATCAGTGTCATCAACTGAACATTACTCTAAGAAGGGTTCTGTAAATGTCATCAGACTGAAAGAAAAGGATGTTTGACAATAGATAACTTAAGAATTCCTGCTTTAATAAAATTATACTGGTTCTCATACCCTACATAGTACACCATTTCTCATTACTTATCCGCAAGCTTCATGGTTGTAATTTAATGGTAATAAGTCATATGATCAGCCATTTTGCAGTTAATGGTGTCTTTTGCACTGTTGAGCACACAGCAGGCATTTAAAAATGCTAAATAAAATCAATTTAGTTGCCTTTGAAGCCAACTGGGGGTTTTGTACATAACATTTATTAAAGGACATCACATCTATGAAAAGAATATCATCTTATTTTTCTGTATAATCTTTGAATCCATTATCTATTCAGAAGAAATTCATTTTTCAGTAGTTCATTGATTTTTTGGTTATCTCTCACAGTTTTATAAGTACCTCCAATCTACATCAAGGTTTAAATACTTCTATGATATTGTTATCCCCTTACCTTTCATATAAATCTCTAAACATTCTCTTGTATAATTCAACCCAGGTATCATAACAGAAGGGAGAGGTAGGTGACACAGTGAATAGAGCCTGGAGTCAGGAAGAACCAAGTTTGAATATGTCCTCAGGCACTTATTGGTTGCATTATTCTGGCCAAGTCACTAAATACTATTTGTCTCAACTTATTCATTTGTAAAATGAGCCCTAGAAGGAAAAACTCTTCCAGTTTCTTTGCAAGGAAATTTCCAAATGGAATCAGATAAAACAGACAAGACTAACAACAATATAACAGAAATTTCCTCCTGTGCCCAGTTGGAGGTACCATGTTTAAGAAGGAACAATACTGACAAGCTGAAGTGCACCCAGATGAGATTGATCCGGTCAGGGGTCGGTAACCTTTTTGGCCGTGAGAGCCATAAACTCCACATTTTTTAAAATGTAATTTCGTTAGAGCCGCACAGTGCTCACAGTGCTGCTCCTGTAACAGCGCCTGAAAAAAATTGACTTTATGGCTCCTGCAGAAAGAACCATATCTGGCCTTCAAAAGAGCCAGATATGGCTCTTGAGCCATATGTTGCTGACCCCTGATCTAGGTGTTGAGCCCCTTTCCATCCATGTCTTAGGAGGACCAATCAAATGATATAGAAGAACATAGGCTAAAGAAGCAAAGATTTAGTCAGATCATAATGGTATTCAAATATCTGATGGGTTGTCAGTTTGTAAAAGTAATAGACTTGTTCTACCAGATGCCTGAGGGCAGAGAAAAGTAGATCTCGACTCAATATAAGGAAAAGCTGCCCAACAGCAATTAATATATAGTAGTCTAACTTTTGGGCACTAAGTTCCCCATCAATCAAGTTGTTACAACTGATGCCATGTGACTACTCGTGACAGAGGTTAAGATGTAAACTTAAATCATCATTTAAATGAAGGCTGGCATGGGAGACCTCTAAATAGCTTCATTCTAAGCCATAATATTTAGATAATTTTGATAATACTTCCAGTATGTCAGCAACAGTAATAATATGGTTTAATATCTAGTGAACAAGAATGATTACTTCAAGTAGAAAACTATCAGCTGTTCTGGTGTGACTATTTCCACATTTCCCCTGACCTGCTAGAGGAACAATGTTTCCCAGAGCCTGCTGTGCAAGCTGAGCTAGCTTTCTCTAAGACCCCATTCCAGGAAGTTGAGGCTAGTTCTTTTCCTGAAGAGGTATTGACTTTAGACTCTTTTGGACTTGGTTGGCTAAGGGGACTGGCTGTTTCTTTATAGGGCTTCCCGGCTGCCTGAGAACAAAAGCC
Organism: Gracilinanus agilis; assembly: GCF_016433145.1. Taxonomy (NCBI): domain Eukaryota; kingdom Metazoa; phylum Chordata; class Mammalia; order Didelphimorphia; family Didelphidae; genus Gracilinanus; species Gracilinanus agilis. The sequence continues at coordinate 73,256,118 of NC_058130.1, forward strand.
ATGGGAGCTCTAGCTCCCTGTTGGAAACATATAGCTATGGACGGAGAGGAAGGCTTTGCTTAGTTAAATGAATGTATTTTTTAAATCAATAGTCCTGGGAAAGGTAGAAAATAGGTCTTAGACTCGAAGTCAGAAAGACCTAAGGAAGAATCCTCCAGCAGATATTTACTAGCCATATGACCTTGTAAAAATCACTAAACCTCACTTGGTCTCAGTTTTCTCATCTATATGTATATATATATATATATATATATATATAGAGAGAGAGAGAGAGAGAGAGAGAGAAAGAGAGAGACAAAGAGACAAAGAGACAAAGAGACAGACAGACAGACAGAGAAAGACAGAGAGAGACAGAGAGACAGAGAGAGGAAACACTGGAATTTGAGGCAGGAAGATTTGAAGTAAAGCCTAATCTTTGATATTAACTATAAATGACAAATAATTAGAGCCTAAACTCACAAAAACTATAGCTCATTTCCCACGTACTAACACCTAGACTGGGGAAGTAAGGCTAACACACTGAAGTTCTGCCTCCCAATAATGAACTACCTTCTGTACCAATGCTCCCAAATTCCCAGTTTTGGATTTACATATATCACTCCTCTGCAACTCATTGAGAATAATTCTTGGCAGATGGTAAGAATTTTTGTTGAAACAGGGGCTTCCCACACTAGTCAAAATTATAGCTCCATGATATTTTAACCTTAATGTTCATAAGCCTTATTGGAAATAATTACAAGAGAAATTCCAAAGCAATTTCTTTTGGAGGAGGAGAAGGTCATTTATCTCAGATTATCTCCTTTATAACATATAGTAGCAGTGTGACCTTAGGAATGTTATTTTACCTCTCTATGATTATTTTTATTATTTTCTTATCTACAAAATGGGCATAATTATAATATTTGCACCACATCACCACAGGTTAAGTTAGTGGCAGGCAACCAGTTTGCTTAACCTTGAAAATTTTGGATGATATTAACATTGTTAACCAAAAGTCTTGATTCTTTCAACAAGGGGATTCAGCTGCTCCTAAAGTAAAGAGCCATCATACAGTGTTATTAACAATGATGATCATAGAAACTCTAAATTTACATCTTTGCAAACTAGAATGCAATAAAGCTAGTTTAAGATATACATCCTATATGGAAAGACAGCCAGCAGAAAGTTATTGAAGAGAACTGGGAAAGAGTAAAATTATCTGAAATTTCATCTCTAAAAATTCAATTTGATAAGCAATTATTACATTGTTAATGTGTGCAGAGAACAAGTTTATATGACAAGTTTCTCCTTGTCTTTTTCCTTTTCAAAGAAATATTTTTTTCTTGGTCACTTTTCTTAATTCATCATTCTCTTTTAAATAAGGATCCTTCTCATGGCTGTACTCCGACTTTTCTCTTATACTTTCTTCCTCAAAAGAGTTCATCAACTCCCAAGAATTGCAGTTTTTATGTCTCTGTCGATTAACCTTAAGTCTATATATGCTCAATCATTTTCATTAGCACAAGATCTGCATTTCTGATGATCACTTGGAGATCCCTACTTAACAATTCTACCAGTGTCTCAAATTCAATGAATAAGTTAAATCTGAATTCAGATTTCTATTTCATAAACCAGTCCCTCTCATCTTACCTTATTATATTGATTTCTGTTTCCAGTCACTCAGGTTCAAAATTTCATGGAACTCTTTCATTCTTCAACCTCCTCTTGCTTCTCCATTCTATCCATTCCCATGCCACATTGATTCTATTTACACAATATCTCTTACATTCATCTTCTGCCCACTTATACTGCCACTACCATAGTTTAGGCTCTTAACACCATTTATTTTAATAGCCTCCAATTGGCTTCATCATCATCTCTTCTCCCACACTAATCAATGCTTCCTTCCCAGAGAAGTGCAAAAAAAAAACTTTATTGAATTATTTTCATCACGTAGCTCTCCTGTTCAAAAATCTTGAGTGACTTCCTATTGATCATAGAATAAAATGTAAACTTGTTAGTCTGTTATTTAAGATGCTCTGTTCCTTGGTGCAATCAACCCTTTCGCTTTACTTAACACTGGATACGTCATTATAACTTTACCTCAAAATTTATATTCCAAGAAAACTAGACAGATATCATCCTAATAACACTCTTCTTCCATTGTCATACATTGGTGCCTCCAATCAGTAAACAAACTCTCTTTTCAGCTCCAGGGCCATATCTTTCCATGAAATACCCTGGGTCTTCTTATCATTTATTAGCTATTACCTTGGGGAAATTTCTGGATCTCAGTATCCTTTTCTATAAAATAAGGTGACAACTATATGATCTCTAATATGTCTCTCTCTCTCTCTCTCTCTCTCTCTCTCTCTCTTTTTCTCTGTCTCTTTCAATTTTGCTCTCTCCCATTCCTCCTCTTCTTAGTAAATCAAGGGAATATTATCAATCTTCTTTATATTTCTTGTATTATAGAATCCTTAGGATTCGTCTGTCTCCTAAACTCCTATGGGAAGTTCAAGGGTCAAATCATTCCATTTTTCTTCTGTTCCCACAAAGTTGTGTGAGTTTAGGCTAGGGAGGTTCTTCTAAGTGCTTGTACTCAAACTAATTGATGTTTCCCAGCAGGACAACTTTGTTTCAGCACTTGGTTAAAATGTCAGGCCTATCAGGGTGAAACTAATTGTATTTAGTGGTTTCTCAGGTAGATTTTGTTAGAATAGAAAGGGATAATACCTCTTCTCCTTTGATTGTAAACCAGAGATTGATGCCCTTTTCTCCTTTCAACTAAAGAAATTCTGACATTAGACAAAATAGGGATGCCACCCAGTTTACAAGACTCTCCAGTGAAAGAAACAATTTTTGAAGGACACAAATCTTTTCTTCTCTCATCACTCTGCTATCAAATGTACCCTTATTCTCAGTATTCATAAAAGGTTCCTGGTGTCTAATGTTCTTATAAAATTTTGTTGTTGTTGATATTGTTGTTGGTTGGTTTTTTTATCTCACCACTCATGTGCCAAGCTTTCTTTTGCAATGTCCAGTATTAAAGGCTTCTCTTTAAAACAATAAAAAAGTAGACTACATTACATCTAACATGTTTTTGAGTTCTTCAACTATTTTGTGTTTGATCATTAGTTCTTGAGAACATGAAGTATTTCTCTTCTTTTCTTTATTGCTTTTGTCTTAATTTCCATAGCACCTAGCACAATTGTTTAATTCAAATTATTTGATTGCTTCATTCTAAGTGAATCACACTAAAAACATCCTCATTTGCTGTGAAACTATTAATATGTTATCTATCCTAAATGGATTTGTATTTAATAAGGGGTTTCTAGAGATATTTCCTCAGACCAAAGGCATAAGTCTAATAGTAGGAACCTGAAGCACTATTCTAGGTCAGAAGCAGAAAACTTTGTAGGGCAACTTTTGGAGTCATTCAGGTTATAAATATGATCATTTAAGGGAAGAGTTGACCATGGCCTATTTTGAATGCAAAGTGAAATAATTTTATTCTATGAGCAAGTGTTTTGATAGAATACATTTCCGTACTCTAGTACATTAAAGATATATATTTTCATTGTAGGTAAGGCATTCCTTTTACCAATAGAGATTATAACCTTTCAGTCACATAGTGGATAGTTTTTAAGAATTGCTGTAGTAATTTTTCAATTATGTACATTTTAAAATTTTTGCTAGATTATTAAAATTAAAACTTTAATAGGAAGTATAAACTTCATAAAAAGATTTTCATTGACTATAGCTGAAGTTCAATCTTAACATCTGCTGATGATTTTTTTATGTTCTTAACACAGTACAAAGCAAAATAACCTCATCAAATAGAATTAAAAACAAATTTTATTATAAAGTGTTGAATTTGCTTTCCTATCCTCTCTTCATCATTTCTGTATTTCAGATTATACTTCCATTAAAAAATAATTACAGTTACTACATAAAATCTATTCTTTTATTTCTGAAGAGTTAAATTCAGTTTCCATTTCTTCCAATAAGGAAAGATAATGAAGACTGACTTTTATAAAAAATATCTCTGAAGTCCAGGAAAAAATAATTTAAATCAAGTCTACTTTTAAAGAATATTAAAATTAATGTAAAATTTTGATTTGGAACTCTCACCTTCTGCCTCTGTCTCTGTCTGTCTGTCTGTCTGTCTCTCTCTCTCTCTTTCTCTCTCCAGACAACAAAATGGCTTGTTTTTCTTTACTTTTTTATTATGGGAAATTTGAACCTGAGGAATTCCCATCTACAAATTCAGATCAGCAATTCTTCTGCAATTTATAATCTTCAAGAGTTATCTAAAGCACTGAAACAATGTGACTTTCCCAGGGTCACCTAGCCAGTAGGTTCAGAGATTGGTGTTGACCCCAGTATCCCTACCTTCAAAGCTAACTTTCTTATGCTTTAATTGTATATTGAGAGTAACATTAAATTACCACTGTGGTAATTGTTCAGTCAAACCTTGGTACTTGATGGTTTCAGAACTTGCCAAATTTGTTATGTGATGGCAAGAAAAATATTCTCTCAGTATTTGCCATTTGCCTGGCTCTCAACACATATGCTAGAACTTGTCGGTATCCTGATCTCTGGAAGCCTGTGCCTGATCTAGATGAAAAAAAAAAGAATAATATCAGTTCAGGAGCATAAAGAAGAGCTTGACATTGAGGACCTACAAGAACTTTAAAGGGAGCAGAAACATCTTATGGAAGGGGAGGTTTTATCAGGTATAGCAGAAATAAAGGAGTATGTCCTCACTTCATTCATCAAGGAAATGTGTGTAAATGGAAGTGCAAAATTTTATTGAAAAATATCAAACTGATAAAGCTTTAACAAGAAGAATTAAAATTTTTAAATAATCCAACTATTTCCTACTTTAAAGGGATTTCGAAATGCAGACAAATATCACTGGATAGTTTTATTGTGAAGCTTACACCTGATGAATCTCAAGCAGGGTTCAGTGGTGATAAGGGACAGAAAAGAGAAAGAGAAAGGACTCCAGAAAGGCAGGTGCCCTCAGATATTATGGAAGGGGTCTACTCTTCCACAAAACTTCCTCATCATCCCCTAAGGCCACAAAATCCTTGCAATATGGATAAAATTAAGTTTAATTTAGTCTAATTATTGTTTTTTAATGTGTCTATGCATTATTGTTTATTTAGTACATTTAACTTTATTAATACATATACTACCTGATAAAATCTGGGTTTTCTGAGTGTCTGGATTAGATTAATTCAATTTATATTATTCCTTAAAAGAAAAATTCATTTGTTACTCAACCCACTTCCAAGAATGAATTAAGGTACCACTTTATTTTGTTGGGATGAAAGATGGTCTTTCTATTTTCAATCCTCAGTGCCTGGTAATAGTGATATCATCAACAAATCTACTCATTTTATTTTTGTGCCAAGTTTAATGAATTAAATAATTCCTTTGATTTCAAATAGGTGATCTAATTCTATTTTTGCTCCAGGCCCTCATGAAGTTCCCAATAGGATTTTCATAATTACTGGGATAAAAATGCCATGCTGAATATTTTATTTTTCTTTTTTTGATCTGAACAAAATCTTTTTGAGAAAAAATCATGACACTTTTAAACATGTCCAGGAAGGAAATGTGTGGACTTCAAAGCTACTTGTGACTGAAATGAAAAACAACCAAAAATGTCAAGCTTCAATTTGAAATTAGCTATCCCAAGTCAAAACACAGATACTGTTTTCATTTATTTGTTTTATTTTTTTACCCTGTAGCTTTATGATTGCAGAGATCTGACAGCTACCTATACAGTCCAACCATATAGAATATTAGACTGGAGAAGCTACCTAAGGTCACCTAATCAAATTCCTGTATATTATTTATAAATAGGAAGTGAGGCCCAGAGTAGAAAAGGAATCACTGAGAAGTGGCAGAATTGGGATTTGAACTGTTTTCCTGACCCTCAGGCAGGTTCTTATTCCACTTTACCAAACTAGTCACAGAAGTGAGAAACTAGACAACATAATTTGTCTTATTTTACAAATTAGGGAACTAGGATAGAATGCCACAGTAGGGCAGAAAAGATCATGATCATAAGCCATGCTGATGAGGAGGAGGAGGAAGAAGACAAAAGAAGAGGAGGAGCTAGACTGTGAGAATAAGCAGGAAAAGAAAGAGGAAGGGAAGAGGAGCAGGGGAGGAAGATATATAGAAAGGAAGAAGAATTCAGCCTCAAGCATGGAAAAAAATAATTACCTTATGATTCCATGAGGTAGATTTTTTCACTCATCACAAACCTGAAGTAAGAGCAAGTGATTTGTCCATTATCCCAAAGCAGTTAAATGTTTGAGTTAAGATTAAAACTCAAGATGCCAGTCCTTCCTCATGCATTCATATTCGTTTAATTTTACACAATCCTTTGCAAGCCCCAAACTTATTCTACTTTGCACAATTTATCTTTAGAATACTCTATGAAGAAAGCTAAACTTTGATCTAATATGTTTCTTTTTTACTTTTTAAATAAAAGTCTAGCTGCCGAAGTTGCTCCGGTTACAGCAAATGAATTTATCTATGGCAGTAGAGGGAGATCTGAATCAGAAATCACATCGGAGCCTTTTTTATACACAGCAGAAAGAGCAGAGAGAGCAACTGGTGCCAAGGGAGTAGGGTAATTACAGAGCCTTTCTGTCAATTGGCTTGAGGGATAAAATGTCATCTTCCTGCATAATAAATAAGATAAAATTTCAATATTTAAGACCTCACCAGAGAGATCTGTCACCGAATAACATTAATCCCCATGCTGCCTCTAGGGCAATCTTTTACCATTGAGGGCATTTAATTGTTAAATGCTAAAATGAATTAAATAAGTGCTTATGAAGACTGAGATTTCTAATCAGAAAATGAGAAAAAGATTAAAGTGACATTTAAAATATTTCTTTTTCCTTTGTTTCACTTTTAAGTTTAGAAAATCTTGGGTAAGTTATTAGTGCATAAGTTGAAAATAATTATCATATTAGGTTTAGAAACTTGTGGCACTCTCCTATTATTGTGGGACACTCAGAAGAACTAAATCTGTTTGAAGGTGTATGCAAGGTAAAAGAGAAGAGAGAATTACAAATTGTCCAAAGAAATTAATAGAAATGGAATATATGTGCATATATATACACATATTTATATTTTCCTAATCTCACCTCATATATTGGAGGCTTGGAATTGCAATCTATTGATAACTGTATCAACTCACCTTTTGATTTAATATCACACCCTAATAGCTATAATGGCTTCCACTTATTTGCCTCAAACTCACATTCCTAATATAATAAACTGACCACTTTGCAAAGAATCTATTACACTGCCTAATTCACTCCACAAAAAGCATAAGATCTCACGATGAACAACAAGACAAACGCTTTTCCAAGAAGACAGGCAATATGCTATTCATGAAATGATAAACACAAGACATTCTAATTTTGCAAAAGAAGTAGCAAATTATAAATTACATGTTGCAATCTCTTTAATTTTCTCATTTTCAAAGTGAGTGCCTAAGGCTAGGTCATTTTTAATGCCTTTTCTAATTCTAACATTCTGTAAATCGAAGATTTTGTTGGGAAAGAAATTATATTTTATGTATCCATTTGGGCAGTATTTAGTTTGAGAAATCTTACTCACATTTCATATATGAATTAAATTCTATTGGTATGAGTAGATAACAATAATAGTTCCATAAGTCAATCATTTTAGTAATGTGGATATTCTTTTCTTTGTGCATATTGCAACACACTTTTTAACCAATGTAATTTTTACCTTAGCCTTTATAGATCCTCCAAAGAAAAATAATATAACATTTCATTTTAACAATTAAAATTCTCTAACAACCATTTCTTAATTTTATAATTATTATTTATTAAATAGCAAAAAAATGCATCGGAGAGAGAAAGAGGGCAGCATGAGCAGCTAAGCAAGTTTAGATCCAGATGAGAGCCAATGTCCTGAGGCTGCTGCAGTTCCAGGAAAATGCTTCCCTTTCTGTACCCTCAGTCAATTTATGCTCTTCTTGAAGTCCGTCCATTTCCAAGGCCTTTCTGAATGGTGGACTCAGACCCCAATGAGGACAAGAGGCAGGTCTTCCTGATGCCAAGAAACTTGTATTTCTAGCATTCCCACTAGAACCAGCTGATCTCATTATTTAAGAGTTCTTGTTTATAGACAAACAAAAGAGCAGGTCTTCACATGGCCAGTTTTTAAATCTAGACAAAATCTGTTGACAAAAGAAGGGAGAGCCCTTTCTAGTTCCAGAGCCTAGTGGAGAAACCAGTTCTATAACTTCACTTTTAAAATCAAAGATTTTTCAAGGGGACTGAAAATCATAATACAGAAAATATCTCAATTCAACATTAATTTTCCAAACTAGTATCTTTCAAAAATATTTTTTAAAAATTAGTTTACATATTGACAGCAGTATAATAATAACTGAACAATATGAATTTTTCATTTTCTTTTTTTCCTTCAAAGGACTTGTTATATTTTTAGTTTGGACTTCTTGGCTTCCTCCCTCTACTCATTTCAGATTCATCTGATCTGGTCAGCAACTGACAGAGAAAATTTACCTCACTCCATTTAGTAGAAACAACAAATCCCATGAAGTAGATGGATAATTCAAATTCACACTGCATTTTCTATTAGACTGGAACAATTATCATATTTTACCTTATTATATCTTCATATAGTTCAAATTGGACTACATGTGACCATTTCTCTGGATTCATTATTTTCACTGAAAGGGGAATCATTATATGATTTTTATTAAATGTCTTTAAAAAAATCTTGACAGCATTAACCAAAACTTCTCTTGACATAACTTTTAAGAATTCAGGGTTACCTCCATATTTCAGTGAAGCATTTGAATAGGATTTTATTGGTGGGCATTTTTTGTTTGGTTAATGTAATTACAAATAGGTTGATCAGGAAAATGAAAGTAAACTAGCACCAAATAAAAGTGCCTTGTCACTTATGTGAAATAAATGAGTAGAGAATTATTTCTCAATGATGAGAATGATGATGACATTATGTCATTTTAGTTTTATTTTTGCATGGGTGAGGAAGTCTAGTCCTTTTCTATTATTTTATCAGCATAATGAAATTATTTGAATTTATTATCATAAATTAACTGCCAATTTGAGAAAGTCAGTTAATCACTACCTCTGTGAACTCCTTTGTTAAACGTGTACTACAATGGTTAAAAATCATCAGTATAATAACACCTAATTCACATGATTTGAATCAAATGAGAAAATATAGTTGCAAACTTAACAAACCTTAAAAATTAGATTACTTAGAATACATGAATAAAAAGAAAGTTTTTCCCTCCCCTCAAAGAGCTTATAATCTAATGAGGGAAGACAGCACACAATGGGAGGCAGAGAAGTATAGAGTGGGGCAGGATGGGGCAGAGGGTTTAGTGGAATCTTATTCCTTAGAGTTGAAAAAGGGCAGAACAGCATGTGCTAAGTGGGAGAGGCTAGAACTGGAGATCAACAGATTATAATTCCTTTTGAATATATAGTCCTGGAGAGTTACTTCTTTTATTGAGAGGTCAAATTGTTTTGCTTTTGATGACAGAGTTGATATGCATCAGCAGCAGTACTTGATCCTTGGTCTTCCTGACCTCAATGTAAGCCCTCTATTCACTATCCCAGGCTTTTTTTGAAATGTATAGTTATGAATATAATTCCTAGAGTATGAGAATTTAATATACTTTAAATGAAATCTGAAAAAAGGATTTTTATCTCTATATCAGTGCTTCTCAGTGTCAATAGATCCCTGATTTTATTCGTGTGTGTACTCGTTTCACTGATATAATCATGAGCCATAAGCATTTCTGATAATTTTATTGAAAGACTTCATGACACAGTATGGCTGAAAAATATCATCATTCTGAGGCAAACCTACAGGTGAATTTTGAAGCTAATTTATGTTGCTGATTTGAATGGAATAAGCCTCTCTCAATTGATCTGGTTTGGTTCTCAAAGTCCCTATAGTCTACTATGACACTCAAAGGCCTTCTATTTACCTGCCTTAGATTCCTTATGGACATATTCATTGAAAATTAAAAGTCTCTCTAACTCATAATAATACAATAGAGTAAAGCTTCATATGAAGTCATAAAAATCTATAAATAGAATATCCGTATTTGTTTAATATCTTGATCAAGATCAGCTATTCCACTGATTATAATTTTTTTAACTTGAAAGATAACATGCCCAGACTAAAGTGGAGTGAGAGTTGGTGTTTGCCTTAATGTTCACAGATGATTGTGTAGTCATTATAGTCTCTGAAACTTAGATGCAACAGAAGATGAATCAATTTTCTGACACTAGAGTTAATTTTGGCATGACAATTATCACCCCCAAAAAAACAACACGCAGGTTCTCCATCAGTCAGCCCATATGGAGAAATTTTGAATGCAGTGATGAAGTTCACTTCTCTAGGCAGTATAGTTTCCTGAGATGTACACACAAATGATGAGGTAGATGAAAGCACTGCCAGATCTAGCTCAGTGTTTAGGAGGCTCCAAAGGAAAGAGAGACAAGAGGCATTAGGCTGCCTACCCGAAAGAAAGTCTACAGAACCATTGTGCTGATTTCATTTGTGTGTGCCTGTGAAATCCGGATAATATATCTGTGTCATACAAGAAAATTAAATTGCTTCCATTTGAATGATCTTAGGAAGATTCTGAAGATCACCTAACAAAAATGTATACCAGACCCTGATGTCCTTATCCAAGCTGAATTGCCAAGCATCTTATTGCAGAGAGAAGGATTATGATGTAACCATTTCATCTATTCCTCTAATTTTTTTTTATTTTTATTTTTTTAACCCTTAACTTCTGTTTATTGGTTCATAGGTGGAAGAGTGGTAAGGGTGGGCAATGGGGGTCAAGTGACTTGCCCAGGGTCACACAGCTGGGAAGTGTCTGAGGACAGATTTGAACCTAGGACCTCCCGTCTCTAGGCCTGACTCTCAATCCACTGAGCTACCCAGCTGCCCCTATTCCTCTAATTTTAAAGAAAGATGTAGAAAAGTTTAGTGATTTGCCTACGGGTGCACTCAATGACAGAACTTTTTTTTTATTTGAGAGAGGAATAGAGATGGAATTAAGAGTAATATCTAAGTTATGAACAGTGTTTGGCTTAGGTGCCATTATGCTCCCCAAGTGAAATGAATAAAATGTAGAATATAATCATAAGCAAAACAATTAAAAGTAAACTATTCCTAAATTCTAGCAGTACATGTTTCTTCCAAACATATTTTAAAGATCTATTTTGTTAAGAGTACTGTGCTAAGGGAATGGCTGAGCACATTGTGGTATATGATGGTGATGGAATACTACTGTGCTATGAGGAATGATGAACTGCTTGATTTCTATAAAAACTGGGAAGACCTCCCTGAACTGATATGGAGTGAAATGAGCAGAACCAGGAAAACATTATACACAGTAACTGAAACATTATAGAATAATCAAATGTAATTGACTTTGCTACTAATAGCAATACAATAATCCAGGACCATCAGGAAGGACTTAAGAGAAAGAAAGCTATCCGCATGGAAAGAACTGTGGAAGTAGAAATGCAGAAGAAAAACATATGATTTATCACTTGTTTATATGGGTATAGCACTCAGGGTTTTGGTTTTAAAAGACAACTCTATTACAAAAATGAATAATATGGAAATAGGTATTGAGTGACAATACATATATAACCCAGTGGAACTGCTTGTCAGCTCTTGGAGCAGGAAGGGAAGAAGGAAGGGAGAGAACATCAATCATTTAACCTTGGAAAAATACTTAAAATTAATAAATTTAAGGAAAAAAGAGTATGATACTAAGTAATAAAAGAAATTAAGAGCTTAGAACAGTTTCTATCCTAATTGATATTTGCAGTTCAGCAATTACAGTGAAATTCTCCAACAAACATTTTTACTATCCATATCAGTATAACTGTGAGAAATATAATCAAACCTAATCAAAATTATAAAGGAGTTAAAATTGGTTTTCCTCTTTTCTACCTTTCTCTTTTTTCTTCTTTCATTATCTCTCTGACCCAGTTTTCCCTCAGGCACTCCATTGCTTTCTACTCTCCCTTATCACAACTTCTGTTCATTCGAGAAATATTTATTCAATACATTTCATAAAGTATCTCATGTCAAAGTACAACGCTTCTTCATAATGAGGTATATATGACTAATGATACTCTTTCAAAGACTTTATCATATCGAATTTTTTGGTATCATATATATATTATGCATGAAGTTCAAATTTCCAGTAAAATAACAGTTGCTATTTGTCTTAAAATGTTTATAAGGGGATTAACTTTAAACCTAAACATGTATCATTTAGAGGCACATTGGAATGAAAACTGGATCTGGAAGCAGAAAGACCCAATTTCAAATTTTGGATCAAACATTCAGTGTCTGTGCCTAACAAGTCACTTAACCTCTGCCTGTGTTTCCTAAAATAAGGTAATAATAATAACACCTAACTCTTGGGATGTTATGAAGGTCAAATGAGATAATATTCATTATAATGTTGAGCCAAGTGCCCGGTATATAGTAGGTACCACCTAAATGCTAATTCCTCTTCCCTTTAACATTTTAAAAATTAGAAAAATTTGCCTTGGTTATAGGTCTTATGGTGTATAGTTAAAATTACCTACATTGAAAGTATTAGGAACTTGAAATTTGAATAGGATTGAATTGATGATTCATATTGAAATGATAAGGTTTGTTATACAAAAGTAATTTGTAATAATCAGCATTTCTATCTGCAATTCTTCACTTGATAGTGTAAGCACTCTTAAGATGATTACATAATATTACCACCCCAAAGTTAAGCTGAACTTCTAAAATAAATAGTTATAACCTCTTGACAGAGAAGATCAAAATATGATCAAAATATAAAACTTCTCTGGAGAAATAGTGAACATGATAATTATTATTCTGATATCTCTGAGTATTTTAAAGAGATTCCTCTTTTAACAGCATCATGACATAGAAATGTGCACTATTTATTTCTGAATAGTGCAATGGAGTCAGGCAATAAGAAATACTGGCGTCAAAAAAAAGAACTAATTTCATTAAAGAAAAAAATGCCAATTAATTGCAACTTAGTTCGGGAAAAATGTTTTATTACAATTGTACATTAATTTTTTTCTTAATTATTAGAATTAAAAATAATTTAGGTGTTTCTGGAAATCTCATGGTAATCATTTTGCTGAATATAGCCAATGAAGTTATTTTTATTCTTCTCTTGAGGTAATGGATCAAATGAAGATTTTTATTTCCTGGAAAAAATATTCTCACAAATCAATGAAAACCAGATTCAAATGAGTCACCAAAAATTGGTAGCAGTATGGTGGCATAATGGATAGGATTTAGAGTTAGGAACATATGAGATTGAATTCTGTTATACACATTAGTTGTGTGGTCCAGGACAAATCCTTTAATCTCAGACAGACTCATTTTCCTTATCTGTAAATCTTGGTAAATAACAGCACATACCTCATAGAATATTTTGTGAGGATAAAATAAGACAATATATGTAAAATACCTTGGAAACCTTAAATATATTAGTTATTAGTTGTTAGCTATAAAAGTTAGATATTTTAAGAGTCATAAGTAAAATTAAAAGAGTATAAAGATAGGCTTAAAATGTGATCAAAACCTTTTTCTTGAAAATATGTCAAAATTATCAGGAAAATATCAGTGATATAAATTTTAAAAGTATGGTATATAACGTCTATCGGATTATTTTTTCAATCACATGAGGCAAAATAATTTTATGCTTTGACATTTTATCTTTGAAATAGTTTATATATTAATAAAAATATAGTATGGTCCTATAGAGGTTTTATTTCAAACAACTAGATAAATTAGAATTCCCCACTTCTTGCCCAGGAGTTCTCTTTTAATGTATCTATGATTTTATTTCAGTAGGTACTCCTTCCAGTGATCTCAATTTCATATCTTTTCAATTATATCTCGTCAATTTTCTCCCAAAATTCTTCCAGGGGGGTCCACACATTGTTGATTGCTAGTTTGGGCTCTAATTATTTGTCTAGGGTCTCATTTATAGTTAATATCAAAGGCTGGATTTTACTCCAAATCTCCCTGCCTCAAATTCTAGTGGTCTCTCTTCTCTCTCTTTGTTTCTCTGTCTCTCTGTCTCTCTGTCTCTCTGTCTCTACTACTAGTAGTGAAAGCCAGCCTTAATGTATTCTGAGTTACAATGCCTATAAAAGTGTTCTTTTTATCATAAAATTATGAAGAACTGATAACTAGTCCAAGATTGATCTGTTTTTCAGTTACATATAAGAACACTTCAAAATAAGTGGGCACCTCTTTATCTTTACTTGCATATTCAAATCATGGCATATAGATAAGGTTATATGCATGGAAAAATATGAACCTTGTAAGAGATTATAGCTATTACCCTCTTAAATAGTATATCAGAACTCCATTTGTAAAAGAATCACTTTTTTGGGGGGGACTGTGTGCTAGATATCCTATTTATCCATGACACATATTTTGATATCATGGATTCAACCTTAAGAACAAACAATATCTGTTATTTCTTCTAAATTTCAGTATAGAATTCATAAATTTTACTTTTTTTGTCATTCATGGTGTTTTGTCAAAAATGTGCTTCCTTTCAATGTATTATTACTGTTAAGAAAAAACATTCTCTTTGTATTACAGGAATGCATATATTTTGCTAGGTTCTTTGCTAAGAACTTCAAGCATGAAAGAATTGTTTTCATACAAATTTGTCAGTGTTTAGGTCAATATATTTTTTCACATGGTACTGCTGGAGGAGGAGGATAGAGTGAGACTTAAAGAAAACAGTCTTTTGGGGGCCATGGAAGTTCGCTATTATATTACTATAGCAGCCATTACATTGAATAATTTTCTTTAACTCATGTCTTAAAATATCAGCTCCTAGCAAGCAAAATAAAGGCCAGAAATGGTAAAACAAGGAGTAAAAATATCAAATTATTTTATCCTTTTGGATCCCTTGATAAAGTAGAATGGCATGCAAGACTCCTGAGCCGTCAGGAAAAAAAATCATTTTCTAGTTTTGTGCTTAAGAATACCAGAACTCTCTCAATCCTTAGTGGACTTACTTTAAATATGTACTGCCAACTGGAATATTCCTTTTGACAGATTCTACTTACTGAGTCTTGTGTAATCCAAGGGTTCTTTTGGTATTCAATCAAAGAGAAAGCAATATAATGCAGAAGCTGTCATCTTCTATGGATCACTGCAAACTCACAGACATTTTCGAAGATAGAAGAAACTCTTGTTTGAGAATGTCTTCTGTGGAGTTGGTTCAGATTCTGTTGGTACTCAGAACTGAATGCAGATATTTTATCAAATATATAAACAACAAAATGTTTTCAAGAGAGAAAGAGACAACACTCCAAGTTAAAATCAGATGGATCTATTTCCTTTTTAAAAAATCAAACTAAGTCAAATAGATTTTAGGCTTGTTCTACATATATGGGTGCCCATGCATATACACAAAGTCATGCATATATAGAGATATATTTATGTGTATGTATAAATATGTATAGATATTTTAATTCTATGCATGCATGCACATTTAGAGATTACATACAATAATATGGCATGAATTTATAACATTTATACCTGAATGCCTGTTCATGAATTTGAAGAAAAAAATTTCCTTGACAAAAGAGAAGGCCTAAAGATTTTTTCTAGAAATAAATTTCATCACCAATCTACTCTATAAATCCTTCCTTGAAATATCCATAGACTTGTAAAGAAAGCTACTCTGTTGTCTTTAATTTGATGAACCAATTACTATATGTTTGAATTAAATATCCTACTTTAAACTAGTAAGCATTTCTCTTAAACATCTATGCTCTATAATATATATGCTTAAATATCAATTGTAGAATAACTGAGGTGATTTTGACCTGTTTTCCTAATTATTTATCATAGATATGTGAATCAATATGTCATCAGAAAAGTAGATAGATATATAAACATCTAATAAATATTTGTTACTCTATAACCCCCATACTGCTAATAATCCAAATGATTGTGTTTGGATTTCATTAAAAATCATGAAATCTTAATTGGATGAAGTTGTTAGTGAACGTTAACATGCAGATATTCCAGGACATTGATATATGGTAAAATGCATATTCATGCACAATCAGTCCCAAGGCAAGATTAGTATTTAGTGTAGAAGCCAAACAACATGTAAACAATAGATACAGTCTTAAAAATAAATCACACCACAAATCAGATGCGTTGAACATTGTTACCTTTGCTTCTCATGTACATGGATTCAATCACTGTATCTTTTGCTTGAATTTATTCTAACACTCAGCATCTTGGCAGACATGGAGGACAAAAGTTCAAGGTACTTAATCTCTGTGAATTGTCATTTTGCATCTTTACACAGGAAACAGCCGTGCTCATGAGTAGGACAATATGTGACTAGAAGAATGTAATTGTGGCAGAGATAACGCTGGAAATTAAAGTGATCTGTCAGGAGCTACACATTTGCTGGATGTCAAAGTGTTATCAGAGTGTGTTCAGAAGGCAACTTTGACCTTAATCGAGCAGTGATGGCATGTCTGACAGATAACACAGAAAAAGCCATCACTTGACATCTCACGGCAGCTGTTTTGACTTTACTGAAGAACATTCTCTTTAATAATGTGAGCTGTCAGGGAACATAGTGTTAATGTTGACCTCTGATTATCTTTTTTTCATTTGAGATGGCTTAGGAGAGTAGTGGAGAGTGACAGAAGCAATACCTGCATGATCTAACTACTCATGCCTGAGTTATAGGACTTAAAATCTGGGGGTTGGGGGAAGACTGCTATTATCTTCAGAATCAGGTTTTTGTTGCCTTTATGTATGTGGAGTCATCTTCAGAAAGGTTACTATAATGCTTACAATGGATCATTTTATTTAACATTTAAAATATATTTTAAAGTATTTTATTAGATATAATATAGGTATTATATTAGATAATTAGATATTAGATATAATATTGATATATCAGATATAGATAGATTTAAGAATATATATATATAATATAATATAATTATAATATAAATTAGATATTATAAGGTATAATAAATATTTATTAGAGATAATATTAGATATAATATAATATTAGATATAAATATATTAATACCAATTATATAATGCATAATGTATAATAATATTAATATATAATAAATATGTTAAAATACCATTTTCCCCCTACCTTCTCTTATCCTCCTCCAAGAAGCCAAAATAAGAAATATTATTTATTCAAAAATTCAATGATTAAAAGAGAATCAGAATAACTGATTGAAATCTCAAAACTTCTGAAAATTTGAGGAATGTACATTTGTGAACCTCCCACTCTTCCAATTGGTGGGGAGGGTATATCTTCCCGCATTTCTTATTTATATTCATTATTCATAATCTTGAAATGTGATTTTTATTTTGTATGTATAAGTGTGTGAGATGTATATGTGGTTGTTCTTTCCATTTCATTTTCTCTAGTCATTATATATACTATTTCCTTGGATCTGCTTACTTCATTTTTCATGAGTTCCATATTTCATGTTGTTCATCACATTGATCATTTCCTAAATTACAGTTGTATTTCATTAAATTCATTTACTACGTTTTTTTAATCATTGCTCACTTAATGTCCATTTATTTATTTTGTTTTCAATTACTTGCTGTCACAAAGAGCAAATTTTCTATAAATATTTGTTTTGTATGGATATTTTCATCATAAATAGTCTCTCTTTGAATAGGTCTAGTAAAGGAATCTTGGGGTCAAGGAGTTAGGACTTTTAAATTATTTTATTTTTATAATTCAAAAGGTTTTCCCAAATGACTTTATTAATTAATAGCTTCATCAACAAATGCAAATGTATCTATTTACTCCCATCCATTCTAGTTTTGAATATTGTGATCTTTTATCATCATAATCTAATTTTAGGATATGAAGAACAATTTTGAGGTTAATCTGATTTATATCTCTTTTATTAGTGGTTTGGAACATTCTCTTTATGTGGTTCTTAATGGCTTGCAAT